>NC_056734.1:213163677-213273677 GCF_019279795.1 Protopterus annectens
ATTTAACTCACTTTCTAACATCTCCCTTGAATGATGTACCAGTACTCTGTTGCAGTAGAAGTGCATAAATATTCCATGCATGAGGCCTACTAATTACAAATGGAGACATGATAGTGGAATTGGTGTCTGTAGTCCCATGTGGAAGTAATTTCTGTCCAAATAGCCCACTATAATTACTTGCATAATGTACCAGGCCCATAGCTACAATGACATATCATAATAATCCACTAGAGTACTGTGTAGGTTACGGACTTACCTTGCAAACACAGCAGTTGAAACAACTGTAGTTCAGAGCTGACTCTGTCTGATGCAAGCAATTCACAGCCAATACATGGATAGGTACAGGATGTGTGAGTTGGCTGGCATCAATTTTCATATATGTATGTGAGTAGGAGTAAGGTCACTGGGTTTTCAGTGAATGTGCTATGGATTGTCCCTTAACCAAAGCCAGGGTGCACAGAGCATGCCTATGTCTGTCTACAGGGACATCAGCAGGAGGTTCCTCCTCCGAGTTCTCCTTTGACTGTGACTGTGGTGACCTAGGCACTGGTGGGGGGCTGTGTATACTTTCCCTTTGCTGATCCTGCTGTAGCTGTTTTGCTGATCCTGTTTCAGCTGTTTCCACAGGATCAGATTGTGTAGCATTGTGCATACTGTGAATATCTATGCATATATGCATAGAGTATACTGCAGGGCTCCACCAGATATATTGAGGCACAGGAACTGTGACTTTAGAAGCCCAAACACATGCTCTATGATGTTCCTAGTTTGTGCATGTGCCTATTTATGACATTCTTCCATGGGTGTGTGTGTGCATTTCTGATGGGTGTTATCATCTATGGTTCCAGGACATAGTAAATGGCCATGTGGGATGTCCCCTTAACAAACATCTGGTACAGCTGTGATGTTTGCCAGATATGGAAGTTGTGATAACTGCCAGCACACACATTCATTATTATCCCCTGGGCATTTCACACGACTTGGCAGTTAATGGAGTGATATCTCTTGTGATTAATGTAGATTCTACCATGTTCACCAGGTGGTGGCTTGATGTGTACATGAGTGCAATATATGGTACCCAGCACTTCAGAGTAGTGTGCTACACAGTAGAACTGTTGCATATTGCTGGCCCTCACCTCAGGGGAAAGGGGAGAAGATATGCACAACCTGGCGTGTGGGAGCATAGCTTCCATGAATTAGTGGACTATCCTGGATGCAGATAGCTGTGACACCCCCATCATGTCCCCAGTTGATCTTTTGAAAAGTACCTGCAGCTAGTATCCTAAGGGCGACACATAACTTAGTTTCTGCTGAGATGGGTTCCACTCTGTTGGCACTGGTTCTGAATTGAGGGAGGCAGAGCTCAATGAGTTCCTGTAATATGTCCTTGTCCACATGGAGTGCTCTACAATCTCCAGCTCATGTAGCTCCTGGAAGGTTACCCTGGGCCTGAATACTCTTCTCCTTCTCGGTCTAGGCATATTGTCAGCAGCACAAGCAGCAGTGACTTCAGCATCTAGCACATACAGATGTAGAATAGCTGCAGCAGCTCCTAGTATTATCTCAGTTAAAATTTCCAAGTCTCTAATCTAGTAGTTCGGAGTACTGAGAGAAAATCAGAATGTAGAATGTATGCATACTTTATACAGTTCTGGTGTAGGTCCATCATATGCAATTGGCTAATTATGATACAGTTCATCTGCTTAGAATATAACTGACATGATTTAAAGGCCCTACTTTAGTGTGGGACACAGCGCTATGTCCAGCATTGCACAGCATAGCTTATACAAAACTGTATATTATTACTTGAATATATCTGGTTTCCATTCATAGCTAGCTACATCATGTCTGTGATGCCGGTATTCTGGTCACGTGAACACGCTAAGCTACACCCAAACCATTTGCAGCAAGTGGCACTCTGCACAAACATGCCCACTGAGCACAAAATATCCTAAAAGTGACATAACACCCCTCCTTGATGTCATCCACATCCAGTTTGAATATAAACACCATGTAGGAGTCTGCACATTGTGGATATGTGTACACAGTTGCTCCCTTTAACGATTCAACAAATCCATAGCATTAACCCCTCATTTGCATAATATTCATGCTGACAGTCTGGAAACTACATGGTTCATAGCCGTGTAAGCTGGGTAACAGCACAAATGCACAGTTATACAGACCCGACACAAGGTCCAACAGTACATTTCTCTAAAGTACATTTTAAGTGTGATTTTACAATTTTTTTTATTTTTATGCTAAGCATGTTTGAGGAATGTGTTGCATAGCTCAAACATGGAAATTGATAAAAAAAATATTAATTTCACATAATCCCTGCTGTTTTTAGACATCCACAATGTATGTTCTGCACATTTATGTATGTGATCTTACCTTTTCAGGGGAATTATGTCCATATTTGTGTACTTTTACATCCTCTTCTTTCAGTGTAGACTCCTGTACGTGGAAAATTTTCCTGTACACTACTAATATAAGCATAGAGCCTACACAAATGCACACTGTACCTGGTTAATCTGCATAAAAGCCAGCTAATTAAGGCAAAATTTGCATTGCACAAAAGATTTCTTGGCTGTGCATGCACACCTCCCACCCAGATTTTACTGTTGAAGTGGTGGTGCTAAATGACTTTGACATAGACCTCCCATGTCCATGACAAACATCAACAGTAGAACCAGATGTGGTGAGTTTGAGTTGAGCTAACATGTAATGGAACATGTCTAGAATATCAGACATATGGGGCATGCACTTCCATAGACCATCAAACATTCTTGCAACATATTTAGCATTTCTGCAAAGACTGGGGTGTCTCTGTCCTGTGCCTCTGTGATTGCCCTGTACGGTCATCAGGTCATAGACATTGAGACAGTTGGTTCAGGGGCAGTGGTGTACCAATGGAATATACAGTCACAACCCCCACAATCATACCCATGTCCTGCGGAGCTTGCAGCAGACAATGATGCAGTGCCATTGTGAAAAAAACTACTTTCTGACCTAGGTCTGTCACTGACAACCTTTCCATTAGATGAACTTTGTAAATCTTGTGTGGGTCCTGTAGGCACAGAATGTATATCCACTGCCTGGTTAGGGGATCTGGTTTGCACATTCCATCTATTCAACAATGATGCTGCACTTTCTGACCATGCCAACTGTTCACTGCCATAATTTTTTAGATTCAAATTTATCTCCAGCAACAGGCAGTGGAATATCCATGGTAGAGCAGCTAGAAGTATTTCATCTGTGAAGAGACCAAGCCACAATACCCTATAAAGGTATTACTCATATCCTCTACTTTATTCCCAGTGCAGAAATAATAAAAACTTTGAATAGTGTTACTAATGAAAAAGACAGACCTTACCTTGTGCAAGTGACCCTGAAACTTGCAGCCCTGATGTTCCTATATAACAAAAAAAGCACAATTTGGCTGACATGCACTTCCATACACTAAACATATTGTAAGTATGCTATTCCCAGTGCAGTAAAGTACCGAAAACACACCTGGGGGAACCACAGTGGAGACTGTTGGGTTATGCTGCAGCTCAGCTCATAGGAACAACATACCATCATGAGAAAGCAATGAAACCGAGCCTACACACAGAGAAGCAAGTAACTACTCCAACTCAATCAATGGTGATTTGGCTAACAGGCCACGTGCAGTCACCCTACCCTTCTATGCAAGGCAGGCTTCACACTTTTGTACATCTTTAATCATATCAGAGACCCTGCATCTGACTTGCTTATATCTGGTCTTGGCAATAAAAGTTTTAACATATGCAACTGCATGCTGCAATGGATAGTCTCAGTAGGTCTGGTCACAATTCTCCTAGCTGCATATCCTTCAGATGTGTGGAGAAAGAAAACATTATGTAAGTATATCAATAAGCACTGCCTTTCATAGGACACTACCTGCAGTTCACTATTTAGTCCATGTTGCTCTCATTCCACTATCTATACATGATAGGTTGATAGCAGCTAAATGCATGACACAGCCACAGTGATTGCACTCCCCCTCAAGTCAACAACCTACTCCAACCTCCCTCAACAACACAGAGCAACAAGCTACAAACAGACAGGCAACACTCTCCAGTATGCACACAATGCTTCAATTGCATGCAAGCTCAGACATGAAAGAACCCACCAGGCATCAACGACAATGTGTCAGTACACTGCCTTCCAGTATGCATCAACCTCTGACATCTAAAGTATGCTCAGCTATGGTACTACAGTTGTGTGATTGTTCATATCACCCCCCCAAAAATAAAAATTACATGCAAGGCTGCACTACACAACACAGTGTTTGCAAAGACTTGTTGATTTACCTTGGTTATGCATTTCACACCTGTACTTTCAGAAGTCACAGGTAAGCTGAACAGTAGTCCTTCAACAACAGACTCCATTCTTTACACATTCACAAAGCTCTTATTCTACACAGTACAATGTTACTTACATTCACAATTATTCCTATGGCAACTTTAAATGCTGAATTGTCTTTAGTTATTATTTACATTATTTACATTTGATTTTTGACACCTGTCTTGCTTTCCCTTAGTTGTGTAGCAGTAGGTTGGAAATGGTAGCAACACTTTTGGAAGACAATGCAACAAAAGCAATGCTTACTAACTAAAAGGTGGAGCCTATCTCACAGACAACACTGTTATTTTCTTCAGAAGTTGTTTTCACACAAGTGTAGTGATCTTTAGTGATGGTGCTCCATGATTTTGTCCATAGTACAGTGAGGTTCCTTGCAGCCACCAGGGTTTATAAGGTATAGATTCAGGCCTCTGAGAGTGATTGTTAATCGGATGAGGGTCCACCTCATAAATCTGAATCTCTCAATCCAAGCCTCACTGCTAAAACCATATTTATGCTAACAGGCTTTCATTGCATCCTGCCACCTGTGGTGTGTACTGAGCATGAGTGGGTTGGGTCAATGACCCATGTAGGGGCATTACCTCACATATAATACAACTGCAGCCAACAGAGATATTAAATAGCTCTGTCATCCCAACATTCAACTGCATGCAAACAATGCATACACTATTACATTTCTCACTCCTTTCTGCCACGTATAGATCTCCATAGTGTTGTCATAAATGATCTTACCCCCCTGCCAAGGGTCACACTACTGAGCTGTACTATGTTCAATGACAATTGTTGAAAGGTAAAATTAGGTTCTGACATACTAAGCTAAAGATCAGAAACCTGGTATGGGATACATGTAAATTCTCCTAGAACCAGCATGGCAGAGAGTGTAATTTGATTTTCATTCCTAGGAAAGGAAAGGAATTCCACAAATGACTGCAGCCGTACTCCAATGATGGTTCCTGTATTGAGGTATATACTCATACAACACTGACTATGAAACATCTTAATTATAGTACACTGCTATGGCTGTTCAACATATATCACGCATCCATAGTGGTGCTACTTCCCATCCCCAACATCAACATTTGCAAACCAACTTGTATTGATCCTGCTGTCTAATATAAATTACATGATAGTTAATGGGTGACCAAGAAGTAGCATAGAGTTAGTTATACATGAAAGGAATGTCTGTCTCTGTGCCAAAACACACTCTTATGTATCTTCAAGGAGGAAGTTTTTGTAAAAAAAAAAAAACAAAAAACAAAATGAAGCCCAGAGTGCTGGAAATAATCCACTAGGACACCATGGCATAGTGAAAATAAAGATAATAACTGGAAGTATTATATAGTGGGCTATCCTATACAAGAAAATTCAAGGACTTACTCACAAATGTGCCAAATGCTGAATAGTAGGAAATGCACAAATAATAGCATTGTCACACACTAGGAACAGCTTTCCACATTACAACATTAATGCACATATACTTTGCAGACCCTTTTAAGGAGAGTACATTTCTTATGATAGGCAATAATCTTTCAAAATGTGGTACTTTATCACTTTATGGTTTAAAGGTGGAATGTAATTTGAAGTATTTGATTTTAATGTAACTGTCTTTAATTAACTGTGATTGATTAATTGTGTAAGGATTTGGATATAAATTATTTTGGTTCTTATTTTATTACTCCTTGAAGGCTTATGACGAGGTGCTAGAGTCTATTAAACTTTATTTTTTGAGTGTCTGTAGCCTGTTGTATTTGTGTTTCAATATATTTTATCAGTTTTAGTTGTTTTGGTTTTTTATATATGGCTACAGACCTTTTGTTCAGTATTCTCCAGATACGTTGTGATGAAGTGGTGGATATTTCTCAACAGATGTGGAAATTTATATTTTACATACGGAAGAACAAAATAACATCAGAAGTAGAGATACACTGCCTAAGTTTTGGGATAGTATGTGAAAGAGGAACTGTAGAACTGATAATCCCTTTTTGTCTGTTGGGCATCATACTACCATGAAATTAGCGGAACTATGACAATTGCGTGAGAAGTTTGAACAGTTAATGATTAAATAAATGAATGTGCATTTTAACATCCTCCGTTTGAGAAGATATTTAGCACTTGAAGTGACTCCCAGGGAATTGTGTGCCTTTAAGAGCCTGAGTGCTCCCTTTTATTCTACAGATGAGGAGGACAAGAAATGTCAGGGTTGTTGGGTAGCAGCTGCACATCACTGTTCAATTGAATGGGTTAGTATAGTAACTGAATGTGATTTGTGCAAACAACATAAGATTAAGGATGAGATACACATATTGTATACGGAAATGGTGGCACAAGTGAGGGTTTCTCATCTTAATGCTACCATTTTTGATGTCAATAATGAATTAAAAACATATGAATTGGACTTGGTAGATAAGATAAAAATAAAATTACAATGGGATCTGCGAGACTACAATAGTGGTAATGCATTTTTGTGAAAGACCAATCAGAAACCCAGACAGCAGATAATACATCCATGTCAGCACAGAAGTCATAAGAAGCAGTGGGTGGTTTCATTCACTTTTCAGAAGGCACTGGATGCACTACTGAATGGAAGGGTCTATATTATCATATCGCATGCTCAGAAGAGCGAACGACAGATAATCGACCCATGTAAGTGAAAGCTTACAACGTCGAAACTTCAGAACAGTGATTATTTTCCAATGGAAAACAATCGCTGTTCCAAAAAACAAACAAAAAAAAGTAAAACATTACATAATATGGGGGGCTTCATCCCCCCACACCCCCCTACTTAAATATATTCAACTCCAAGATCGCACTACAGTGCCTTAAAGGCAAAGTAGCGAAAATGGCCAAACAAATTCTTTCCCATGGAAAGAATTTACTAAACAGCTGCTTTGCTATTTTGCCTGTTCACGCTTTACTGTTCCACAAAGACGCATTCGACAACCTGCGTCTACGACAGCAGAATAGGGAACCGAATGGGAGAGCAATGACAATTTTTTTCCTACACTTCCAGCACTGGAGCCGATAAACTTTGAACAACAGTTTCAGAACCCTGCAAGTAAAAGCAAACAAAATGATAATGCAAATAGGAAATGATGGAGAAACAGTAATGGCTATGTCAATGGTAACTCAACAGAGGGACAGCAGTACCATAACTTCAAGAATGGTAGATGGCAATAAAGGTGAAGAAAGACCTGATACTGAATCTTTTGGACCTTTCTCTATGAATGTTTGTGTTTATAGTTCGATGGTGGTTCATTTATCTGGTTTTGAATTAATTAATGAGACACTTGGCTGTTTTAAATTTGAGACTTAAGTTTACTTCAACTGTTTCACCATACCTGCATTTGCTTAAGAGTGAGATTTTCCAACTGTTGTATAATTTACATTTAGTGTGTTATTTTTTTTACAATCTAATGGGGAAAGTTCTGATAGTAAAATTTTTAGTGACAGACTTAATACTAGTAGTAGTGCTTTTATTTGTTGCACTTCTGATGTAAATGAAGCTAATGTGTACTGTTTATTAAATACATTGAAGGTTAAGTGTAAAAACATTGTATACCTCCTTTTGTTAATAAAAGTATTAAAAAGAAATTCTGCAGTATTTAATATCGCAATTAAGAATGATTTTCATGATTTTATGGCTGATAAATGTAATTAATGCTTAATATAATTTGATGAAAGCTAAATGGTTAGCTTTAAAGGATTTTTGTAACAACAAAAATTTGACTTTCAAACCAGTTGATAAAGGTAATAATATGGTTGTTATATATTATAAGCAACATATACATATGTATTATTTACATTTAGAAGCTCGATTAACTTAAGATAAAATTAACATAGAGGTATATAAAATTCTTTAATACAGTATAAGAAATTACTAGAGAAGAATAATTTAGTAAGGAAGATATAGAAAGAAAATTTAGTGTCCAAGGTTGTAGTATTGCTACTTTTTCTATTTACCTACAATAGATAAGAATTTGAATGATCTGTCTGTCCATCTGATTATTTTTGCTTGTAGATATTTTCTACAAAATATAGACCTTTTTCACATGAGTATCTTTTTTCCTTATGTGATAAAGCTTCCTTCATACATTAGGGATACAATAGATTTTTTTGAAAAAAAAAAATCAGGCCTCAAGAGGACTAAAGATTTGATGACCCTTGATGTAAAAATTTTATACACAAGTATTAAACATGTACATGGTGTAAAAGTTTTGAATTATATTTTAGGTGATAGCCCTGTTTCTAATTATATTATTGATTTATTGTATTTTTGTCTCACTGATATTTTTTTACCTTTGGTAATGAAATGTATCATCAAATTCAGGGTACAGCCATGGAGATTCTTTTGCTGCCAGTTATGCAAATTTAGCTATGGGATAATTTGGACATAATTTTACAAATAAATATGTTATTAATTATTTAAGATATATTGATTATTTCATATTTATTTGTGATGGGGACACTAATTAAATTGTGATTTTTACAAAGGACTTAAAATAATAGGTATGATTTTAGATTTGATGGTTTACAAGTAGAAAAGGTCCTATGGAAAAATAAAGATGATTATATATAGAAAACAGAAAATCTAGAGATGGCAGTCAATATCTACATAGTAGTAGCTGTCACCCCCCTCATTTGATTTCTTCCCTACCATATGGAAAATTATTACATCTTCATATACTTTGTAGTGATGAGTTAGATGTTTATTAATGAAGCTGAAATATGATTAATTTGTTTATTACTAGGGGTTATGGAAAATATTTGGTTATGGAATCCTTTCAGATGGTTATTAATTGGTATAAATATGTATGGACACAAATTAATAGGAATGTCAGTATTCAAAATAATAGTAAAATAGTTGACAAAAATAAGAAAAATATATAATATATTTACTAATAAATTTGTCAATCTGCTTAGATATTATGGGCCATTTTTAATAAAAGAAAATAATTTTTAAATTACTTAATAAAACCCCTTTAATTATTTACAGACATGAATATAGTCTAGGGGATATGATTGCATATCCTGGAATCTTACACAAGTGAAAACAAACTGCCATAAAACAACAAAACTTGAACACATAATTCATCACTTAATACTGTTTTCAAGGATGTGTTTTCATTTTATTTAATTCAAAGTCTTCATCAGATAAAACAATGTTAAAAACAGCTATTTTTAAAGAACTTAAGATCACATAACTTTGTTTATGGTAATCCCACATTTATTTATTTACTTATTTATTTATTTACATTTGTTAACCAGTTAGTGTCAAACTGGCTTGGAAACCTGTTTTCAGCAGAGACCCCGGGAGAAAAGCTCCAGAAACATTACACATTAGTTAAAGTACAAGTATTTAACAAAAATATAACAAAAATGCATGATCCAGTTCACACAGGAATACAAGGTCATAGCAAAGCTTACATAGTATGCAAAATAAGAGAAGCATATTAGTTATATAATATATACAATATCCAAAATACAAAATCAGGCAATGATATTAGAGTCCAATGGTTTACCGAATATTTGTTTAGGAATGGAGTTCCTGTAGGATAAAATTAACCTACATGAAGAAATGTTAGAAATAATATTAAAGAATAACTTTATATTTTTTGATGGTCAATATTTTTTTGCAACAAATGTGTAGCAATGGCTTCTGCTTGTGGTTCTCTATTTGCAAATAAGGTCATGACTGAGTGGGAGAACAACTTTTTATTTAATACTGACTTATGAATTCATGTAGATTATATGTAAGGTACCTTGATGACATACGCATTGTATGGAAGGATAAGAAAGAGAAAATATTGCCATTTTTAGGTTATATAAATAGAACTGTCATAACCCACCACTGGACCAGTAATCAAGGAGCCTCAATCCTCACCACTGACAACAGTGGAGGATGGAAAAATGACAAGTACACACACAGTATTTCCAGATACACCTATCTGCATTAAGTGCAATTTCCCTTAAGAGCACACAGAGACCACAGTCAGTCTAGGGCGGGTTTCTCCCTCTTTCTCCAGATCCCTAATAAGACTCCTCACTGGCACAGCTATAGAGTTGAGTTCTTAGCCAGGGTTCCAAGCCAAGTCCTCCAACAATCTTTCTGTCCAGCCAGTGCTTCATGTCCCTGCCCAAGTAGCTAACACACACTCCTGGATATTTGTTTTACACACATACATACCTGGGAAAGGCTGGGACAGGTTTACTAGCTATGACCCTTCTGCCAAGACTATAAGGTAGTTATCACTGCCACCAGAACCCCATATCAGCTACTTTAAGGCCCTTAACAAAGGGTTTCCAATCTTATTGTATAATGCTACTATTAATATAAACTGCAGTTAGACCAAGAGCAAGGCTATTAGGAGTGGCCTACATAGTATCACCAAATAAATATGCAAGTACTCTCAGAACTTAAATATCTCTACACAGATCAGCCAGAATGAAACGTTTAAATGTATTTAATGATAAATAATAAAAGAACAAGACAATAATAAATATATGTTTACAGTGACATCAGCGTTCAAAATCACAGGAAATATTTAAAACAGCATTGCAGGACAGTCTCAAATAAACAGAAAAATATCTAAACTAAGCTTTGCTATATTCCTGACTTTATCTAAGAGAATTGCTATACCCCAGTTAACTTACTTACAGAGCAAGGCAGATGTGGCGAATGGCTCTTCTAGTTGTTGTTAGGTCAAAGACAGAATACAGAATGCTATGTCTCTCTCTCTCTCAGACTCTTCTTAAATTAATATCTCAAAGATTACTGCTAGGATAGCTAGTAGAATGACATAAATTCTTGTCATCTGACTATACCCCATGTGAAACCCCTACTGCTGGAAGCTAGCAGTATTTAGCATCTACCTGGGGAAATACATACACATCAGATCCTTGGCAGATTCTGGAAGTCATATAGCAATTAATATTCCTTCTTACTCAAAACTAGTAATTATTTCACCTTAAAGACAATACAGAAAACTCCATAGTTTTAGACATTGTATCTCCCTGCTGCATTGAAACTGAAATATATCATCTTTTATTTCATGGCCATAAAGTAATTTAATTTCAGCTATTTTTCTGAAGTTTTGCTGGACTGAAGTTAACCTTCTGTGTTCCAGTTTCCACTGTTAAACTACATACATTTAAACAGTTACAATAGTGAATGTACATTTCTGTTCTCTTCTGGCAGGCAACACAGAGGATACATCTTTAAGCTTAGAACTTATCTGTTTATTTATTTAAGCCTGATGACCAGGGAAGTCCACTGGACTAAGAAGAGCCCATTTTCAGTGGAGCCCCGGGGAGAAAAGCTCCACAATAATTGCAAGTTACATTTCACATGTTACAAAAGGACATAGTTCATACAGCTAATTAAACATTAACAGATAAGCTCCATGATATTTGCAGTTGGCTTGTTGTAGTGTTACAAAAATGAAAAGACATAATTCAATACAGAAATTTCAACATTTACATAAAGTGAATAATTTTGTTATAAACTCAATTGTAGGTTTAACATTTCAAAATATATAACTACTAGCCATTTGTAGGTTAAGAAAATATTATGCATGGAGAGGGTAATAGTATAATTGAGATTGGAGAGTATAGTACAATAGATATTAGAGAGAAAATTAGTTTTTGGTAGGGGAGGGATTGTTTTGGGTGAGATGAAGTAATAGTAGAGGTAGTTGGATGAGTCAGTGCAAGGTGGAATGAGGGGGGAAGGGGTTTAAGTTGGAGCATGGCAAGGGCATTCCCATTTGAAAGAAAGATGAAAGAGTAGCTGAGATTTGAAATTTGTATGTTAGGTAGGTTGCATAGGTGTGTGGGGAGACAGTTCCACTGTTTAGCTAGGGAGTGTGACAGCAGAAGATGGCAAGGAGGTTGTGCAGGTTTGTGGACCCGAAGGAGATTTTGGTTTTTGGATCTGAGTGAGCAGTTGGGAATGTAAGGTTTTAAGGAAGTAGCAAGAGCTGGTCAGTTGGCAGGTTTAAAGATGAGCTTGTGGGCAATGGTGAGTTGTATGTAGCTGAGGTAGTTGGGTAGTTCAAGCCAGTTGAGGGTGAGGAGGGAGTGGCAGTGGTGGGATGAGTTTTTTGAGTTGGTTGCAAATTTGGAGATCTTATGCTAGCAGGATTCAAGTTTGGACCGAAGGCCAAGATGAAGACTGGTGAAAAGGGGGGCACCATACATAAGGGAGGGGAGTAGGAAGGTGGATGCAAGAGTTTGACAGGTAGAGGGGCTTAGGAAGCAGTTGTGCCTTTACAGGAGACCTAACTTTTGGTGGGTTTTCTTGATTGTGGGTGTCAAATTTTAGTTCTTCATCAATAAAGATGGCAGGAAGCTTGGTGTTGGGAACAATTTTAAGAAGGGTGTTGTTTTGGCTCTGTATGATGAATGTGGATTTGTCAGTGGAGTTTTTGGTAGGGGAAAACACATTAGCTTGGTTTTATTCGCATTTAGTGCCAGATGGTTAGACTGCATCCAGGTTTCTGTTTTGGAGAAGGCTAGTTGGGTTTTTGCTAGGAGCTCAGATGGGGAAAAGGTTGAGCAGATGATTTTTGAGTCATCTGCATATTGGATGATGGATAAGTCTGGGATGGATTGCTGAAAGTTGTTAATGAATAGACTGAAGAGAAGAGGAACAAGAACTGAACCTTGTGGGACACCTGTGGGTGTGGAAAGGAAGGGGGAGGTTGAAGTTTTCCATTAAATAGTTTGTTGGTGGTTGGACAAGTAGCTGGAAAACCAGACGATGGTGGTTGGAGAGAGGTGTAGGTTTGGGATATAAGGAGAGTGTGTGAGATGGTGTCAAAGGCCTTTGACAGATCTAGGAATAGTGTGGATATGAACTTGCTTGAGTCCCATTCAAGGGTTATAGTTTCAAGAAAGGAAAGAAGGGCAGTCATGATGATGTAGCCAGGGTGGAAGCTGTGTTGGATAGGGGAGAGGAGATTGTTTAGTGTTAGGTGTGCTATGAGTTGTGCTTGTATTGTTTTCTCTAGTATTTTAGAAAGAGGGGAAAGGATAGCAATAGGCCAGAAGTTGGTGGTATCAGTATTTTTGCCACCTTTGTGGAGTGGGATAATGTAAGCATGGTGCCAGATAGAAGGGACACACGATT
Organism: Protopterus annectens; assembly: GCF_019279795.1. NCBI lineage: Eukaryota > Metazoa > Chordata > Ceratodontiformes > Protopteridae > Protopterus > Protopterus annectens. Next base: position 213,177,191 of record NC_056734.1, read on the forward strand.
TTTGTATGGATCTATTTATAAGAATAGAGATAGGATAGGCAATGCTGTCTACAGATCGTTTGAGGAAGGTGGGTGGAAGGTTGTCTGGTGCATTGCAACAGGGTTTGAGTTTGAGGAGAAGTCTTTTTATAGTGTTTGTGGGGATGGGCTTGAGGCAGAAGGGTGTGGAGGAAGGTTGAGGATTGGGGTGGTGGTTGGGGCAGGAGGGGGTGGTGGTGGAGTAGGGGGTGGGAAGGAAGCTGATAGTTTAGCTATGCAGTCTATGAAGACTGAGTTGAACTGGCTAGCTGTTTCAAGGTTGGAGAGTTTGGGGTCTGGGCAGGGGGTTTCTTTGTTGCCAGGATGTAACATGGATGAGATGGAGTCCCAGAATTTTTTGGGATTTGTTGAGTGCAAGGACTGGAGTTTGGAGTAGTGGACTTTGCGGTCTTTATTTATTTATTTTTTTTGTAGAGTTTCCTAGTTGCTTATACTCTAGGAGGGTGTTAGGGTTTTTGTTTTTGATATTGTTTCCATTTTTTGTCCCTTTGGTGCAAGGCTAGTTTAGTATCTTTTGATAACCATGGGCAGGGATTGATTTTGATGTGTTTGGTTCAAGGGGGGGGGCTTGCTGATTGAGAAGGGTTAGGAATGAGTGGTAAAAGTAGGAAACAGCATCATATAGAGGAAGGGTTTTTAGAGGGGACCAGTCAGTATGCTTTAGAATTCTGAGAAAGTTAGACAGTTGAAAGAGGAGAGGTTGTGGGTTTGGATGTAGTGGTGTTGTTTATGCAATGGAGATGGGAGATGGTCGGTGAAGGCTGGGAGGTGATCGTTGAGAGGATCAGTAATGTTCCAGCTTTGGTGATAAGGTTTGGGTGAGTTGTTAGGATCCAGTCAATGATGGTACCAGAGGTACCATCTTTATTTGGTCTGGTTGGAGATTGTATTAGTTGAGAGAATTTGTACAGGTTGGTTGTGAGGGATGATGCTTCAGAGTTAATAGTATTCCAGTTGATGTTGGTATCACCGAGTATATAGGTTTCATTTTTTTATGTTGGAAGACAACCAGGACAGGATGTTTTCAAGAGTTTTGATATTCTCACCAGGGGGAATATAGACAGCAGCAGTACATACTGACTTGTGGTTGTTTATTTTTAGTAAATCTATTATAATTTCAGAATTGGCAAAGGTTGGTATTTTATTGGAGTAGGGAGTTATGGTATGGGAGGTGGGGTAGATTATTGCTACTCCACCTCCTTTTCTGTGGGCTCTGTCATTGCAAATAATTTGGAAACCTGGTGGTAGAATTTCACTATCTTTTATATAGGTTTTCAGTCAGGTTTCAGAAATGGTGGTAATGTCGAGGTGGTTATGGCAGAGCCAGGCATGGAGGTTAGGGGGTTTGTTTTTTAGGCTTTGTGCATTAAGTGTTGTAAGGCAGATGGACTTTGAGTTTGTCGGTTGAGTGGAGAGTTTGGTGAGATTGATGTTAGGGATGGGTCCGGGGTTGGGGTGGATGTCGCCAGCTAGTGAGAGAGAGAGAGATGTGGTGGAGTAAAAGAGTGAGGCAGTGTGTTGAGCAAAGGTAGCTTGGGTTGTGTGAGAGTAGTGATTTTCTGGTACCACATTTAAGAGAGGAGTACATGGGGGTTGGGTTGGGAGCAGTTTTGGTTTGAAAAAATAGATTGGGTTAGAGGTAAAAAGTTCATGTGAGATGGATGAGTAGGATGGGCAGTAAGGTTGATGGTAAGATGTAGTGGAGTGTGTGTGAGAGCTATGACAAGGGTTGGGAAAAAGTGTGAGATAGGTAAGAGAAGAGAGAGAGATTAGTAGGGCAAATGGGGATATAGGGAAAGATATTATGTAGAGCATTGTAGGAGGGGTGGATGTTTGGGGTGATGCAGATCTACAGGTGGGTGGGGTTTGGCTTAGGTGTATTCTAATTGAAGAGGTGTTGGGTGGGGAGGAGTCAGGGGGATGTATAAAAGTACAAGTAGTGGGGTTAGGTGGCATTTGGGGACAGGGTAGGGGAGCGGAGTGAGCCTGAAGGGCGAACAGAGCAGGTTACACCTTCCGGAAGGAGCAGCAGTCGCCAAACAGAAAACAATCAGTGAAAAGGTTAGCAACTACAAAAATAGGGCAGCCTATCGTTTTGGTTTGAATGTTACCTTTCTGTTTGTTTTTATTATTTATGCACCAATGGGGAGCTGTAGTTTACTGTGAAGTAGGAAAATAATGTAGTTATGCCAGGGTTTTAGAAAGGGACATGCAGTAAATTATGACTCCATAGAGTACTAATTAAAAAATAATGGAATGTGGGTATAAGCGAGTACACTACTGGGGATTCCTATGAAGCAAGGGCAGAAAAGCTAAGTCAAAAGATGGTGCCTTTCTACATCAGATTTTTTTATTAAATATGTAAGTACAATCAAAAGTACAAATGGTACTTACAGTTGTGCACACTACTGAGGGATGCCAGTGGGACAGACAGAAACAGAGTGTAGCCAGGAAGAGGTTTTTGGTATTTAAAGATGGCACTGCAGCTCAGGGGAGGAATAAGTAAACTCTCAAGAGGAAAAGGGAGGGAATAGACAGGATTGACATGGCTGGGAAGCTTACAATAAGATTATGTTAGGTGACCGAGAGAAGTGGGGGGGGGGGGCTAAGAGCCAAGGCTTGGAGAAAGCGGTGAGAAAACAGGTTTGACAAGGCTAGGAAACGTACACTAGAATTATGTTAGGAGAACAAGAAAAGGGGGGGGGTATGGACCAGGACTTGGAAAAGCTGTGAGAAGAAAAAAACCAATCAGCTAACCCAGGTCAGTACCTAAAGGCATCTGTTTTATCTATGTGAACTCAAAAGCAGATTTAGTAGAGCATCAGGGAAGTAGAATATAAAATAAATGTAAAGCTTTGGGAAACTGTATAAATTTGTTTCAATAAATGGGAGAATAAAATATAAGAATATAAAAGAAATGTGATATACAAGATAAATAAAATATAAGAATATAAAATAAATTCAAAGCTTTGGAAAAATGTATATATTTGTTACAGTAAATGGGAGTAAAAAGGGGGGTCCAGTAGTGTGCACAGCAGAAGAATCAGTAGGAGTATCACAGAGAGAAGATTATAATAGACCTACACTGCTCAGTCTGTTGACAAAAGTAGAACTTGGAGTGGCTTTTACTGGTTTGTACGAAGTTTGGCTTTCCATGTATGCAGGCAGTTGCTTCAGGTTTTTTTTTTTTGGATCTTTGAATGTGTTTAAGGGACTGTAAGGAGAGAGAGAGAGAGAGAGAGAGAGAGAGATGTTAATATGAAGCCAGAAAAGGGGGTAGGTGAATTAAATAATGGAAATAGGAGACAGGCAGGAAATACCACAATTTAAGCACTACTTAATCAAATAAATTAGTTAAGGAACAAGCAGTGATAATTAATAAGAAAGTCACCCTGTTCGGTAATATGAAATTCAGTCTATTGCCACCTTAATTTCACAGAATGTAGAGTAATTCATTGTCAGTACACTTTTCCAGCTATTTGTTGCTACTTAGCAATGCATGCCAACAGAACTGAGCAACATGGTGGCAGGGCATAAAATTACAGTAAAATCACTCAGTTTCCACATAATACAGTAACAGTATAGGCATTCAAAATAAGCTAAGTAGCAAAATCTAACTAACACAGGTTGAAATAGCACATTGGCTGAATACCGATGAGAGCACTCTGTACCAATTTAAAAGCAGTAACAGCAATGTATTCTAGTAAGCTTTTTAACAAAATCAGACTAAGTCAATCTGAAACAGTACATTTCCAAATTGTAAACAGTAAAATGCAGCAAGTTTAACAGTAAAAGGTCATTACTTCCTTAAAGTAATTAAACCTACAGCTGCACACTAAATAGAAAATGACCAAGACACTATAGGTATTTTACAGGTGAAGTTGTACATTTAAACAATTTAAAAGCAGTGAGAGCAATGTGTACTAGTAAGCCATTTAATAAAATCAGACAAAGTCAAACTGAAACAGTGTATTTCCAAATTGTAAATAATGAAATGGAGCAAGTTTATATCAGTAAAAGGTGATTACTTCCTTAAAGTAAGCAAACCTACAACTGCATTCTAATTAGGAAATGACCGAGACAGCATAGAAATTGTACAGGTGGGGTTATACACTTAAGCAAGTTTCATAGTTGAAATTTTAACACACCAGTGCGCAGCCTCTTAAAATAAATTAAACAGAAACAGATTCCACTGAATCTTCTACATCACAAATGGTACTTACAGTTGTGCACACTACTGAGGGATACCCGTGGGACAGACAGAAACAGAGTGTAGTCAGGCAGAGGTTTTTTGTATTTAAAGATGGTGCCACAGCTCAGAGGAGGAATAAGTAAAATATCTTTTCAACACATGTCTGTACAAACCAAGTTTGATATATACATGACATAGTTATAATATATTGGTAACACAAGCATCTTACATGAAGCATGTTGCTATTCACAAATGACACGTAATCATTTATAAAATTCCAGACAGCTGTGCTTGCAGTATCTCCCTTTGTCACACTTCTATATAAATAATGTTGATATTTACAAATGACATATAATTATTTACAAAATTCCAGCTAGCTGGGCTGGCAGTATTTCCTTTCATCACACTTCTTCCTCATCAAAGACTTAAGCTAATTTTTCAAGTGACTCTTGAGAAACATTGCTTGAGAGGGATGAGCCTATCTGGGAATACAGTACCACATTCTCTGTCTTGAGATTCCAGCTGCCTTAGCATTTTTGACCCCAGTACAGTGCTGCACTGTTAGATCATATGCCTGCAATCCCAGGCTCCACCATAGTAATTTGGGATTTTTCTGGTTGGCTCTGTGCAGCCATAGATCCCCCTCAGATTCCTCTTGTGTTCTACTGCAGATACTTAGCACCAGGGCCTCCCTATCATTGTATGGTTTTATGGTGTTAACATGGTGCAGTTTGTGCCTCTGCCTCCTGCCTAGCAGTTTTCCCATGTAGTTAACAACACTGATCTTCCTTACCACTTTGAAGGGTCCCTCCCAAGCTGCCTGCAGCTTATTGTATCTGACAGGAATGAGAACCATAACCTGCTGCCCCACAGCATACTCTCTAGCTCGAGCATTCCTGTCATACCAGACCTTCTTCTGCTGTTGGGCTTCTGCCAGGTTCTCCTGGGCCAAATCCATTGAGTTCCCTGACCTTGACCTGAGGTTTAGGACACATGCCACAACAGACTCCTTGTCGGATTTACACTCACCCTCCCACTCATCACAAATCAAATCTAGAGGTCTCCTCACCTTATGCCCATACAGCAACTCAAAGTGTGAAAAGCTTGTGGATTCCTGGGGCACCCCTCTGTAAGCAAACAACAGATGGGGCAAATATTTGTCCTGCTCCCTCTTAAACTGGTCTTAAAATGCCCATAGCATGGTCTTTAGTGTAGAGTTTAACCTCTCCACCAGACCATTAGTCTAGGGATGGTAGGGGTGGTCTTTAGGTGCTTCACCCTAGAGTACTTCCACAGACAAGCCAGCAGGACTGACATGAAATTGGCTCCTCTGTCAGTTGGTATTTCTTTTGGGAAGCCTACCCCACTGAAAATCTCTAACAAAGCATTTGCCACATTTTCTGCCTCAATGGAGGACAGAGCCACTGCCTAAGGGTATCTGGTAGCATAATCTACTACCACTAGGATATATTTCTTTCCTGTGAACTTGGGGTACTCAAAAACCCCACAATATGCATACATACCCTCTGAAATGGCTCCTCAATCACAGGCAAAGGCATTGGAAGGGCTTTCACCTTGTCTCCTGCCTTGCCTATCTTTTGGCACTGATCACAGGTCCTTCAGTACCCTGTTACATCTCTAGAAATCCCAGGCCAATAAAAGTTCTGCATAATATTTCTCTTTGTACACTTTATGCCCATATGACCTGCAAAGGGAATTTCATGGGCTATGGCTAGAAGTGCCAGATGGTAGGCTCTGGGCACTACCAACTGCTGTATTAGGTCACCCTCTAGCCCTCCCTCAGGGGTCCACTCTCTATACAGTAAGCCTTTGTCCCAGTATACAGATTTTCCTTTTCATTGAGAATCAGGTGCCTCACTGTCTGCCTCCCTCAAGCCTTATAATATAGGGTCTGAGAGCTGATCTTGTCTCTCCTTTCTCATTGTAACCCTTCCAGGTACCCTTCCACAGGAGGTCTGGTATCCTCTGACAGTGGTGCTTCACTGTCAGCCTTGGTAATACTACTCACCTCTGCCCTTGCAGTCACTCAGTCCAAGGGAACATCAGTACCCACCAGCAGCTGTGGCTCACTTTCAGTCTCAATGCTACAGGATAGCTCCCTCTCTGAAGTAACCACCTCATAAGTCCTGGCTTCGAGTGAGTGGTCTGTCTGGGTCCCCCACAGGCTACTAGACCCACATGCTTGTCTCCAAGCGTGACTGCGTGTAACTGCATCAACACGAGATACTGCATCATCAAAATCATTCTCTATCAGGACATCTGCAGGGATATCCTTAAATACACCTACTTGCTTGCTTCCTTTCTCACCCTGCCAATCAAGGTAAATGCTAGCCAAAGGTGTTAGAAATGGGGTCGCTCCTAAAGCTCTGACTGGAGTAGACTGCCCAAGCAAGTAGTGCTCCTTTTTGACCATTGCAGGCTTCACAATGGTTAGGTTAGAGGCTGTGTCTCTCTTAGCAGTGGCCTGTTTTCCATCTACTAAGATAGGATATAGCCTCTTGTGGTAGTGTGGTACCCTTGTTGCCTCCAGAAAATGTACTGCTGGCATTCTGTCATTCCCACTTACTGGCTCTCCCAACTTTTGTTCTCCACCTTGCCTCTGTGGGCATCTATATGCTACATGACCCCACTGGTTGCATTTAAAATCTGTAACCCTTGATCCTGGCTGTGTACCTGAACTAGTGGCTTCCCCTGTTACTGGTGGACTCTGTTGGGGCAGTTTAGGCTGCCCACTATGGGGTCCCTTAGTCCTATCTGCAGCACTGGGTATCCCTTTACTGTGCAGTGATGCCTTGCTTGCTAGGTATAGGTCTCCCTTTTTCCTCAACTCATCTGCAGTATTACGTTCCCTGTCTGCTAACCAGATTCTCGTGTCCTCAGGAAAGTGCTAAGGGATTTTTCCCTCACCAAAAGGTCTGTCAGTCCTTCAAAAGTGGTGACCTAACTCCCACTCACCCATCTATGAAGATAAATGCTTAACTCAGCAATATATTCACACACACTTCATCTGCCTTGCATCTGTGTTCACAAAACTTTTTACTATAAGCTTCAGGTGTTAAAACACACTAATAAATAATTGTTAACAGTATTATGATTTAAGCGATTGGTATCAGACAATTTAGAAATAGCAGTTACAGTTTTCCATGGTTTAATGGGGTCAGGAACTGTACCCAGAGCTCTTGATCAACATTATACTGTTTACATACCCTTTCAAACATATGAATAAAACTATCAAAATTCTCACCTTCTGTAAATTGTGGAAGACATTTACTGACCTTTATTGCTTCTGGGGTCAGTTACTCCCTTCCCCATTACCTCCATGACCTTGGCAAAGAGTCATCATCTCCTTTTCATGTTGCCTCTGCTGATCATTTTCTTTGGCTTCCAGATGTCTCAGTCTCTGCTGATTATGCTTTGACCTCCAAATGCTGCAGTCTTCCTGCTGATTCTATTTCCAAATGTTTGGCCTCCAGTTCAAGTCTTTTTTAACTCTAGATGCATTTTTATGCCCTCTGAAGCAAAACTGAACTGTCGATTTTCTAAGAGTTGTGCATCCCCAAGGCCACTCTGGTTGTCCTCCTGGTTGCTGGTCTGTGATGCAGCTGTGACTAAGGCTGCATTAATTTCTGCTTTAGTCAGGTTGGTATGCCCCAGTGCTTTGTCTTGGCACATCTTAGCCAACGGACTCCTTGTCAGCTTGTCATAATCCTCTGCTAACATCCTTACCTGCTCTACCTGACTAACTAAGCTAACAAAGAATAAATAAAACTATTGTGATATGAAACTCTGAATGTCTAATGTGTGGCTGCTTGAGAGTACAAACACCTTCTTTAGTGACCACTGTTTACAGGCTGCAGGAGTTCAATATCCACACCACTGAATCCTAATATGTGATATGGTAATCCCACCACTGCCAGCCAATAAATGTGATGACCCACCACTGGACCAGTAATCAAGGTGCCTCAATCCTCACCACTGGCAACAGTGGGGGACACACACTGAAAGGATGACAAGTACACACACAGTATTTTCAAATGTACCTCTCTGCATCAAGTGCAATTTCCCTTAAGAGCACACAAAGACCACAATCAGTCTGAGGCTGGTTCTCCCTCTTTCTCCAAATCTCCAGTAAGACTCCCTGCTGACACAGCTATAGAGCTGAGTCCTTAGCCAGGGTTCCAAGTCAAGTCTTCCAACTCTCTCTCTGTCCAACCAGTGCGTTGTGTCCCTGCCCAAGTAGCTGACACACACACACTCTTGGAGATTTGTTTTACACACACACACACCTGGAAAATACTGTCACAGGTTTACTAGCTATGCCCCCTTCTGCCTAGAGTGTAAGGTAGTTATCACTGCCACCAGAACCCCTTATCAGCTACTTTAAGGCTCTTAACAAAGGCTGTCCAATCTTACTGTGTAATCTTACTATTAATACAAAAGGTAGTTTGACCAAGATCAAGCCTATTAGGAGTGGCCTACAAAGTGTCACCAAATAAATATGCAAGTACTCTCAGAACTTAAATAACTCTACACAGTTCAGCCACAATGAAAAGTTTAAATATATTTAATAATAAATAATTAAAAATCAAGAAAAATTCTAAATATGTATATACAGTGACATCAGAGTTCAAAATCCCAGGAAATATTTAAAACAACATTGCAGGACAGTCTCAAGTAAATAAAGAAAACTATCTAAACTAAGCATTGCTATATTCCTGACTATATATAAGAGAATTACTATACCCTAGTTAACTTACTTACAGAGCAAAACAGATAAGGTGAATGGATCTTCTAGTTGTTGTCAGGTCAAAGACAGAATACAGAATGCTATGTCTCTCTCAGACTCTTCTTAAATTAATACCTCAAATATTACTGCTGGGATAGTTAGCAGTAAGACATAATTTCTTGACATCTGACTCTACCACAGGTGAAACCCCCACTGCTGGAAGTATTTAGCATCTACCTGTGAAAATACATAGACCTCAGATCTTTGGTAGATGCTGGAAGTCATAAAACAATCAACATTCCTTTATACTCAAAATTAGTAGTTAATTCACCTTAAAGATAATGCAGAAAACTCCCTAGCTTTGCGTCTCCTTGCTGCATTTCAACTGAAGGATATCATCTTCTATTGCGTAGCCATGCAGTAATTTAATTTCAGCAGTTTTGCTGGACTGAAGTTAACCTCCTGTGTTCCAGTTTCCACTGTTAAAATATGTACATTTAAACAGTAACAATAGTGCATGTACATTTCTGTTCTCTTCCAGCAGAGCACACTGTGGATGCATCTTTAAGCTCAGTACTTTATAAAATATCTGCATAAACCTAATTTGATATATACATGACATACAGTTATAATACATTTGTAACACATGTATCTTACATGAAGCATGTTGCCATTCACAAATGACACATAACCATTTACAAAATTCCAAGCAGCTGTGCTGGCAGTGTCTCACTTTGTCACACTTCTATATAAATCATGTTGATATTCACAAATGACATATCATTATTTACAAAATTCCAGCTAGCTGGGTTGGCAATATCCCCTTTCATCACAAGAAACACAAACTTTTTATGTTTTACACATGAGGTAGGGGAAAACAGCATAGCCCACTTAGATGTATGGCTGGCTAAAGATGAGATAAGTAATAGATACATCTCTAAGATTTAGAAAAAGCCAACCCATTCAAATGCATTTTTATATTACACTAGCTCCCACCCTATGGCTCAGAAGAGAGCAGTAGGTAAGGGCCAGTTCATGCATTCAGCACATATGGTATCATTGAATGAACACTTTTTGAATGAATGTCACTTTCTGAAGGGCATGTTTAATAAGCAAGGTTAACTGAACAGGTTTGTTGACAGTTTAATGAGTGAAGAGATAATTAAAAGGAATAAAAATTGTATGTTCTTATTCTAACTAGTGAGAGAGATAACAATGAATTGATGCTACCATATCAGGAGTCAGTCAATAAAAATAAAGATCCAAATGTAGAAACTCCCTGAGGCACAGCATGACAATGAGAAGCTGACCTTTTATTAAAATAACAAAAAATGAAACTAAAACAAAATGAAAAGAAACGTTTCAATGCAGTAAGCGCTTTCACATTTCAAGAGAATGCTTCATCAGACTGTTCAAAACATAATTGACAACTGCATTTAAAAACTTCATTCAATTAATTACTCAACCAATCAGGTGTACTATCTAATTATGAATAAATATTAATTTATGTAAATCCAGCCATAAGCCTGATGTTAAAATCACAGAAATCATCAACCTGATCGACTGAATATTTTTTTGTTTTTTTAATAAAAGGTCAGATTATCATTGTCGTGCTGTGCCTCAGGGAGTTTCTACATTTGGATTTTGATTTTTGTGCTGTTCTGAGGCACTTTACCCTTGCTCATTGATTTGCTGCAGGTAATAAAAATCAAGATTTTAACAATTCTTAATCACCACTTACATTGCGGATAGTGATATGATTAATTGGGTTATATGTTAAAAATAGTCTATAATGGATGATGATAGATCAGTAAAAGAGAAGGTAGGAGATAGCCCAATAGTGGTGTATAGAAAAGGAATACATTTTAAAAATATGTTTGAGGTTAAGACAAATACCCTTGTAGTTGAAAACTGCAAGATGAGTAAGTGTGGATGTTGCAGTTATTGTAAGTTTATTAAATTAGGTGACATGTTCTTTATTAACAACCAATTATTTGAAGTAAAAGGTAGGTACGATTACAATACCACTTACTTACAACAAGGCAAGTGCAGATGTAGTGATGATGAGTGGATGTTTCTAGGTCAAAAACAAGATACAAAATGCACAGTCTCTCTGAGAGTCCTTAAATTAATATCAATATTACTGCTGGGTTAGCTTGGATGGCATCACTATTTGTCACTCGACTTTCAGTTCCCAAGCTAAGCCCCCCAGTGTCAGAAACTACCCACATTTAACCTATCTCTGTGAAAATACATAGCCTTCAGATGTTTGCAACTGGTAGAGGACATAAAACAATAAAACCCTTACAAACCCTTACCTCTGCCAAAAGTGCCCTGGTTTCTATATAGGAAAGATGGAGCACAAATTAAAAGATGGAATATACAAACACACTTATGAAATTAGAAGAAAAAAGCAACTAATGCAATATTTAAGCATGTCAATAAAAATTCAGGGCATGCATTTAAATTTATAGTGTTGGAGAGGGTGATACTAAATTTAAGGGAAGACCCATAGACTTTACATTTAGAGACAAGAGAACTATCCTAGTTGGCCTGGTTTGAATGAATTGTCATCCATCACTTGCTTACTAAAACTAAAGATGCATACAAGATAAAGTTTTTTTTTACTGAAGGAATTAGTGTTATTACTTTAGTTAATAAATTAACAGTTTGTAGAGAATTTTTTGAATTGTTATTCAATAAGGTAAAGAACCTTCTCAGGTTATGTGTTTTCTATTTAATTGTTAGTGTGGTCAATGAATTTTGTAGCAATCACATGAACACATAAGCTTTATCTATCTAAGGATTTGAAAAAGTAGACATAAGATCTTAAGTTCTTCAAAAATAGCTATTTTTAACATTGTTTTATCTGATGAAGTCTTTGAATTAAATAAGAAGAAAGTGCTTATCCTTATAAACTGTATTAAGTGATGAATTATGGGTCTGGCTTTTGTTGTTTTATGATATGCTTGAACATAGTTGTTTTATTCTTTCTACCACCCAAATACACATAACTTTTAGTAATTATTTGGTATGTATCTTTCCTTGTGGTAAGTGTTGCAGCTATAAATATATTGTATGTTCTTTTCAGAAAATAAATAATTTATGGTTTAATTCTATTAAAACATTAATGTACTACAGTGGGCATTACTTATGCCCTTAGATGTTCTTGTAATTTATTATATATTGGTAAGAGTAAGAGACCTTTTAAATGTAGGCTACAGGAGCATATTAGGGATATAAAACAATGAGTTGTGAGCCTCATAGCTCTGCATTTTAAGCAATACCATCAGAGCAATGTATTAGTATTACAAGGTACTTTTTTTAGAACAAGTGGTGGTTAAATTTGGTGATGGCAATTTACTTAAGGATAAATTATTATATAAAGGGACTATCTATATATTTGAAATATGGTACTTTCTCACCTTATGGTTTAAATATGGAATGTAATGGAAGTATTTAATTTGATTTTAAGTTATTACATATCTTTAATTAACTGTGATTGATTAATTATGCAAGGATTTGTATATAAATTGTTATTTTGGTTCTTGTTTTACTATTCCTTGAAGGCTTATGCTGAGGTGCTAGAGTCTATTAAAGTTTATTTTTGTGTGTCTGTAGCCTGTTGTATTTGAGTATCTATATATGTATATTATCAATTTTAGATATTTTTTGAATCTTTCAAAGCTACCTAAAATCACCTGCATATTAGTGAAAACCATAAAATCAGCTATATTAGTGACAGCTTTAAAAGCTCTAAGGACAACATTCATGAGAAGTAACTTAAACTGTGAGTTATAACAGTCAATATTTTATACAAGATGAGTTTACACCTTTCATAAAACAGAATGGTTTTATGTCAGCCCCATGTTATCTAACCACTGATGGGTTATCATAGACACCTTCTGTACAAGATGTTCTCATAGGGAATAAAACCATAGCCAGCTTTAGACACCAGTTACTTCTGTGATCTCTGGGGGGGGGGGGGCTGGTCCTGAAGGGCCCTCAATCACAGCGAGTAATTTTCATTTGATCTTATTTTGATATTTTTGCATGTTTGTCAAACAAACAAAAGCTAGTACACAAATCTTGTGTACTTAATAAACAAGGCCTATAATAATGATTTATTTACATCGCCTTCACAATTCAAAGATACCTCTGGCTGTAGAAACAGTGTTTTGTCAAAGTATAGGCTTCACAAGTTCATTAAATATTTTGCTGCTGACAGTGCCTTTGACTTAGGTAAATCTCGGTGGCAGGCGTTCCTTCCTCTAAAACAAAAATCATAGCCAGATTTAGTCACCTACAGTACCTGTTGCTGTAAGGACCCCCTCAATTATCATTGACTGTGTGGTACTCCAGAAAAGCTGCTGATTGTTGGGGGAAAATAATGAGGAAAAAAGGTTATTGATTTGCCAATCACATGCTTTATCCAAAAAAAAAACAGTTCTGATATGACCCTGGTAAGATAAGACTGATAATTAGTGAATGAACATAAGCAAGGTAAACAGCGGCTCAAAGAGACTGATCTTAGTGCTTATCTTGGATTTTAAGAAGAGATGATGCACCCAACTTTCAGGAATGTTTCTCTCTTTTGGGGAGTTTTACAAATATTGACAGTACACCACATACTATAACTCTCAATGTCTTTGTTCAAGAATTCTGGGCAAAACCAAAAATAATACCAGAATACTAATGTCTTTTGGCTTTTCCCAGTTGGGGGTTGCCGCAGCGGAGCTCCGGTCCGCTAATGATTGGCAGTGGATTTTTACGGTGCTGAGTTGCCAGCCCAATGCCCAACCTTCAAAGAAGGCACACCCATTCATGCACGCACCTACCTGCATGTCTTTAGACCTCAATGGCTCAAAATCAAGAAAACATTTTAAATATTACTCTAATCTGCTTGCAAAGTTAATAGAATAACATATTTTGCATCAGCGTGCATTTTTTGGACAATAAGAAGTATGAAACTCTGATGTCTGGATTTATTGACTGTAAATCTGAATGATTTACCAGCAAATCAGACTTTTTATGAGGGACAGAGCAAAGTTAAGAGAGAAAATCAGGGTCATTCACTGAAGTTAGGGGCAATGGCAGGTATGCATTACTCTTCATTGAAGTAAAACTGATTCAATCCTGCTGCTGTTTGATGGCTGAGAAACAGTCACTGAGCTGGTGTGGCAGTGTTGAAATATGCATTGCTATTTGCTGAAATCAGTGTAAAACTAGTATCACTATAGCTTTTGCATGTGTGTGTGTGTGTGTGTGTGTGTGTGTGTGTGTGAGTGTGTGTGCATGCACGCGTGTGTGTGTGTTAGGGGGAATGTGGTTGCATTGCATTTAATAGTAACACTTTGGGCATTTTTTCTTTGGCTTACCATCACAAACATAGATATTGCACATGATAGGTGGCTATCTTTGGAAGTTTGGCAGGAAGAGGATGTATATGAAAGCAACTGTTCTTTGTCACAGTGGTACAGTAAGCAGCATTGCCATTTCACAATGCTTTGCTCTGGTTGAGTTCTTTGCTGTGGCTTTTCACTGTGAAAAATATGCATGCCGTCCCAGTCTGTGTATGCATCTATCCATGTGTTGTGGTTAACCCCAGCACCTCAAAGACATGCAGCAGGTAAAATGGAATTTCTCCAGTTTCCCTGAATTCAAATGTGTGTGTGTGTGTGTGTGTGTGTGTGTGTGTGTGTGTGTGTGTGTGTGTGTGTGTGTGTGTGTGTGTGTGTATGGTGGGTTTGCAAGAACATGAGTACAAAAACTATCACTGATTTTATCTCTGCAGATGCACACATAGACACACACACACACACACACACACACACACACACACACACACACACACACACACACACACACACACACACACACACATGCACACACATACACCACAATGATGACAGGCATGTACATAACTCTTCTGGGTAATAGTAAAAAAAAAAATGCAGTTAACAATTAAGGGGGAGAAACAGTATTCCAGTCCTGCATGCAGAGCTGTTAAAATGTATCATTATTGTAACTAAATGCAAGTCATTGTCAGGGGCAGACTAGACATAGGTTCATAGGTATGTACTAGGCTATCTACCCAAAGGCATTTATAAGCCTAGAGGGAATGTGTTGGCTTTTGCCGCCACCTTAGATTAGTTCCCTGTGCCTCTGTCCAGCAGAGCCATTGAAGTGATCCCCGGGGTAAATTTTCTGTTTCCCATCCACTCGTCAAGGTTTCCCTTGAAGAGTGTTAGTGAGGAGCTCTGCCTAATGTAGATTGGAATCTTGTTCCAGAGCATGGGAAGTCTCTGGGACAGGAATCTATCCCTCCAGCACACTCTATTTATTGTTGTGGTGAGGGATATGATTTTCTTTAGGTGGAGCATGTCCATCAATTCTGGGCTGGACATGGCCTTGTATGTCAGGCAGAGATCACCTCTGATTAGGAGGTATGCAACCGAGTACAGCTGGAGTTTCTTCAGTCGAGCTGCATAGGGCATCTGTTTGAGGCTAGTGATTCTCTTGGTGAGGTACTTCTGTGGTCTTTCCAGCTGTTGCAGGTGCCTTGTAAGGTACATCCCAAATGGGGCGTTGTACTCTATGATGGGTCTGATGAGTGATGCATATTGGAGCACAATGACATCTTTTGATCTGGATGCAAACCCTTTTGTGATTAGGTGGGCCACATAGAACGATTTTCTAACCACTTTAGAAATGTGATTATCAAAGGAGAGATTACTATCTACTTTGGTCCCCAAATCCCTTATTATGTCTTCCATGTTTAGGGGGCTACCACCTATGTGGTAGTTTGTGGGTACTTTGTTTTTTCCAAAGGGGATGACTATGCACTTTTTGAAATTTAGCTTGAGGCCATGGTTTTGACACCAGGTATCTGTCTCAGTGAGACCCTTTTGGAGGATGTCTGTGTTAGCCGGAGAGTCAATTATAGACCATAGTTTGCAGTCGTCTGTGAACTTGGTCATCCATAGTCCTCTTGTGCTTGCCTGTACCTCTGAGAAGTATATGCCGAACAGGAGGGATCCTAGGACTGAGCCCTAGGGAACACCACTTGTAACTGGTTTAGAGTCAGACCTAGCTCCCGCAACTCTTACCATGTCGGCTCTACCAGAATGGGGAATGGTGTTGAAGGCCTTTGCAAGGTCTAGGTAGGCTGTGTGGACCACCTTTCCTCATTTATAGCCTTGGTAACTATCTCAAAGAAGTCCACCAGGTTTAGGAGGCATGATCTGCCCTTAACAAAGCCGAACTGGGTAGGGTCCAGTGTTTGGACGTTCACAATGTTTCTGTTAATGAGATCCATGATGATGTGTTCCATAGCCTTGCAGACCAAACTAGTCAGGCTTATAGGGCGATAGTTCCTGGGGTCTGTTGTGGTGCCACCTTTGTGGAGCGGAATAACCGTTGCTGTGCGTCACTCTATGGGCACGTAGCCTGTGGAGAAGTTGAGTTTGAACAGTGTGTTTAGGTGAGGGGTTAGTTCATCTTTGAGCTCATGTAGGACACAGCCTGGGACACCGTCCAGTCCCATTGATGTTGTGTTTTTGGCCTTGGAGTGGGCTGTTTGAACCTGAGTGTCTGTGATTTCAGGGGCACTACATTCTTCTGGTATGGTTATGGGCCCTTTTTGGGGTGAGAGGGGGGTGAAGTTTGCACTGAACCTGTCTGCCAGGATGTTGGCGATATCAGTTGGTTCAGTGTATTTTGTGCCATTCTGCACTAACTCCGAGCAGATCTGAGAATTGCCACTTAGATTCTTGACATAGCTAAAGAATGCCTTGTGGTTATCTTTGGAGTCCTTGGCAATTTTTCTTTCAAAGCAAGCCTTGGATGATTTTATGAGGGATCGTAGTTTTTTGCTGATACTGATCAGGGATGTCTTCCCTTCTTGGGATTTTACTCTTTTCTGTACTAGTTTCCTCCTTCTATTGTACAGCTTGTTTATGGCAGCGGTCCACCAGACTGGTTTCCTTTTCTTGGAGGAGTGAGTCTTGGTTTTGCTTGGGATAGCACGATCCATACATTTTTGTAGGTGCCCATAGAGTGCATTAGTAAAGGATTTTGCAGGTTGGGCAGCATTATTCTTTAGCATGGGGGATTTGAAACTTTCCACCTCGGTCTTAAGTAAAGTGAAGTTTGCATTTGAAAAGTTTTTCACAGTGGTTTCTTTGACCGGGGGTGGGGGCGGAATGTGGATATTCAGAGTGATTAGTTTATGGTCAGATCTAACCAGCGAGGGGTTGACCTCCGGTGTGGACCACCAGTCGCCCATGTTGGTGATGACCAGGTCCAATATGTTTTCACCTCTGGTGGGAGTGTTGACCAGTTGATCCAGGGCATTTGAGTTTATAAATTCTAGGACATGTTGGGCAAGGGAGTTAGCACTTGAGTAGTTCTCCCAGTTAATGTTTGGGTAATTGAAATCACCCAATATCAAGGTGTTTGATAGGACTTTTATGTTTCCCAGTGTTTCCAGAAATGTGGAATGGGGGTCCTAGGACATGTTGGGTGATCTGTAGCAAGCTACAATTTGAATTGCAGTTCTGCCCGCTGTTAGTTGCACGTGAATGATCTCTGAAGCATCATGCTGTGCCACTAATCTGGAGGTGTGGGTATCCTTGATGAATATGGATAGGCAACCACCTTTTGTATTTCGGTCTGGGTTTTGTGGCCGAAATGTATGGTATGAGTTGTAGCCTGGTAGTGATGGGGTGCTCTCTGGATCCTTAAACCAGGTTTCTGTTACTGCACATATATAGATTTTCTCCATACTGAGGAGTGCCTCGAGTGCATGCATTTTGAGGTTTAGACTTCTGTCAATGAGTAGCATTACCCTCAGTTTTTTGTTACCTGTGCTATTTATAGTGGTGGGTTTGTCTTTTGAGCCTTGCCTAAAAAAGGCACTATGGGGGTGGCAAGAGCCTTGGCCAGTATTCGAAAGCCTATGGGTGACAGGTGCAAGCCACCTCTAGGGAAGCAGCGTGGCTTGTCGAGCATGTCATCCTAGGCTGACAGACACTGGATCCCCTTTGAATGACACCAGAAGCTTAGCCAATTGTTGAAATTTATACCGTGGTATCATTCTTGGTGAGGACAGGATGCTACTCAGGGTCAGGATCATACCGGCCTGGGCTATGTGATCAGAGAGCTCTTCCATATCTCTTTTCATGTAGTCCAGGGAGGTATGGCTCAGGTCATTCACACCAACATGGACAATGACAGAGTCATATCTGTACTTGTTCTGGAGTGACCTGAGTGCTTGTGTTATGTGGCAGATCCTGACACCCGACAGGCAGCTAACAGTAACCTTCTCCTTGTTCAGCCTAGTGAGTGGGATGTCAGTGTGCCTGACTATAGAGTTATCTATTACTAGTGTGTTGGGTATGATATTTTGCCTTAAGGGCTGTGATTACGTGGCACACTGGTTTTCTGAAGTATGTTTTTCGTGGTTTGTGTTGGGGGGTGTAGGTTGCTTGGATGTCTGCTTGGAGGTCTCTGTTGCTTTTGCAGATTTTTATTTAGAGTCTCTGAGTATGTTTTCGTTTATTTATGTGTGTTTTTTGCCAGTGTTGGTTTCATAGGTCTATGTTAGACTGGTAGTGTGATACAAGTAATTCCCTTCTCCTCTTGACTGTCTGGTCCAGTCTTGGGTTGAGAGAGCTTAGCCTCCAGTTTGGCTGTATAATTGCATCTCTCGCATGTATTAATGTTTGGTGGTAGGAGGAGAGGGTTGTCTGTGTACATGAGGAAGTTGTAACATTGCCTCAAAATGCCCAGATTCACCAGTTGGACCAGAGAGTACACCTGAAACTGCCCTTTGGACATGCCCGGACAGGTACAGTGAGCTGTTTTACTGATTGGCTGGTCAGGTCGAATAGAGAGCCTTGTCCTTCTCTACAGTATAGGGGGGTCTAGTGCTAAGGTTTATTAGTGCTTGCTATGAGTTTTGAGCAAGTGCCCGGCTGAAAAGTGAATGGTTTAAGTGCTTAAGTTGAAAGTTTGTCTAGTTCCAAGGGAAAAATTGAAGAGTAGACTTTGTGGAGCCGGGAATAGTTATACCCTGGCTAACCGGCGCTGCCCAGCATGCAAAACCGCGCTAATGCAGGTTTTATAGCAGGGAAATGAAGGAGATAGAAATTAGCCCAAAATGGCCAATAAACTACTAATTTCTGGGCTGAAACCACTCCTCCAGGGACAGATAGGCTGCTCAAAGCTCCCCTCTCTCACAGGTGAACAGAGAAACTTCCTTCTATCCAAGTAAGGTATGGGCAAACACAGAAACTTGTAACACAACCCTGAATTCAGCACTAACCTGAAAACTGGACCATACTAGCTTAGAAAGGCGGGAAAACAAATATATATATATATATATATATATATATATATATATATATATATATATTTTTTTTTTTTTCTTTTTTCAGTAAATAAAGCGTATACAATCAAAAACACTTTAAATGCACAGAAATGGCTATCACACTTGAGTGTGTAGCCTACAACAGTTAAACATGTAATTTAAACACAAAAATGACTTTGTTAAAGTGCAGGCAGTAAAATAAGTACAATATGTAGCTGAAACAAGCTTTTTAAATCACAGAAACTCTAAAAAATTGGCATTTTAGGCAGAATTAGCTAAAGGCAGCAAGAAAATGCAGTTCTGGCGAAATGGGCCAGTGGGCCAGTGCAGTGCTTTTTGAAACTGCATGTGAAAAAATCCATTTTATTTAAATCAGTATCCACAAAATCACAATTATTGTTGTCTGGCTCTTGGTATCAGACTGCTGGACTGCAGCCCCCCCCCCCCCACACACACACACACACAGCTTTCTCCAAAAACAAACAAATAAATAAATAAATAAATAAAAATAAATAAAAATAAAAAAGTTTAATTATTAAACTTTATGCACTAGTAGCAATTTGAACTGCAAGCTAGTGTGTAAAGTCAAATGTGATTCTCTACGAGGAACTTGAAGCTCCGCACATGCATGCTCAAGTTCCGCTTAATAAAAACAAACTGTTTTAAAGACAGTCCAGATTGGGAAGACCACAGGCATCAATGAAGATGCCCAGAAGTCATTGTAGTTTTAACTGCAAGAAATAAGAAGCTGACAGGACTGTGAAGTCAGCAGCCTGTCACATAATCTGATTACATGATGTGGCTGCTAGTTACTGTTGTTACTTTTACGTTCTCTAACTGCATTTTAGTTGCAAGGGAGAGAGCATGAGAGTAGAAAGATGAGAAGTGAGTGACAAGCAACGAGTGAACAGAGAATCAGTGATGCAATCAGCGATAGCAAGCAAAATTTAAGGTAAGTTCTCAGTTTTTTTTTCCTGGCAGGGTCAACCAGATACTTTCTGTCTTCATTTATTTTTTTCTGGCAGGGCCAACCAGATATTTTCTACATTTTTTCCTAGCTGGGTCAACCGGATGATTTCTGTATTTATTTTTTTCCTGGCAGGGTTGACCAGATAATTTCTCTATTTAATTATTTACTGGCAGGGTCAGCCAGATACTTGCTAAATTTTGGCGCAGTGATGCAGTCTCCTATATAATTTTTTGTTTATGACATCCTGGGCCTGTAGGCTGGCAGGGTCAACCAGATAGTAGAAGGCCAAATTTGCAGGGAGCTGTGAGTTTTGGGGGCTGTTTGTGATGTCTTTCTAACAATATCCTGGCATGGTCAACCAGATACTAGTAGGTGATCTATGTGTTTTGGGGGCTGTTGATGACTTTCTTTTTTTGTAATATAATATCCTGACAGGGTTAACTAGATACTAGAGAGGTAATGTGTTTTGGGGACTGTTAGTGAAAATGGGCTGATGGTTTTGATAGTGCCAGAGTTTAATTTTGTCCTAGTCTGCCCCTGGTCTTTGTGAATGTCCATCTGTGAGACAGGCGAACACAGTGTTGTACTTAATCCTTTCATAATGAAAAGGCATTGTAGCTGCAGTTCACTCTGTGCATACTTATTTATTTATTTATTTTAGCATTTGTTTACCAGGAAAGTCCGACTTGGAATGAAACCAATTTTCAGGGGAGGCCCGGGGAGAAACACTCCAGATGCATGTCTTTATAACATGGGAGGAAACCAGAGCACCCAGAGGAAATCCACATGAATGCAGGGAGGATATACAGACTCCACACAGAAGTCACCCCAGCCAAAAATCGAACTAGAGAACCTGTTGCTGTGAGGCGACAATGGAACTACTGCACCACTGTGCCATCCTAAGTACTGCTCCTAAAACTCTACAGCAGGAACTAAAATGTTGTTTAGGGGGGTGGAAGTAATAGGGTGATAGCTGGACTGGAAGTTTTCAGGCTCCCCAACTTGACAATTGCTGGAGGCCTCACAAAATGCTAACACCAGCCTTGAGTAAAACTTATGAGTCTAAGAAAAAAAAGTAGTGCCTTCAAGCTTTGTTCACATTCCAAAATACAATGCATGCAATCACAAAAGAAGTATCTGTGGTGTTTTGTCTAAAAAGACAACTGAGATCACAGCAGTCTTACTAAAGCCTGCTATTCGCATATATGTCAAAGAAAATAACTGCAAAATCTGTAAAAGAAACTGCTAATAATGTCTAATGCACATCAATATGCCCTAAAAATAGATTATAAAATGATGATAAATGGTGCGTTAGATATATAGCTGCAAAAACCTGGAGATTTGATGTATACAGTAAACATAGGCCATGGCATCTGGCAAAAGCATATAAAGCAAATCAGGTATACAGGCTAAACCCTACAGTCTGCAATAACTAGCCAGATAGATGAAAACTGATGATCAACCACTTATTTCAGAAAATTCACATAACTCATATTGTGAGCAGATGAGGCAGGATGATCTAACCTATGAACAGATAAGAATGAATTTTCTGTACCATAGTTTAAGAAAAATGGAAATTTCAGTCCATGACCTGATGAAGTCCCATGCCAGACCCCAAGTTTACTGCCAAACCCGAATAATTCCAACCCAAAGCATGGCAGATTACAGCAATGGTTTCTGGGGGGTCACAAAATCAAGGGTCCAACCAGAAGAGAGTAGATGGCCATTGACAATCAACAATATTAGATACTTCCAATAAGGGCCACTTAGAGCCCCACATAGAAGGTTTTGCTAAAGACCCTGACTGAGTATGATATGTAGCATAGAAATGTTTCAATAATGCTGTCATGATCATTATTAAACCACTGACTTTTAAAGGATCAGTAATGAGGTTTACAAAGCTACTAATGATTTATACAGATGCAGGCTCATAACACTGGACAGTGAAGACTAGGGTGAGTTAATAAAATAAATGATTAAGTGAAGGTGATATATGTGAAAGAGGAATGCGGAGCTTAGCTTCAGTTCAGATAAGGAAGCATATAAAAGAAAGTTACACTGGCCTAGGATGGAGGGAGAAGGCAATGGGGAGGACAGCCTACTGGAATATCATATTTACACTGAGACAGAGTCAAATAGATGAATGATATTTCATGAGATTATATGGCCATTTCAGGAAGCAAACTATGGTTCAGGCTGTGACAAAAGGGAAATACTGCCAGCCCAGCTATCTGGAAGTTTGTAAATAATTCTATGTCATTTGTGAATATTGATATGATTTATACAGAAGTGTGTGTAAAGTACTGAGCTAAAATGTAACCATAACATGCCTTATTGGAATAGAACAGGAATGTGTCTGTACTATTGTGACTGTTTGGATGTATATTTTTACAGTGGCAACTGGAACATAAAAGGTTAACTTGCAAAACTTCAAGAAAATAGTTGAAATTAAATTATTTTATGATTGTGCTATAAAAGTTATCTTTCAGTTTCAGTCAACAGGAGACAGGATGTTTACACTAGGGGACTCTCTGTGTTGTTTTGTAAGGGTTTATTGTTTTATGTCCTGTACCAGTTGCAAACATCTGAAGGCTATGTATTTTCACAGAGAGATGTTAAATGTGGGTAGTTTCTGACACTGGGGGTCTTAGCTTGGGAACTGAAAGTCAAATAGTGATGCCATCCAAGCTAATCCAGCAGTAATATTGGATATTAATTTAATTACTCTCAGAGAGAGATTGTGCATTTTGTATCTTGTCTTTGACCTAGAAATATCGACTCATCATCACTACATTTGCACTTACCTTCTTGTAAGTTTTTAGGGCACAGCAACTTTTTTAGATTCAGATAGGTATATAGTAAAGTATAGCTTAGATGTTTTCTTTATTTATTGGAGACTGTCCTGCAATGTTGTTTTAAATATTTCCTGTGATTTTTAACTCAGAAGAAACTGTGTTTGTGTACTGAGTATTTTCATGTTATTTTGTTATTTATTATTAAATACATTTAAACCTATCTTTGTGGCTAATTGTGAGACATATTTAAGCTTTTAGAGTACTTGCATATCTATTTGGTGACACTGTACAGCCATTCCTAAATAGCCTTGCTCTTGGTCAGACTACTATTTGGATTATTAGTAACATTACACAGTAGGATTGGATACTCCTTGTTAAGGGCCTGAGAGTAGCTGATAAAGAGTTGGCTAGTGGCATCTGGAACTACCCCATAGTCTGAGCAGAAGGGGGCATAGTTAGTAAACCTGTGCCAGCCTTTCCCAGGTGTGTGTGTGTGTGTGTGTGTGTGTGTGTGTGTGTGTGTGTGTGTGTGTGTGTGTGTGTGTTTGTATATAAATCAAATCTCAAAGTGTGTGTGTGTGTGTGTGTGTGTGTGTGTGTGTGTGTGTGTGTGTGTGTGTGTGTGTGTGTGTGTGTGTGTGTGTCAGCTACTTGGACAGGGACATGAAGCACTGGTTGGACAGAGGGGGTGCTGGAGGTTTTGGCTTGGCCGCTCAGCTGAGATCTCAACCCTATAGCTGTGCCAGTGGGGAGACTTAATGGGAATCTGGAGAAAGAGGGAGAAACCTGACCCAGACTGACTGTGATCTCTGTGGTCTTAAGGGAAATCACACTTTACTGTGTGTTTACTTGCCATCCTTCAAGTGTGTACGTACCCACACTGTTGCCAGTGGTGAGGACTGAGGCTCCTTGATTACTGGGCTAGTGCAGGAGCATCACACAGGCCAGGGTGCATGTGAATGGGTTAGCACAGAATAACTTTCTGCCAAGTAAGAAAGCACATCTCTGAGCTACAAGGAGGAATTGTATTACTTAGCTTCCACTTAATATTAACCAAGAGTTTAAAAAGGAGTACGCAGTCCAGCTTTTGTATGTAAGAATTCTGACCATGAGTAGCATTATAATATGAAGAATATCAAGAGTATATAAAAATGTAAGAGACGGAAGGCTAATGAGGAGGGGCTGCTGAAGTAAAAACAAAAAACAGAAATTAAGATGTCCAGAGTGAAAAACTGTATGCACAAGTTACACATGCATACACCCTTCAAAGTAGTCAAAAAGTGCATTAAAATATGCTGCATATATAATCATTTTGACTACAAAGAGTGCTAAACAGAAAGAAGTAAAGCTAAATGAATAATGGTCTTGATGGATAGGGCACTTGTGTTAAAAAAAATCAAATAAAAAAAACATTTGTACTAAAAAGTAGCACCTTGTTAATGGAAAATCTGGAAAACGTACTGACAGAATTTTCACTTGCCACCAAATTCCCTTGTTAATGGATAACAAATCTAACGTAATGAAGTGATAAACCTAGGTGGTAACTAAATAATAGAATATTTTGCATTAAACATAACTTGATGTGTCAAGTTTCTGTGATGTTGACTTTGTTACAGATAAAGAACCAATAAAAGTTCTCTCTCTTGTCACATTATGATTAGATTAATAGCATCAAAACTTAATCGTAACCCTCCTTTTCACAATTTCCTAATGAGTTTAGGTTTTCTAGTATAGGGAAATAATATATGTCTCCTAATTAAAGAAGCTAAATCTCAGTCTATCATCATTCTTACCTTCATTACTATTTTTATTATTTATTTGTCTTTATAGGCCAAGAAGGATAAAGTTGAGAATCTGCATTTGAACAGAATTACAGTGTTGTGATAGGATCATGCTCATAAAAATCATATACAGGAGTCAGAGTATTTAGAGGACTCAATTTGTCCTTATCTGTAGCAGAGGTGCAATGGCTGAATAAGATAAGATCACAATTTTGTCCCAGCCCGATGGTCTGATCTGATTAAAGTGTGACTCTGTCTGAAGTAAACAACACGCAAGAGCTGATAAATGTGTTTTTCAGTAAATGGGATCTTTTTTTTCTGTTATTGGGTCTTTAACTGCTACAGCTGTGAAATGGTAATATGTCTATATGTCTGCATAAAAACTGTCTTACAACAGCTGGACGGCCAGGTCTGTGCCAAAATATTGGTTAGTTTAAATTCCATTATATCCTCAGGCTAACTAATCTTATTGATAATTCTGAAAGTTTTAAATGTCAAATAATGAAAGGTATGACTATTAACTGATTATAATGCTGAATAGTAAACCAGCTGATTCATTTGTGTTCAGAAACCTCATTCACATAAAAGACACACTGGCTGTCTGCACAGTCACCATTAGAATCTGTTTTAATAGATATAATTTTGGTAAAGTGGAATAATCTTTGAATTTCAGTTTCTGTTTTTAACATATGCTGTCTAAGTGCATACTGTCTTCACTGAATATATTCTCTCTCTCCACTGAGTACTTGGTCATAAAAATAAAGCCATATTCTTCCTTATGTTCTCTTACATCATTTCTCCTTCACTTTTACAAGTTTTCTTTTCAAATCCCACTTCTATTATCTGAGTCAATTTAACAATCGTGCATAGCATTGTCACCTCACAGCAAGGGGTTCCCAGTTTGATTCTCAGCTGGGGTATGCTATGTGCTGAGTCTGCATATACTTCCTGTGTTCAGATGGGGTCTATTTGGGTGCTCCTTCTACATTCCAAAGACATGCAATAGGTTGATTTGTCACTCTAAATTGGCCGTAGGTGAGAGTATGCATGTGAGGGTGTGGAAGAACAGCTGCGGCTGGGGTAGCCACTCGGTGGTGGGAACTTTGGCTCTAGATAATTGTCGCTGTTGAAGTGACACCCTGATCTCATGTACAAAAATAGGAAAAAAGGGGTTGTGGATCTTCTACTTTTGTACATTATGGCAATAAATGAAACTAAGCCATTCTGTTATTTTCCTCTGAAATATCTGTTACAGATGCTGTAATATTTTCCACACTAACTTCTTTTTGTGTAGTTTGTAAAACTTTAATCTTCTGTACTTCTTGTTTCTTTTTTTATTTCTACATGCATGTTCCTGTTATTTTTTTACCAAATTACCTTTTATGTACTATTTTTTCACATTACAGTTTGCACACTCTTAGTAATTCAGGATTTAAATCCTGTACCTTGTGAACATTCCCCTGCATTATTTTTACCAAACTAAATTCTTTGTACTAACAAAAAATATTACTGAATTTACATTCTACATCACTTTACTTCCTCATGGGACTGAGACTTTATTCAAATCACTGTATTATGACTGACTACACCTTTCTAAAAATCAGAGCAGATACTTTGGTTAGTAAAAATAAAATGTTATCAAATATGCAGGTATAGTCAAATTGTGTGTGCAAATGTTCTGAACATTTGTCACTAGCCACGACCGATACTATCAGCGCTCATATTTCTTTACACTTTGCTAGCTTTTTCAATCAAACAGAAGCTCAAGCATACCTAGCAAGCTTCACATGGGTCATGAAACCAATTTGACTTTTTGCACATGAATGAACACTATGCTTTTTTGGAAGATATACCAATGCAGTTTATCTCCTTAACTATATTAGCAATAAAATGGAGTCCAACATCTTGATGACATCAGTTAACTTTAATGTAAGTTGAACAGACTGAAGTGTAACCAAATAAATCCCCTTTGTTTGGATCTATTTTCAAGTACCTTAAGTTTGATTATAGCAGATTTTTCACTTCTAGCAGTTTGTATACCTTCTGCACAATCTCCCAGCCAGTTAGGGCACCTCTTTTCATTTCTTACTGTACTTCCCCATGCATTACTTAGAAATCAGTGCTTATGGTTCTGTGTACATTTCTTTTTCCTTAACAATGATCTCAGGCTAGAACCCAAGCCATTTTAAAGGGGTTTTGTCATACTTTATATGTCTGTAGTCTTACCTGTGGAAACACAACACAGCTGCTGTTTCCCTATATATATGTACTACTTCCAAGTATAAATCATTAGAAACATTGTCAGCAGAAAGCTTAATGACAACTTATGATTGCTGGAGATGACTAGGGATTAATTACTGTTTATGTTTAATGGTACCACTCCCCTGTTTGTGTGCATGGTCAATACTACAGTATCCATATAAAACGATTGTTTGTTAGGTTGTGGACTGACACATGTGGGCCCATTGCAGTTACAGCCTAGGAGTAAAATCTGATAAAGTGTCTTGCTTGGAATCACACAGTATGCAAATGGAGGCCAAGGGAATCAAGTCCTGTAGAAGTGAAAGATAAAGTGCCAGAAAACAGTACAGAGCCTTAAACCTCTCTGCCAACATCTCTAACATCTAAAAATGCAGGCAATATTAATAGAACATAAATGGGTTAATAAATACAAGAGCAGTATGTTAATAGATAATTAGTGTTCATACTAATTTAAACCCTATAGTCATCTATGTATGTAACCTGGAAGATAATGAAAACAAACATATGCAGGTGTATTTACACACACACACACACACACACACACACACACACACACACACACACACACACACACACACACACACACACACACACACACACACTTCTTTTTTTAAAATATGGTGCTGTATTGTTGTAACTGCTATTCAGACTGTGTGAAGCCCAAGAAGGTCTTTCTTTGGCTCAGCCCAATAAAAGACTGGAGCTGAGACCAATCAAAGCAGAGCAACCCAGTTGATTGGAGTCAGGTAATCAGTTCTGGGAAATGTGGGCAGGAGAGTGTCAGTTTATTTTCTTTATTTTAAACATTTTATGGGGCTCAAACCAACATTTGGCCATAGGCAGCTGTCTAGGTCATCAGGGCCTGGCTCTGGCTCTGCTGGTTTGCCACACTTTATCATCAGGACCATAAAATATTACATATTTTATGGTTTTACTATGCCACTGTCATCATTCATGTTTACATTTCTCTTTATGTATTTGTAACAATTCAGATTCCACTTTAATGTTAACATGATAAAATCAATTTACTTTTGTGGCAACTAGTGATATGAAAACCCTTTGTCCATGCTGCTGACACCCATATAAGGTACAGTTTGAATTCTATCAATTAGCCTCGTCTTCATGAATTTGGATATATCTGACAACTGTGTATACCTCAAGGGTAGCTTAGTTATGTCGTTCCTTCAGTAATTTGTTGCTCTTGGAAGAAGTATTCCCCCTCCCCAAAACACTTCCCATACACTGTTAACCTGAACCATACCTGAGGGTATGGGTAGGCTATCCCCCCATCCCCCACTAAAGATATAGCTTAGCCATCCTACAAAACGCTTTCTTTTCATGGCTGTATCATAGGCATTATCAGCTGACATATCACTACATGGATTCACATGGATTTTACTTCACATCATCCTGTTTCTTTCCATTTTCTCAGTAAGCATTGCTATTTTAAGAAATGCGGTCTTTTACCCCCTTTTCTCCATCATCATATGCTTTTCTTTTATATCTTTTTAATTTCTTCATATTAGATCATTCTGTTTCTGCACACTCCCTAAGCTATCCCTAATTTACTCCTCTGCATTTTTCCTGTAAAAGCACACTTGAAATTTCTCCACTACCTAGTTGCACACAGGACAACTAGTCTGCAGTGACAAGCACTGTCCACATAATTGCAAACCGATTACTCCTGATAGTGATTGATATTCTCCCTCCAACTATCTTCTAATTAATAAAAATGGGTCTGTTGCCATAGATATGAACTTTCCTACTGTCCCCATTACCAGCTTGGTGGATATGGACATCCTGAGGCAATGTAAAAATTGCCTCATGTTTACTGACAACCAGTTCATTCTCAAACAAACTGATACGGTATGTGAGATATGTATTTATACAATGTCACTGGAGGCAAAGCGCTCACATAAAAGTACTCATAATGTCAATAAGGTTGTCAGTAGTACACACGCTACACCCATCACGCACAATTCAAAGCAGACATGTCAACCCACATATGCTGAGGGACTTGCATGTAACCTCCCTAAACTGCAAAGACCTCTTAGATGAAGTACACATAACAAATACCCTCAGCAGCTCCAAATACACTCTTTCAAAACAATATCCACATCAACACATACAGCTACATCTCATGGAGCCTCTACCTCTAAGTCCATAAGGCAAACCACCATACAATCCAGCATTCTAGTCATTGGAGACTCCATCATGAGACACATTGATGTCTCTCTTACCAGGCTGAGTAAGGAGAAATATATGGTCAGTTGCTTATCAGGGGCTAGGATCCACCACATTATGCATGCACTCAGGTCTCTAGACCACAATTATGATTCAGTCATAGTCCATGTGGGAGTAAATGACCTGAGACATAACCTCCATAGACTATATGAAGAGACACATCATGAAGCTCTCGGAATATGTGTCTCAGACTGGTAAGAACCTAGCACCGAGCAGTATTTTACCTTCTCCAAGGATGATGCCGCAATACAAACAAAAGATGATTGACTTTAATAATTGGCTTAGTTTCTGATGTCATCCTAAGAGGGTGCAATATTTGTCAGCATGGAAGGAAATGGTCAACAGACCAGGCTGCTTTCCCAGGGATGGTCTGCATCTCTCCCCTCTGAACAGCCAGTAGTGAGGCATTCAGTAGTAACTCTCCTATTGGATAAGCTTCTTAGTTTTAACCAATTTTTTTCTTAGACATGTATCCCTATGGTGATAGGTTATTATAGGACTCATTGAGTCCAATCATCCTCTTATGGCTCACTGTCATGGCAATAGAAAGTGTATGTGACAGTTGGTATTAACAGAGTCAGCAAACATGGTTGCTGGAAGCTTTGTAGCAGCAGTAAGTAAGACTGCATCATATTAAATAAACTTTCTAAGTTACATAGCCTCCTCCGGGCCCAATCCTTAGCTTCCTTGATTTTAAGATAGGTCTTAATGGCACTACACTGTTTAAGCCTGGAGGACAATGTGCTCTTAAATTAATAATCCAGTTGATTTCTCTTATTTCTGTCTGATTTTTTATATCACCTTCTCTTATGCTAGGTTGAATATATTCCAGGACTTTAGATTTAAACACATGTGCTGGATTATGAACAATGTGCATAGCAAGTGCATTGTTTGAATCAGCATTCCTTATGTCTCTCATGTGAATTAGAATACGATCCTTAAGGTGCTGATCAGTTTTTCTTACATAGAAAGCTCTGCATGAGCAGCATGATGCCATATAGACTCCAGTCACTAGAAGCTCTCTTTATCCTAGAGAATGCTGACATCTGTGCAGTCACTGAGACATGGTTTAAAGCCAAGGAGAGCACACCACAGTGCAAGGTTATAATGCCTTCCACACATTTAGGCCAGCTACTTCACAGGCAGTGACTAAAGGTGGAGGTGTCTCTATTTACATCAAAATAAATATACTTCAAGGCTGGTCAAACAGGACAATGCACTTGAGCTGCTCAATGTTCAAATTGCCATAGGTAATATCCAATACGACTTCCATGCAAGCTATAAGTTCCCCTCTATGACCTAGGAAACCTATACCATGTATTTAAACTTATTAGAAACACTAACTATCCAACCCAATACCATATCCATGAGTGACTTTAATTACCCCACTATTGAATGGGAATCCTATACAACAACAAACGCACAGGACAGAGACTCCTAGATTTTGTAAACACAAATTCCTGGACTAGATAGTCAATACACCAACCAGGGGTGCAACCATACTGGATCTGGTCCTCACTAATATGGAAGACTGCTGTACTCCCCCTACTGTAATGTCTGGTAAGGTCAGACCACAAAATGGTTTCCTTTGAAGTAAAAATAAAACCTGGACCGCCAACTAAACTTGGAATATTCAGGAACTATTCTAAGGCTAACCTCCTGTGATTAAGTGAGAAAATGGCAACATTTAAAGCTTCCATAAACCTTGGGAACACTGCTGTCTATGCAGAACTGTTCACAGAAATCCTGTACAAGCATGTTAATAGCTGCATAGAGGCAGCTGTACCCACCAGAAAGAAGTACAGAACTTACTCAAAAAAACAAGCTACCCTGGTGAAATCACAAAATCAATAGACTGTATAACAGGAGGAAAAAAAATTACTGCAAAAATTAGGAGGTGCAGCACCCAGCAGGATAAAAGCACTCTCATCAAACTAAACAAACAACTCATCAGTACAAATAAAGTCTACCAAAGCCAAATTTGAGGCACGTTTGACCTCCCAGGCCAAGGACAACCACAAAGCATTCTTTAGCTATGTCCACAACCTCAAAGACAATGCACAATTGTGTGCAGAGCTCAATTTAAGTGGAGCCACCTATAGTGAGCCAGAAGTTATATCAAACCTCCTGGCTGATAAATTCAGCTCCAACTTTACCCCCTCTGTCCCCTCAACCTTCCCTCAGGAAATATTATCAAATATAACTCCTACTATCACTAGCGAACAGGTACTTAATGGTTCATAGGTTGGTACTAGGCTATCGGCCCTAGAGCCTATACAAGCTTAGCCATAACAATTTCCTGGCTATTTCTTCCCACAATATTTACTTCCCTCTCTCTCTCTCTCTCTCTCTGTAAGAACAAGAAAACTGCATCAGTGGGCCCAGACAACATCCCAGGATGCCTTCTAAACAGCATAAAACATGTCCTGTCAGGGCCTCTGGAATTACTATTTAGCTGCAGTATCCAAATAGGCTTTGTGGCTCATAAATGGAGAAAGGTAACAGTCATCCCTCTGCACAAAGGTGGGCCATTTACAGACCCTGGAAACTACAGGCCCATAAGTCTGGGTCTATATCAGAACATCGAAGTATTAAAACTTTGAATGTTCTGATATCAAACACTATTCAGTGAACGCTAAGAATAGCGAAGCTGCAGAACAGTGAATTCTTTCCTTGGGAAAGAATTTGGTTGGCCGTTTCTGTGGCTTTGCTATTCTTAGTGCTGTGGTAGAAAGTTATGGGTTGGGTTCAGGTAAGTGTGTAATTGTTTGTACGTTAGGGTTAGGGGTGGGTTAAGTGAGTTAGTGTTAGGGCGCGGGTTAGGCGTGTGTGCGATAGTGACAGACTTTAGGGTTAGGGGCGGTTTAAGTGAGTTAGGGTTAGGGTGATGGTTAGGTGAGTGTGCGATAGTGACGGACCTTAGGGTTAGGGTTTGGGTTAAGGTAAGTGGGTAGATAGTAGTGTATGTTTAGTTTAGTGTAGCATTAGATGTAGGAATTTAAGTGTATGTGTGTGGTTGCTGTTTGTCTGATGTGCTTGTGTTGTATTCGCTGTTCTGAATGTTCGATATTTTCATGTTTAGATGTTTTGGGGCTGATGAAATAGCATTTGCTATTTTCATCTTTCGATAACGTGATATAAACATCATAAGTCTCACTAGTCTTATATGTAAAGCCATGGAAAGAATTATCATGGAGATGATCAACAAAGATATAGTAAACCTCCAGACACTAGACCCAACCCAGTTTGGTTTTGTCAAGGCCAGATCATTCCTACTCAACCTGGTGGACTTCTTTGAGAAGGTCACCAAAGCAATGGATGAGGGCAAAATTGTTCACATTGCCTACCTTGACCTGGACAAGGCATTTGGCACAATACCTCATTCAGGCATTGTTGACAAACTCAAGAGGTTAGCTACAGACTCATATGTCACAAAGTGGATACCCAACTGGCTCACAGACAGGACCCAGGAAGTTAAAATTGCAGAGTCCACCTCTACAAAGAGGTCAGTCACAAGTGAAGTCCCTCAGGGATCAGTCCTTGGACCGCTCTTTGTTGTCATTTACTTCTCAGAAGTCAAGGCCAATGTTAGTGGTCTCTGGCTGACTAAATTTGCAGATGATTGCAAAGTACGAGCTGTGAATGAATCTCACACTGACACAAATGTTCTCCAGGAGGGACTGACACAGACAAACAACTGGTGTCAGAGCCATGGACTAAAACTAAATGCTAAGAAATGCATAATAGTATCCTTTGGGAAGTCATCCGCCCATGTTAACTACCATATTGACAACAGACCCCTTAGAGTTGACTCAGTAGTCAGGGACTTAGGAACACACATAGATAGTACTATAGCCTTTGACCATCACATGTCTACAGTGGTGAGGAAATCATTCGATGTTGTGCAACTTATAAACAAAGGTATGGCATCTAAGTCCAAGGAAGTCATTGTTAAACTGTATTCAACATTCATCAGACCTATCACTGAGTACAATGCCCCTTTGGTATGTACCTAACCAGGCATATCCAACAATTGGAATGTCCACAAATATTCATCACTAAAAGAATACAGGGCAAAAGTAAATTGTCCTATGCAGACCACCTCAAGACCCTATCCCTGTATTCTGTCTCCTATAGGCTTTTGAGGGGAGATATATGTCTGTCATACAGGGCATTGTCAGACTCCACTGTGATGGACTCCTGCATATCCAGAAACCAAACAGCACCAGAATTACCCATTCTAAAGATTTAAACCTTGACTGTGATATAAATAGGACCTGCTGGAGAGATAGGTATGTATCTCAGAGACTACCCCATCTATGGAACAAGCTCCCCATCCATGTGAAGTAGATTTCCTCCCAAACCCAATTTAACTGCAACTTAGACAATTGGATGGGAAACCAGAAATTCATCCCTGGTTTGGCACCTGTTTTTCTAATGGATACAGGTAACCTGCAAAGAGTTCAGCTCCCAAGTCCATGCTTACACTTATCAAAGATATCAGAACTTGTCAGATATTTGGGATGCATGGCTAGGCTTAAAATGGCCCTTGTGGCCATTAGCCTAGTAAACACCCATGAACCTATGAACTTATAAATTATTTCGTAGTAAGTGAATCTGAAGGTTGACAAGATCTAACTCCAGGACAGAAAAATGAACCCTATTGACCCTATATTAGATGAGTTCCTTATTTTCCAGATACTGGTCCACTAGAGTCATACATCCTGTAGTCTGCCCTTGCCTGTTCATGCTTTTTATGAAGTATTTTCACATTCTTTCTATAGCTTTATCTTATTTTCAGACATCAAGAACCAGATCAATGCCACAACATGCATTTCATTCTTCTTCTTTATAGATAAATCTTTTAGCATTGCTAGCATTTCTTTTGTTTTGTTCCTCATTTAACAGCCCAATTCATTCCTTGCTATGTATATGATGGCAGCTCGCAGCCTGCTAAATCTGTCCTTCATTCAGGATAACACAAGGCAAGGTTGAAGATACTACATGCCTCACAAACCCTTCCAAACATCTTCCACACTGTGCTTTCTAAGCCCTGCTATTTCCTGCTAGGCTGGAGTCTAGCTTGTCTTTCGGTCCAGCAACAAGACAAGGGCCAATGAAAATATTTTCTTGGGAACAGCAAGAAAAAAAATACAATTTGCCATGTCACCTCATACATTGTTTTCCCTTAACTGTTCTTACCTACTCAACCCTCTTCATATTTGCCCTCCGCTGTTAACCCACTTTTTATACACATTCCCATAAGCCATGCAGTTTAAGAAGGCCTTTGATTACCATCTGCTAGCTTTGAATCTCTTCAGCTGAGGCCAATTTATTTATTTATCATTTGTTAACCAGAAAAGTCTGACTTGGAATGAAGCCAATTTTCAGCAGAAGGCCCAAGGAGAAATGCACCAGATGCATGTCTTTGTAACATGGGAGGAAACCAGAGCACCTGAAGGAAACCCACATGAACACAGGGAGGACATACAGACTCTACACAGAAGTCACCCCAGCCGAGATTTAAACTGGAGAACCTCTTGCTGTGAGGCAACAACGCTACCGCTGCACCACTGTGCCATCCATAGTAATCCAGTTAGTTTTCTAAATATGGTGCATGCCAAGTCTTGAAAGAATAGGTTGCATCCGTAGTATAAAAACAGACAGCACTGCCACAATAGTATACATGGCATATTCCTGTGTAATAATATACAAACTTTAGAAAAGCCATGGCAAATAATCTCTGCCCAAGGGCTGTCCCTGGTCTTGCTGCTGCCCTTGCGAATGCACCCAGTTGAGTCCTCCCCACTACCCAGTGTTTATGAAGTCCACCATCCTTTTGACATGAAGAAAGGAACAGACAGCAGTTAAGTGCACCTGGATTGTTCTAAACACTTTACCATTCTCAATTTCTGAACCAAATACTTCAGCATCAGATAAAAGGATAGCTTCATTTGCTAATCTTGTAAGCCATAAAGAAAGGCACTAACTGCTTTACATGTACTTTAATAAGCTTTTATTATGCTAGGGCACCCACAAAGCTTTCATTATGCTAGGACACCCATAATTGCCTTAGCAAACCTGCATCCCTCTTTCAAGTTTCCATACAGACTGGGGGATCTCCACTGACAAGTGTTCTACATCAATAGCCATACAAAAAATCTGTGTGACAGAAGGTGAGAAAGAGGTTGACAATAACTCCATTGCATCTCCCTGGATTGTAGCTTGCAGTCTTCAATTTATCCAATAGCTTCTGTAACCTTACTGATTTATCCAGCCTCGTGTTTACTGCATAACCATCTGTCTTTCAACTGCCCAAATTGGTATAAACACCAGAATGGTAATATCTCTTGAGATCTCACTACCAATTAATTTCCTGTGCCATGAATCAGTGAAACAGTGCCTCTTCAGATAACCTACATTTGCCCACCATGCTCTTCAGTATGACAAACCTAACCTTTGATTCCTCTTTATCCCATGAAACTCCCTGAATGACTCTCCATCCATTACATACATGCAACCTATTATCATCTCATCAGTCAAACATTACTGGAAATGTTTAAAGTTGATAACTGGAACATCACTTCTGAGGTTCAGAATCCTGACAGTGATCCTTGGCATCTCCAAATTTAATGGCAAACCTGACTGGATGAAATGAAAGATGTATTAGCAGACTCCCTTCTCCTATGAACGTCCATGCTTTCAGACTTGGTGTATTCTAAGGGAGTAACTAGTAACTTCTAAATTTCCTTTCCACCACTACCTCCATTCCCTTACAATTATCCATAATAACTGTAAGTTTTTTTCCTTACCATCGCTACATGTGTTTTCATGTGTACCTAGTATAAACACAATTTATTGGACTATTTCTGTTTCCTACCGCACTGTATGTCTCATCCATCAGTGCAGTCTGCATTTCCAGGTCACACAGATGGAGTGTACTTATAATGACAGATGAGTACTTAGCCACACCTTCAGCCCTGCTAAACTTTGGGATAATCTCCGTTACTAACAGTTCATTCCAGCAACATTATATAAATTTAGTAGCCACAATTTTTCACATTTTTTCAGTCCTTTAGTTATTACTTTTACTTAATCTATATGCGAAGGTCTGCTCTCAGCCTGTTGTGAGACATTCTGTATGTCAGAACAAAATGATGCAGTACTTGCATTATCCTTATTCTCAGGAAGTCGCATGAATAGTAACTCTGAAGAACTGTGCATTATGGGTTGTCTGTGTCTTACAACTACTCTTCCTTCCATTTGTTTATCTACTGCACAGCAGGATCTAAAAATTCCTTATTGTTGTGAACACCGATATTTATGTACATGCATATGTATGTATGTCTGCATTCATTATCTACTTTAGGGAAGCAGTAATGCCCTCCAAGGGTAAGTATTATTGTGTAAATAACACCCACCAAGGGGTATTCTAAGGCATAGTGCTGTAGGCAGAAAGTCACTGCACCCCTGGAAGGGCATTATTTACACAATAACACATACTCTGGAGGGTATAATTTGTGTTTAGAGAATTGGCTATCTATTAAATTGTTGTGTATTTGTTTGTTTTTGTTTTTTTTAATTACTATATATTTTTGATGTAAAATAGTTCCTCTGCCTAATGTTTCAGACTTGCTGTAGTATATGTAACTGTTGTTGGGGGGATTATTTTGCATGCAAATTATAAGTTTGGTAAGTATTTAATGTCTAGACACTTTCTTTCTCACATGAGCAAACTCTTGCGTGCACACACATACATACACACACACACACACACACACACACACACACACACACACACACACACACACACACACATTGAAATATACCCTTAAAAACATAAATGATTGCACTTGGTTAATAGTGCCTGTCATTAGAAGTTTCATACCTCCATACCTGTCAGTTTTTCTCAATTTTGCAGAATGTCCAGATTTTTTGCATCATTTTTTTTGTCTATTCCTCATAAAATGTTGTGGTTTGATGACAAGTCATTGGCGGTCAAAGCTACTAGATAATAAGTTACATTTGAGTTTTAGACTCTCATATGCTTCAGAAAATGCTTGTTAACATAATTCCCGTTATTACAGAAACTTTGTAATTTTATAAGAGCAATATTGTCCCTATTTTTCAGCCTTTGCCCCACACTGTTTTGGGCTTTGTCCAGATTTCTTGAGCTAAGAGGTTGAGAAGTATGCATACCTCGTAATAGTAAATGATTTGCATCACCACACACTCATATACACACTCACTTCCGCTTTCATGCATGCACACTCATATATTCACACATGCAGGCAGAAACACACACACACACACACACACACACACACACACACACACACACACACACACACACACACACACACACACACACACACACACACGCTTTTTTATCCATTTGTTTTCATTTTGTACTTGCTAAACAGCCAAAGTGCTTCTTAGGAAGTGTAAAATCATGTTTTGATCAATCTCACTCTCACTTTCATGCACACTTACACTCACTCTCTTACATGCGCATGCAGGCACACACACACACACACACACACACACACACACACACACACACACACACACACACACACACACAGTTTTCTATTTAATTCTTTTTTACTTTTTTTTGTTTGTTTTAATTTTACACTCAATAAACAGTAAAAGTGCTGCTTGGTGAGTGTAAAATAATGGTGGCTATTAGATCCTTTACAATCCGAGCTCCACAAGAGCTTAATATGTTGCCGTAAAATGGCAGACTTGTTTTTCAGTGGGCATTGCCTGTAGATTAACACCATGCTGGAAAACGTTTGTTCTGCTATCAGACTGGCCATGTGCTGGTCACCCATTCGCTAATGTACAATAATTTAGTTTGCACTATAACTGACTACTTATATAATTACCACTGCAGTATTCTGTTGATTGCCATAACCTCTTTAAAGCAGTGTTTTTAAATGTTCAGTACTACTGTTTTCTCCTGAGTATTTGTTAATCCTATCATAAAGAAAACTTTAAATTGTTAATGTTCATTCTGCTATGAACTCTCTGAAACTTTATCATTGTCATACTTCTGAAATCTGTATCTGAAAGAGAAAGCTAAGTTGCAATATATTGTTTCACACCAAATTCTGAAGCAAAACATACATGTATAGTTTTTCCCCTGCTTGTTTTATGCTAAAGGCACAGATGTACTATGGTGATGCAAAGTGACATAAAGACACGGACGTACCATAGTGATGCAAAATCACAATGATTGTTCACAGGA
The DNA here is from genome assembly GCF_019279795.1 of Protopterus annectens. Classification (NCBI taxonomy): domain Eukaryota; kingdom Metazoa; phylum Chordata; order Ceratodontiformes; family Protopteridae; genus Protopterus; species Protopterus annectens. The sequence continues at coordinate 213,215,843 of NC_056734.1, forward strand.
CCACACTATAGTAGAGAAAACTAAGATTATTTAATCACGGTCTTTAAGCTCATAATTCCAAAGTCCATAATCTCTACAGTTTCTGGCACAAATTGCTTTCTGCTGATTTTCAAGACGTCACAATCATTACAAAAGATTTTGCTTTCACACAAACTACATCTGCACTGACTGTCATACAATACCTGGTCTATAGATGCACTTGTTTCACAAACTTTACTTCTCTTAGATTTGGACTAAACTCCATTGTCAAACCTGTGGCCAAAAATTAAGTCCTTCCCTCTTTTTCAGCTATTGATTTGTGCAGTTCTTGACCCAGCAAACTATTTCAGGAACAGTTTCTGACCCAGCAAACTATTTCAGAAGCAGTCTCTGAAATTATCACTTTTTATATCAACTTCATTTAATTTTTCATGAAATGATGAAATAATAGATTAGGAAGAATTTACAGTAGAAGAAGGAAAGACTTTGGTTGCCTTTTTCTGACATTCCTACTAATAACACAAAAAGTGCATATCCTATTTACATTTTTACAAAAATTATTTCATAGGAAATGTGTATTATGCTTGGAAAATGGCCCCTTTAGGATGTCTCCCACGTAGTCCAATGTAAGACCCTCTACAGCCCAAAGGTTACTAACATAATGTTTAACCAAAATTCCATTCATAAAAACAAAATAAGCCATATATAAACTAATTTGAGGTGATAAATATGGTAAAGAAGCTACCCATCTCTTTCACATTCACCATATTCCTGATAAGTATAGACTAAAAGCAAACAGCAATAACTAAAGTTACAAGTTCTACATGGACAGTATAGAACAAACTTCAGAATACTCCTGGGTCTTTGAAATTCTTGCTAGGACATGTAAACCCCATTTCAGTGTTGCAAACATCCCTTTCAGCTAATATTCTCTTTTCAAATACAGCATAAATGGCTTTCTAGTAACTCTGAAATGCCAAAAATAAATAAATAACCTCCTAAAGAGCTGGATCGTGGTCAAATAGGGCCCTATGCAGGGGAATGGACTACCCCCACACCCCCATAGCTATTCTGGTTTCCCATTACTTGTCTTTCTCTCCTCAATTACAATAAACACTGCTCAAAGCTGCTAGCACACATACTATTTTCTTCTTTACTTTTGAAATGAAAGCAGAGGTGTGGATTTAATTTATATATCCTTTGTTGACCAGACTAGACTAATAATGTCTTTTCAGGGAGACTTTTTGTGATATTTAAACTACTAGGGGAAATTTGGCCAAGACACCGGGGAACTTCCCCCTTACTTTTTTGATAGTTAAGGTGGATATAAAAGATCTCACAGCTCCTGCTATTAACACAGACAGATGGGGCCTCAGTTTAACATCTTATCCAAAGGATAACACACTCAGGAGTCCAACACTCCCCCTGCCATAATGTGCAGAACAGTATTAACAATTCATCTGCATGATGAATGAGTAGAACCCACAGCCTTCTGCACCAAAGGCAAGTATGCTACTAGTGCTACTAACACTGCTTTGAAATTTTTTAGCACAAAAAAGTGATGGCCATTTGCTAAACAAGATAGTTGCATATTGAAAACAGACTTAACATGAGCAATAGTAAACTTCTATTTCCTTGAAACTCACATTCCTTGAAAATGCACTGACACTTGCATTCATTGAAAATGCATCCCTGTAGTTTTCAAGATTAAATGCACAAACTGATGAAAGACAAAATTACTCATTTCAGCACTGGCAATTTGTGTATAAGATCAAAGCTCTTGTCTCCTGTATGGTAACAAAAACTGTAGGTCCAAGCAGCAGATAATCCAAAAACAGATCAAGTAGATAATGATCCAAAAACAGGTCCTGTCTCCTGTAGCCAAGATACAGGGTTTGAACCTGAGCAAGCTAATTAACCAACCAATCCAAAAAAGGCAGTGCCCTGGATTCACGAAGCTCTGTGCAAAATAAGGCTATTCTTGCACGGAGTGGTTCATGTCCGTTTGGATAGCAGCGTGCCTTGCATATGCATGAAGGTGTGCTGCTATCTAAACTAAATGGACACAAACCAGGAATGAGTACAGGGGGCATGTGTCAGCAGCCCCAGAACCTGAAACACTCCCCTTTCGCTCTGAAAGTGCCATATGGCACTTTCTGACATGGATGAGTGTCACACTATATAATATTAGAGCCTGACTTTAATATTATATAGTAAATGAGTGTCCACAGACACTGAAATGTAAATAGCTAACATTTCAGTGTCCGCGGACACAGAAAAAAAAATTACCACAAACACCTATAGAAGGCAGCAGCCTTCAACTGCACACCCCCAAATTTATGCACTCTTGCCCTACATGTATGGAAGCAGTAGGGCAAGAGGAAAGGAATAAAAAAATAAAGAAAAGTAATAATATATTTTTTTCATGAAATAAATCTGAAGCTTAAGCACCGCGCCACTTGTTTGCACAGAACACTGCTATGTTTAGCCTGGCTGAAATCCTGAAAATGATAAACAAGTGCTACTGTGAGAGAGAATATCATCAAGCTGCTGTAGCTTAGTGGTACTGCCATGGTGTAGCATGTAGAACATGCTCAGTTCAAATCCCCCCTCTAGCAAATTATTTAATAAACTTTTAAGGAATGTGAATGATAGATGTCAATCATGTGTATCACATATAGCACAGTAGGGGTGGGAATATGTAAAATATAAATGTAAAAAAAAATTTATAACTTTAATGAAAAAAATAGATTTAAGCAATGCTTTGCTAGTGTAAGCATTGCTTCCCTGCATTCAGCTCTGCTTAGCTGGTGTAAGCTTTGCTGTGCAGATTTGCATGGAGCTAAGCATAATGCAGCATATTAAAACTGGCCAATCATGAAAAAGTGTGAGAAAACAGCCCAATTTAAACTGCACAGGTGAGAATACAGCCATAACCATTTGGGATTGCACACAGCAGGACCAAAATGGCTGGTGTTTGAAAAGGTGTGCACTTCCAAGAGCAATGTTGGGGCATCCAGGAGTCCAGGGTCATGGTTGGGCTCTTAGTTAAAAACCATGATGGCAGGCTGCTGCAGGGCCAGTACCAGGGCTCACAGTACAAAGTGAAGGCCTGGGACCAGCTTGCACATGATCTCATCAGTGCCACTGGCATACCCTGGACTGGTCAGCAGGTATGTCATCACCATAATGACCTGAAGCAGAGGAGGGGTGCACTTCTGGACCAGTGGATCCAAGAAGCCTGAGTGCAGGATGTCCCACCTGTCTGTAAGTATGCAGTCTTATGTAGCTCTAACTAAGTATGGAAAAAGTTCAACTTGTGACTGTGCAGGTGTGATTAATGTGTGATGTCTCCCTGTGCAGCTGCTGTGGAGAGGTCCCAGAATTTGCATGCTCATTCACAGTGACTGGCCCAGCTGCATCGGCAGTATGGTGAGTACAGAATACCCCCTACTATTAACAGTAAGAAATCAAAATTATAGTTATAGTAGTACTGCTTGTATATATAATTGTACTGTAAAAGTCAGGAATAAATGCCTGTTTCAGGCTGCTAGTGTTACAATGGAGTACTTCCAGCTGCTGTGTAAGGCAGATATCAGTAGCAAACAAGGAGAGAAACAAGGAGAAAATATGCAGGAGAGGAATATTAGAATATGTATGAGTGTGTTTGAGTGAACCTGCCAAGAAAGTGCCATGTCAGGGCTACTGTAACAGTTAGAAATGAAAAGCATTCCCCTGTGCAGATCATGCAGGAATAGTAATTGTGGAGTTCTGAGTCGTACACAGATATGTATGTCAAAACTAATAAAGATGACCATAAATACTGGTGTGTGTCATCTCACTTGTACCTGATAAATAGAAATGTGTATATCCTGCAGAATGCATTAACTGAGGTGAACTGATTTAGCACTGCTTGTCTGCATACTTTAGAATGGGCATGTCAAATAACTGGAAAAAAGCAACAGTACATATTCTCATCAAAATGTGTTTTACTTGTTTGTCTGTCACCATTGCCCTGTGTTAACCTTTCAATTTTAGCCATATGTAGCTGTGAATGTACTGAGAAATGTATAAGGCTAACAGGTGCAGACCTAAAACCTACACTGTGTACTCAGGAATCTAAACTGCTGTATGTAGTTATAAAACAGTCAAATGTGCAATCCAGCTAATCTGCACATGTTGCACAAACAGCGACACCAATATATGTTGTGTATGCATAAAATGTACTGAAAATGGGAACAAATAATGCAACATGTGATAATAAACGTACTGTGCACAAAACTATGTACTAGATAGAAATGTCACAAGCCAAACACAACACTTCCCCAGTAGCTCAGTCTGATAAGGACAAGCCCTATAGCTCAATTTTGCACACACATCATGGTTCGAATGGAGGCACTGCCACTAACATCTCAGTCTGGTTCTACAGTTTTAAAATGCAATATAAATAGAAAAAATAATGTACTGCAACACTTGCATTTTCCATACAGGGCACATAGGTAAAGCAATCTGAATAGAAATACTAGTATGATGTGTATAACTATGAAAGGTGTACAATTGCTGTGTTGATCAGTCCCAGTCCTGCAAATAGATGCAAGCTAGACATCCACACTCTGCAGTCTGGCCCAGACAAGCCCCTTAAGTGTCACGCTGTCATGGATAGTTTCCCCAGTTGACAAGAAACCTGCACACAGAGAATGTCCCAGTAGATGTATGTGAAAGACACAACACACACTCCAGGGCCTGCAACTAATATGTGTATCTGAAATATGTGTAGAAACAACAATGTAATGTGCACACATTTCATCTGGAAAGGTCCACAGGTAAAGAAATTGGTATAGAAACAGGCCTGATGTGTATAACTAAAATAAGGGCACAATTGCTCGGTTGATATCTACAGCTGTTGGTGTGCTGTAGCAGCCCCATGGTCCAAGTAGAGTGTAAGTGTGGTCAGAATGTAGAGCAATGAATAGTAGTGTACTGACAAATATACTTGATAGCAGTTGTAAATTGAATCTGTTCCCTTCCCCCACCACTCAACTGATCCAATCATCACACTGAAACCAACATGGGTATGTTCCTAAACAAACCTCTACTGTTGGGACCTTTGTTCCATTTGGTTTATCATTGTTTAAACTGTGTGCATACTAATATCCCCTGTTGAATAATCATCTTATTGCCTGCCTGACACCACTAACTGGCATGCTGTTGCAACCCTGAATCCCATTCCATATATGCATAGGTTCTGTTTGCTATGGGCACTGTTAGAATTGCACTTTTTTGGGTTAATGGGAATATCCATGCATGCTATTTTGACTAATGTTGTAATGTGTTGTGCATGACTAACCAATATTGATTGTTAATTTCCATACCATAGCACACATGGGAAGGCAGATCCCAACAGGACTACGAGATTGGGGTGAGGGGAAGTGTGAAGGGTGGTACACAAGTCAAAAATGGTATAAGCCAGACAGTACATGATTCACACACACACACACATACACACACACACACACACACACACACACACACACACACACACACACACACACACACACACACACACACACACACACACACACACACACACACACACACAAACTTGCCAGTATTGGGATTAGAATTCCTGCCTATCTAGTTATGTCTACTATAGAGTTACGCAGTTACTGCATGTGCTACAGAGTTTACTGAAGTTTCACATGGCCAAAGCTGCTGATAACCGCATAACTGAGGTAAAGTATTACACATGGCAGAAAGTCTGCATTCTGTTCCACCCTTACATCATGCTAGTTCTTTCTGTCTTGCACTTCAAATAGCATTATGGATTGGCACTTCACCAGATTATTGTATCAAGAAGTGTGGCACACCTGGGAGCCGTCAGCAGTACTCGTTCATCACAGAAGTAGCCCCATTACTTACTAGTTATGTCCACCCCTCCTGGAATGATTGAAGGGCAGATTTCTCTGCTTTCAGCCATTAACCTAGTGCACTTGTCCATTTTGAGGCACTGTTGCAACTGCTTCATGTACACAGACAACCCTCCCCTCTAAACTCCAAACACTCAGACCTGTGAGAGTTACCCATATATCACCCAGTGTGGACATATGCACTCTCCAGCAAAGACTGGACTAGCAGGTCAAGAGGATAGGATCAACACCTGCACCACACCATGTGGAACACAAAGCTCACCATGACACCTACTGTGACAGCCATAACATACAGTGAAAAGCCACACACCCGCCTTCACAGAGGCACTCAATGGACATTTACCCAAACAGTACAGACCAGCAAGACAGACACCCACTCAGACACCGTGACATGACACATACCAAGGGACACATATTTAACCTAGACAGTGTGACCCTCAACCTAAGCTACTAAGGCTAACCACCTTGCACAACACAGTGATCATGGGTAACTCAATACTGAAGCACACACATCTCCCACTCACTAAGTTGAATATGGAGCAGGTAACAGACAAATATCTATCACATGCCAGCATCTAACACATGACACAGCCAGTCATGGCACTCCACAGCAACTATGAGTATCACTCTGTATCCATGTGGGGTGAATGACTTGGGGCACACCTCCCTGGACTACATGACAAGAGACATGGTTGAGCTCTCTGATTATGTGGTCCAGGTAGGTGTGACAGTAGCACTGAGCAGTGTATCACTGTCACCCAGAATGATGCTGCAGTACTATCAACAGATGATTGACTGCAGCATTGGCTTACATGTTTTGTGTCATTCTCAGGGGATCCAGTACTTTTCTGCTTGGGATGACATGAATGACAGAACCCAATGACTTGCCACAGATGTCCTACATCTGTCAGCGCTGGGTTTCCAGGTACTGGCTAAGTTTCTATGATGCCTTATTAGGCAGTGTCCCTAATGTAAATACCACCATGACAGCTAGACATGTATGCAATCTGAGGGTCATGCTGCTCAACAGTAGACATCTTACTATCAGGATGCATTCACTCAAAACACTCTTTGGAGTGAAGGACAATTGTCTGCTGTAATGGAGAGGTGGTTCACAGTAGCAGACAACAGCCCTGCAGTATCAGGCTATGATGCATTCCACAGCTGTCACCCCCCCAAACATGGACCACACCACATCTCCACAGGTGGTGTTGTCTCCATATTCATTATGGCTTTGGAACCCATCCAGACTAGTATCCCAGTATAGTATGAGACTTCAAGTACCCTCCATCACCTGGGGAAAGTGGCCAAGTGCCAGTACAGTGGCTTAACACTTCTGGAATTCATCATTTCCAGTGCCCTGGACAAGCTCATACTGACCCCCAGTAGAGGATGCAATAACCTTGACGTGTGTTGAGTACTTAAATATGGGACTGTTGCTCATCTACAGTTGTCAATTCCTGCATGGTGAGATCTACACAGGCTGTAATCAACATGAAACTCAACATGTCAGCCACACTCCCCACAAAGGTAACCACCTTGCAAAACCTCTCCAAAGCTGACTTTGCAGCCATGAAAACAGGAGTGGATGACTTCACTGCATCCATGCCAAATAGTGGGAGACAATGTGATGATCCCATGCCATTACTAAAGTGTACATCTGAAGGAAGACACTGTTACAGAGAAAGGTGGTGTCTCATGACTGTTGAACTCCTTTATTAGCCTCAAACACAACTTTGGATCCCTCGTGGAATCCCCTACAGGCATCTATGATGGCAGACATGCAGCAGTCACTGACAACAATCACAACAGCCTTTGATAGTTACATCAACAACCTCCACAGCATTAAACACAAGTGCTGTGAGTTAATGCACAATGCTAATACCTATCCAGAGACAACAGATATTAGCCACAGTCTTGGCAACACATTCCCCTCTTTCACCCCACAAGTGAAGTGCTGAGTGAATGTGTTCTCACGTGCTGTATCCTGTTTCTGTTCTAGTCATCTGTGTGTCACCAGGATGTGGCCCTGCAGCAAGACCAAGGGGTATGGCAGTGTGGTAACACATCCACTATGAATTAGGCAGGGTGCAGCTGTATCTGCATGGAATACCCCAGTCTGTAACACAGTGATTGCATATGCCTCACAGATTATAGCACTGAGGGTTGTACATAGGTATATGTTGATTTACAACATTTATTGTAGAGTGGAGAACGGTACGTGTTGTGGTTTGGACACACCTCTGATTGCTAATAATCACAGCCATAGGGGATATTCATCAACCAAACACACTGAGATTACTATTCACACACACACAGACACACACACAGACACACACACACACACACACACACACACACACACACACACACACACACACACACACACACACACACACACACACACACATTTGCCAGTACTGAGATACATAGGTTCATTGCTTCATAGGTGTGTATTAGGTGAATTGGCCTGAAAGCTCTACAAGGCTAACCCAAGGGAATACCCTGGCATCAGCCCACATGACAATAGTCCTCAGTGTGGCTCAGGAGTGTAGTCACTGGAGTGGTCCCCAGGGTTGGGTATTGTATTCCCCATTCACTCATCCAGATTTCTATTGTGGGTGGCCAGTGATGTGCACTGCTTCAAATGTATGTGATTTATATTCCATAAAATGGACTGTGTCTGGGATGTGCACATGTCCCACATGCATGTTCTTTGAAGTGTGGAAGTGTGCTTGAGGTCTCTGGGGCATGTTGTGTGGACAGATTGGTATCTTCAGAAGTAGCATTCCTGACCTAGTTTGGTTAGACATAGCTGTGTAACTGAGGTAGTGATTGCACCTACATAGATAGTATGATACTGGGATTCATTGGAGTTATCAGTGTCTGTCCATACAAGGCATGTGTATAATACATGGTAATCCCTTTGTGGGGTACATTTACAGACTCTACAGTTGTTGCAGGTGCTCAGTGGGGAATATGGCAAAAGGGCCACTGTACACATTGATTGGGCTACTGAGGGGATGGAACAGTGTGCCTTGTCCTTTTACTTGCTGGATAACACACACTCAGTCAGGAGATATAGCACATCAAAATACTTTCTGATGTCAGTGGCACTGTTGTGGTCAACAGGCAGCTGACTGTCAATCTGTGTTTTCCATTCTGTTATAATAACATCACTGTTCAGTGGACTACCACCAATGTATTACTTCATGTGAGTCATGGTGTTCCCAAAGGTAATGGTGGCACATCTCTTGGCATTGAGGTAATGTAGAGGGTTCTGACAACAGTCATAGGTGTCAAGTGGCCTTTGGGTGTGATGTCAACATCACATGGATTGGGAATGCTACCACCCACCTTACTGTTGCATGCAAACATTATCATCCAGGGTGCCTTTGTGTTCTCCTGTACTTCAGAAGGGTAGATCCCAAACATGAGAGGACATGGGTCTATACCCTGTGTGACACCAGTTATGTCTGGTCATCGGTTTGACATGGAGTCCACTGCAATCACACCATGGGTATTATCTGTGAGGCAGTTTGCAGGAGAACTACTGATATAGTGGTTGCTGCCTAGCCAAGTATGTTTGTGTATTATTCCTGGGTGGAGAGTGGTCTCTGAGTATTAGAAGGGTTGCCTATATTGTTAACTAATCCATACTGTCACATAGTCATTGCACATGGCACTACACATTTAGAGCTGTGGATTGTCTACACCAACCTCTATGGTGTTTGACAACTGTTGGCCGTGTAATGCGGACATTGGTCCTCAATATAATAATTTAGCAAAACACACCCCACAATGGATCCTGTTATTACACACATACCCAAACACACACTTGCTACCACTGAGCTTTGAACTCATACCTATCTATGTACTGCTACTAACAGTGTTACTCAGTTACCGCACATGCCATGGAGCTTATAGGATGGATGTTGTCCCAAGGTACTTCTAAGGTGAGGAACATCACCAGCCATTGTAAATACTGGCATTGAGTGATATAGTGGGTGAGAGATTTCATAAAATATTTTACCCTACACACACATTCACCAGGAGTGAGGTTCAAACCTCTATTTAACTATGTTTTCAGACCTTTATGTTACACACTTACCACATGCACCGCTGACCTTACATGGTTTAGGGTTGCCAACAGATACTTCTAAGGTGAATGATATCTGCAGTACTGCTAAGTTCAGGCACTGAAAAGTGGGTGTAAATGGGGCCAAAATTTTCAAGGTATGGACACATACATACATACACACACACGCAAACACTTGCCAGGAAGTAGATTTTAACCCCTACCTATGTAGTTATTGCTATTACATTGCTATGCATTTATCACACACACCACAGAGCTTATAGATAGAACAGTGTCCACACATACCTCTAAGGTGAGTGAGATCAGCAGGAGTGCTAAAGGAGGGGTAAGGGAAGTGTACTTAGTGTGAATGGCCACAGACTCAGATCTCTACAAGGACACACACACTCTGTCACACAAGCACACACATTTGCCAGAACCAGGATTAGAACTCCTACCTAACTAGTTTGCTACACTATAGTATTGCACAGTTATCACAAGTGCACAGAGCTTATATGTTGGAGAACTGTCCAAAGGTATCTTTGAAGGTGAGTGACATCAGCAGCAGTGCTAAAAGAATGGTAAGGGAAGTGTAGTGAGTGTGAATGTCCACAAAATCAGGTCTCCACAAAGATACACCCACTCTTTAACACAAACTTGCCAGGACCAGGATTAGCACTCCTACCTAACTAGTTTGCTATACTCTAGTGTTATACAGTTATCACAAGCACCATGGAACTTACACGCTTGAAAGCTGTCCAAATGTATCTTTGAAGATTAGTGACATCAGCAGCATTGCTAAAGAATAGGTAAGGGAAGTGTAGTGAGTGTGAATGGCCACAAAATCAGGTCTCTACAAAAACACACACACTCTCTTTCAGACAAACACAGGCATTTGCACAGTTTCCAAGATCTAGATCAAGGATTCGAACTCTTACCTAACGTGTTTGCTATGCTACAGTATTACACAGTTATCGCAAGCACCACAGAGCGTATAAGGCTACAAGCTGCCCAAAGGGTTATTTCAGGGTGACTGACATCAACAGGAGAGCTAAAGTAGGGCAATGGGAAGTGTAATGAGTATGAATGGCCTCAAACACATTCATCTAGAAACACACGCACACACACACACACACACACACACACACACACACACACACACACACACACACACACACACACAGCTTTACATTTGGCAGGACTGCTACATGGATACTTATTTGTACTATAGTGTTACACAGTTATCACAAGCACCACTAAGACTATAGGGCTGAGGACTAACCAGAGGGATTTCTACAGTGAATGACATCCACACATCATGTGATATAAGCCAATGGGATATGTACTGGGTGGGAAAGGCCTCATAATGGGATTCTTTCTGTTGCTGTCTGTATCTATCTTCCCCATGTCTCTGTGTGTGTATGTTTGACATATTATATTATGCTGGGCTTAGATATTTGTGAGTATTCATATCCAATGTGTGTATGTGTGTGTGTTTGTGTGTGTGTGTGTGTGTGTGTGTGTGTGTGTGTGTGTGTGTGTGTGTGTGTGTGTGTGTGAAGTATCAGTGGTGTACAATTTGGTGTGTGTGTGTGCACAGACATCTGCAAATAACAGATATCTGTAGTCCACTGAGTTGTCAGACATGGGCTTCATTTTTCTAAGTGTAGGAGCATGCCCAGTATGACCTTCTATATTGAGTGTGTGCATCCATTCCAGGGAGGGTTGGACTACAGTTCAGGGTTTTGTGTGCTACAGCTACACCTAGCAACCTGTCTCTGCAGGATATCTGTAGATAGGTTGCCAATATGGAGACACAATGGGTGTAACATACAGAGGATACTGTAACTATTGCTGTCTGTGCTACTTGTGTAACATGGTTGGCTGCAGCATAGATTGTCTGACATATGTACTATTTTGCACTGTGATGTGTCATGTCATCAACTACTGACAGTTATCATTCTTTGCTCACAGGTATTTACCAGAGAAGTACAAGATGATTGAAGCTGAGACCAATATTCTGAGGCATACAGACTACACATTCTGGCACAGTCCTGGCATTGTGGAGGAGTAGCTACAGCCAATAGACTGCTGGTTCTGTGTAAATGTTCCAGCACCTTGTTAGTATGCTATCTGGAGATCCCCTTCTTGTGCTTTTCTCAACTTAATGGAATGGCCATATCCTGCTGTGGCCATACCTCTCAGCTATATAGATACAACCAGGTTATGCAGAGGCAAGACTCATATATCTGGTCAGTTTACCTTCACATTGTGGTTTACAAGCAGTTTTGTAGCTATTCATTCATGGGTTTGCAGTCATGGGGTAGTATGGGTGGAAATTATAGTGTCAGATTTCACACACTCCATGACATCCATGGTTCTACACCCCCCTTCTGTTATTCTCTCCTCTTCCTAACCTTATGAAAGCAATATCGCAGAGGTATCCCTATAGTTGAGCCTTTATCCCAGTAGTATTTATGGCCTGGTCTGCAGTTCTTGCAGTAGGACATGGGGAGGCATGCTACTGGCATTTGTCAACATGGCCTTGCATTTGTTTTCTGTGTACTGTTAGGTTGTTAGTTAGGACCCCCTGACCTTCCATACATTGGCACTATGGGTGAGACATGGGCCTTTGCCAGAGGACTGTAGGCCATTTGAGAGTGCTGCAGGCCATCTTCAGCAGGCCAGTGCATTCTGTCAGCCATACGTTCCCAGGCTGCAAGCCAGTGGATTACCCTGGGATGACAGTGGTAAGTGGTTGAGGTGTTCCTGTCAATCCTTCCTGTTTATACTGATCCACGAGTCTGGATGTGGCCAGGTTGCTGCTTACAGCTAGGGACACACCTGCATTGGACACCTATTCAGCATGCAGCATCATGTATGTATTCCCATACAGAGATGGGGTCATGCTATACTGATTCCCTACAGCAAGGATATGACCTGTGATAAACCTGTGGCTGATGGTGGAGTGAGGTGGGTGCATGTGTGATATGTAAGCTACTTGCACCTGACTCACAAATATATGTGGGACATTCCCCTTATGCTGGCTTGTGTGTGGACATGAGCAGCCTGTCATTACTTTATAACTGTGCCTTTTGTGGTCTGTTAGTGATTGACCAGACTACCAGTATTCCATACTAGAGGGACAACTAATCTGATGCTAACCTCTATGTATAATTTCAAATGTATGTGCAGTTGACAGTTATTTTATATGCACTCTGTGTAGGTTACTTCCACCTGTGTACTGTTTCTATATATGGGCCCCCATTCATGCCATGTCCAGCTTTCCGATGGTGACAGATATTGACATCTGGACAGTGTGTATGTACAACTGCTGACATGGGTGTAGCTGAGAAGCAGTGTGGTTGGCACTGCAGTTGTAACATGGCCCTGTCGACCACTGTACTGTACCTAGGCCACTGAGAAACAACCATCCAGACCCACATGCTGACCACTTCCAGGCAATATTAAACACACAACAAACTTAGCACACTGACCCCTGCATATTGTACACATGCAACAATGTAGATTAGGACAGCTTTGGCAATCTTTGCTCCAGTGATATTACTCCTAAAACTTACATGTTACTGTATTTCTACATGGGATTGGGGGGGTACACCACACCTGAAGACTTTAAACATTTTCAATGACTGTACTGATATTTTGGTTACTCAGTTGGCTTCCATTTCATATTGTATTGTGACCTATCATGCAGAAAGGAGGCATATCAGTAGAGTACACATGTTAGATGTTACTGGCATAAATTTCAGTTTCAGACTTCCTACCCTTCAGAACTAAAATGTAATTGCCAGACCTGTTGTAGTATGTCTGTCTAGGTCTGGTGGGGGGCTGTTCACCATTGCCATCATTTGGGGGCCTTAGCCCGGCTTTTCTTTATGGTCATCTACACCTGTCCTGCTGGGTGAGGCTGGTGGTAGGCATGTGACCCTCATTGACATCCATGTGTGTGACCTATTGACACTCACAGTTATTTAGGCCATCACATGCACTGTGGTGAGAGTTGTCACCTTGTGTAGTAGTGTCTAGTATGTTGACACCACTACTTGTTATGGATTTCCTGCTGTCCCATATAGCTGTCAGCTGTCTGCTGATATCCCATTCAGCCACCCAATTCCCTTGCATGCTTGCATCCATATTAATACATACAACTATGAGAACATACTACTCCATTTAGTAATTGATGGAAAGGGTGACTTACCTTGTTCCTGGGCCAGTATTGAGGACAGTGCTGGAGGGCTGACTATGTTGGATGCATGTAGTACACTCCCTAAGCATGGTAAAGCACAGGTGGTGTCATGTTTGGCATTCCTTTTACTGTATGTGTGAGTCAGAGAGAGGTATCAGTCCCTGGGTCCCTACAGTGTCAATGTGTGTGCTATGCATTGCCTCCTTGCTCCTTCTGCCTACAGGGGCAGACTCAGGATGTTCCTCCTCTGAGTCCCTCTGTGCCTTTGCTGGCCTTGACAATGGTGGGGTGGCTGTGTGGCCCTGCTCCGTGCTGTTCCTGCTGCAGCTGTTTCCACAGGATCATATTGTGTAACATGGCACATGCTATGAACAACTGTGTACATGTAGCTGGAGAGTACTGCAAGGCTCCACCAGATATGTCAAGGCACTGGAACCATGACTTCGGCATCCCAAACACATGCTCTACAATGATCCTGGATTGTGGGTGTGCCTCATTATGGTGTTCTTGTTCAGGTGTGTGTGCATTTCTGATGGGTGTCATCAGCCACAGTTCCAGTGCATAGCCAGCATCCCCCACTAGATAGCCATATGGGATGTCTCCCCTGGCAAATCCCTGATACAGCTGTAAGCAATGCCAGATGTGGGAGTCCTAATAGCTTCCAGGGCTGCCAGCACACACATTCATGATAATGCCCTGGGCATCACACACGACCTGGCAGTTGACGGAGGGGAAGCCCTTGCTGTTTATGTAGACCCTACCCTGCTCGCCGGGTGGTGCTTTGATGTGGATGTGCATGCAGTCTATAGCACCAACTACCTCTGGGTATTCTGCTATACAGTGGAAGAGACGCATACTTCTGGTCAACACCTCATTGGTGGCGGGGAAATATATGTGCTCATTGGCATGTGGTGTCATGGCATCCAGGAACTGGTGGAGTACCCTGGATGTTGATGCCTGTGAGACCCCCCATGATATCCCAAGTTAGTCTTTGGAATTTACCTGTGGCTAGTATTCTTAAGCCTACACATACCCTGGTATCCACTGGGATGGGTTCCCCTCTGTTAGTTCTGTGTGTGAGGTGTGGCCGCTCAGCTCAATGATTTGCTGTAGAATGTCCCTACCCACCCTATAGTCCTCCACTATCTCCAGCTCATGTAGGCCCTGGTACGTTAGTCTGGGTCTGTACACTCTTCTCCTCCTCCTCACTGTGGGTCAGTTGTCAGCATTCTCCTCCTCACCACCCTAAGTCTCTAGCACATATTGATGGTGTAAAGTAGCAGCAGCCTCTAACATTTTTTAGTTAGTTTTGCCAGTTAAAAATCTCCTGTCTGTATACACCGGTGGTGTTGAGTTTGTGGGAAAAACAACAAGCAGAAAACAAATAGTCTTAAAAAAGACTAAAATGAAAAAAACAACACGGATTCCACGCTGATAAATTTAATATTAAAACTTGTCTTAGCAGAAATACATTCCCTTTTATACAAATCAATAATCAATTAAATAAACTCAATCCCTCATTCAATTAATCCATCAAATTACTTAACCAGTTCATAGTCCTATACTTAAAGTGAACATGAGTTAGACACAATATACTTCAACAAAAGCATCAAATACATAAAATACAGAAAAAAAAATAAATAAAGATATATTAAAGTATTTAATTGATTATTGATTTGTATAAAAGGGAATGTATTTCTGCTATTACTTCTGTACTCATTGAAGGCTGTGGTGGCCGAGGCGCTAAGACAAGTTTTAATATTAAATTTATCAGCGTGGAATCCATGTTGGTTTTTTTCATTTTTGTGGGAAAAACAGTCTGAAAGGTGTTTGCATAGTTTATAGTAGTGTGCTGGGCTGCTGCATATGTAATTGGCTGATTCTGATACATTCCACCTGCCAGCTATGCTAGTTCTCCTTGATTGCCTTCCTACTGCTGTTTCCCCTTCCCAGTTCCTCCCTATTTAAGCACCAAGGTGCACCGCACATACCCAGTGCTGAATTGTAAACAGTGCTGTCATTTCCTCTTTTTTTTGTGTTTAAAACCTGGTGCGTGGCACACAAACCCATTTAGGCTATGTACACAGTGCTCAGGCACATCTGACACACCCTCTTCCTTAGCTGTGCTTAGCTAGGGGCAAACACAAGCCATAGAGCTCCAATGAGCTTGCAGCAGGCATGACACACCCCCTTATGAAGTCATTCAGCTCTTAGACTTGCACTGTTGTATTGCTGCACCTACACGGTTAGGTACAAGCTGACACTTTGAATAAATATGTGATTCAGAATAACTCACTTCATTTGCATATCCCAGTGTGTAGGTCGTTAGTTACTGCACTAAAACGGACCCTTTCGCCTTGACAACCAGTGCTCCCTGATATTGTTTACATTCTGCATGGCATTGACTATAATGGCAAATGCAGAATTAACTTAAAATTGAGTTTTCACATTTTTTTTTTAGTTTCGGCGCTATCACGTTTACGCGCCACAGCCCTTTGCTTAAATTGCCGAGATTGGCAAAAAAAAGTTTCATTTTCATAATAAATAATCAATTTTTAATGCCAATGGCCTTATACTTGGCCATTGGCATGTCTAATGTGCATAATGCATGCTTTTTCATGAGCTGTCATGCCTCGGTTTTGTTAGTTGCAGAAATGTACTCAGTTATTTTCTAAATATTTTTGCACTGACATTGTTCTAGCACAGAGACCTGGCAGCTTGGTGCATCACAAAATCACCTCATTGACATGGTTTTCACCAGCAAATAAGGTGATTTGCATGCCACATGGGTTTCCGTGCTGAAATGGTGTAGAGCCGCTCATGCACATGAAAACAGCACTATCCTGAATTGCTCTGTGGCCATTTTCCATGCAGGAGCTCCTACACTGTTCCTGCACAGAAATAATGGCTTCCTGAATCCTGGGGTATATGTACAATCACTATTATTCCAAATATTCAATTTACCATACCTTATAACTTCCATAACTTTCTTAATGTCACCACATTTTTTTTTATTTTTCCCTAAATCGCAATTAAATTTTACTGCCATGATAATTTCCATAGTTCCGACCACATAATTTAGAATTTAATTAAACATATTTTCCTTTTCAAATAAATGGACTACATACTTCGAAAGTAGATCCAATATTTTCCTTTTTTTTGTTTGTAACATTAGCATACACTACAATTAATCTGTACACTTTCTGTTTCCATCTTATCTATAATGGTTACCCTTCCCGTTATTATTAATGTTATATCCTGAATGTTTACCATCTTCTTTATTAGAATACCTGAGCAAGTATCTTGACCTGAATTCCAAACTATATAACTTCCCCATATAATCTCTGTTTGCAGTCTATCATCATTCATTAATAATACTGTATCTTCTAATATTATTATATCCATATCCACCTTTTTGTACCATTCTATAATAGCTACATTCAAAGTACACTTTTTAAGCTATTTAAATGTATAGCTAATATTCTACAATTATCTCTTTTCCTTTTCCAATGTTTATTATAGGATAAATATAATTAACACTTCAGTCTTTTCATTTCTTTTTTTTTTTTTCTTTCACATTTAACCATATAAATGTTATTTTTATCTATTGCACCCTTGTACCAGTAGAATTTTTTTTTCCTTTAGCAATTTTCCAACTGACATCTTCATCATTAATTGCAGACCCTTATTCTTTGTGTGTTTTAGACAGTCAAACTCTAGCCATCCTAGGGGGCCAGTTTCCACTACACCATCTTCTATAATCTGCATTCCATCAGATATAAAAAAATTATCTCTGTTATAAAACGTCCCCTGCTATGCATCCAATCATTATTATTCCAAATGTTCAATTTACCATACATCATAATTTCCATAACTTTCTTAATGTCACCACAGTTTTTCTTATTTTTCCTTAAATGACAGTTTCCTGCCATGATAATTTTAATAGTTCCAGCCACATAATTTAGAATTTAATTAAACATATTTTACCTTTCTTTGTTCATAACAATAGCATGCACTACAGTTAATCTGTACACCTTCTGTTTCCATCTTATCTATAATGGTTACCCTTTCCATTATGACTAATGTTATATCCTGAATTTTAACTGTCTTCTTTATTAGAATACCGGAAGAAGTATCTTGACCTAAATTCCAAACTATATAATTTCCCCATATAATCTATGTTTGCAGCCTATTGCCATTTATTAATAATCCTATATTTTCCAATATTATTATATACATATCAACCATTTTGTACCATCCTATATTAGCAAATGTTCTAGCTACACATTTTAAACTATTTATATTTATAGCTAATATTCTACAATTATCTATTTTCCTTTTGCAAAGTGCACTATAGGATAAATATAATTAACCCTTCATCCTTCTCATTTCATGTTTAACCTCATACATTTTCTTTTTCTTTCTTGTACCCTTTTATCAATAGAGTTTTTTTTCCTTTAACAATTTTTCAACTGACATCTTCAACACTAATTTTAGACCCATTACATCAGCTCATATTACTGGTTCATAGGTTCATACTAGGCTAACCGCCCTTGCGAGCCATTGGAAGCCTAGCCAATTACCCTTGTGTTTGTAAGGCCAACACCTTAACCATTAGGCCATCCTCCCACCCTTCTTCTATGTTTGTTTTAGACAGTCAAACTCTAGCCATCCTAAGGGACCTAGTCAGATATAAATTCATTAAGACTGCAGAGAGGACAATCCAGAGATTATCTAAACAGTCCTGTATTTGTTTGTGATTTATTGATTTTTACTGTTAAAAAGAGGTGCATCTGCAAGAGATGTAAAGGAATTCCAGCTTTTGTGTGACTTTCAGAAGTTGTACGGTCAAAGCAACAACTTTACTTTACTTAATTTAGTATTTAGTTGTATACTGTTTGTGTGATTTTTCTCATAGTAGTTGATTTAAATTCTCTTTGATTTCTGTGGTAAATAATCTTGATTACTCTTTTATTTTATTAATTTGCAGTTGAATATGGATTCCTTAAATGAGTATGCCATTAATGATTTAATAAATCACAAATATCTTGTGCAGTGTAATAAATGCTATGTATATTTAAAAGTAATGCTTGATAACACTGGTGATCTGAGTTCCTCGTGTTAAAAGTTGGAAGATTTCCTTACCATTAGTAGTACTAAATCTAGACTTACTGATGATGATTGCACTTGTGCAATTGGCATGGCTTGAATAATTGTTGTTACATATATAAATGAGTGGACCGGTGAGATAAATAATGTTAGGCAAAGAGCAAATAAAACACATTTAGGAAAGGATGTGTTTATTGTCAGTAAAGATCACTCAGCTCCTGTGAACAATACAATGCCCCAGGCAACTTTGGAATTCTGGATATAAGTATTCAACAATCTAAGGATTCAGAACATTTAGAAGGAAATAAAAAAGAAAGAAAGGAAGGAAGATGTTCACAATAAATAAGGAAGAAAACGAAACTGATAAATGTCTGTAAAGTAAAGAGAATGTATACTAAAAAGGACACTGCTTTGTTATGTAACACACAGACTACAGGGAAATACATTTTTTTTATCAGGAAACCTTTAGTATACAGAAAAATGCATTTTTTTCAAAGAAGAAGGTAAAAAAAAGGCAGTGGGCAAGTGAAAAGGAAAAAAATATATAGAGTATAATAGGAAATCATTTTATAAATGCATAAGAGGTGGAAGGAGAAAAGGCATGCCAATTGATATATGTAGATTCTAAAATGTGTTCTCAGACACAACAGATTATAGAACATATTTACAAAATATTATGCAAAACAGTTTGGTTCCACAAAGGGGGTGATAATTTGTCCTAGTGACATCCAGGTAACCTCCAATACTGAAATCAAATTCTATTCAAAAAGAATTATGCAAACTGGATCCAAACAGAGCACAGGCATGAAATGTAATTAGTAACAATAACATAAAAATACTAAAGCAAGAACCTAAAGTACAATTATATCTATTATTTACTCATTCATATAAATATGGGGAGATTCCTCAAGATTAGAGACATGCAATTATTAAACCTATCTTTAAGAAAAAGGGGAGTAGGAGAAACCCAGAGTCATACCGACACTTAAGTCTAAGTTCTTGCTGTAGAAAAATAACAGAGAAGCCTGTGTAAATGTACGGGTGAAAGCGCTAAGCAGTACATTTTTATATTTACTCTGTGGTTTCCATTAAAGCTTTTCCTGTTTTGGAACTTCGGTCTGGTCAATATACAGAGCTAAGTATATTTTCTGGCACTTCAGAGTTGTGTACTGTTAATTGTTGCTTGACTAATTTTATATCATTGCTGGCTGACTTCAGAGTTGTGCACTGTTATTTTTGCTTCACTGTATAGTTTTTCAGACCTCTGCTGAAGGTGCTGTTTTTCCCCACCTCCCCCTGTTTCTCTGTGTCTTAAGTTGGTATAACTGGTTTTACATCCTGTGTGTTATCTGACTATCTCAAGGATTACTTGCATAAAATTAGACCCTGTTAGTAACAGCCTGCATATCATTGCTGGAGTCTTCCAGTGTCCTGACTGAGTGCTCTTCAAGCTATCTGAAGATATACAGAGCTAAGTATATTTTTCTGGCACTTCAGAGTTGTGTACTGTTAATTGATGCTTGTCTAATTTTATTTTACTGCTGGCTGACTTCAGAGTTGTGCACTGTTATTTTTGCTTCACTGTATAGTTTTTCAGATCTCTGCTGAAGGTGTTGTTTTTCCCCTACACACCCTCCCTATTTCTGTCTTGTAAATTTGGAGGCTTTTACAGTTGTCCACCCCCACTGTAGATTTGATCTGGGACACTCCCCCCAGTCCCATCTCTTTACCTCATTCTACCTAATAGACTCCTTCTGCACTTGTTTTTAGTCATTTTTAATTTAATTGCATTTTTTAAACTGTTTGGTCTAACATTGCTACATACTCAAGTGTGCTAGCTTGCATTGCATTTGAATGTTTTTACTGCTGTTTTAGCTACATTTCTGTATAAATAAATCTAAGCCTGCTTCCTACCTTTCCTGCAACTAGTGTAGTCCAGATTCAGATTTACTGTATCCAGGACTGTATGTAAGCTTCTGAGCCCTCTCAAGCTTTCTGTGTTGGAGGGAAGCCTTCTAGCTTATCAGTGGGAGTGGTAACTACTAGGTAATCTATCTATGACATAAGGAGTGGTTCTGGCCCAGAAATTGTAGTTATTGACCATTTGGGCAGTTTTTCCATCTCTCTCAACTTTCTGATTTAAAAACCCGCATTTGCACTTGTTTCCACCCTTTCCTGTAACTAGTTTAGTCCAGATACAGATTCTTAGTTTTAGCACTTGAATTTGCTTATTCGTGATCAGCACTTGTTCAGAACTTGTTGTAAGCACTAAATAACCTATTAATTACTACAGCACTCAACCTTCCTCATTACCTAGTGGAAAACAGTTTTGGTACTTACTTTTCTCACTTGCTTAGAGAAAAACAGCTCTTGTACTCACTTTCCTCACTTATCTAGAGGAAAATAGTTTTTTATTCAGGCATGTCCAAGGGTCAGCTCCCAGTGTTCTCTCCTGTCTATCTGATGAATCTGGGCATCTTGGGGCAATGTAGAAATTGCCTCATGTACACAGACAACCCTCTCCCCCTACCACCCAAAACTACAAACAGTGAGAGATGCACCTATCTAGCCAAATTGGCGGTAAAGCTCTCTCCAACCAAGACTGAACTTGACAGTCAAGAGGAGAAGTTAAACACTTGCACCACACCACACTCATCACATAGTCTCACTAAATCTACACCACCAAAATCCACACATAGAAACACAAAAACATTCGCAGAGGCTCTCAATAATAGTCTGCTCAAGCAACAGAGACCTCCAAAGCAGAAATGCAAGCAACTTCCACCCCACAACGCAACCCAAATAACACATAGCCCGCAGACTCAGTGTGCCACTCAACCACAGCCAATAAGGCAAAACAATGTACCCAACACACTAGTCATAGGTGACTCTATAGTCAGGCCCACTGATGTCCCACTCACCAGGCTAAACAAGGAGAAGGTTACTGTCAGCTGCCTGTCGGGTGCCAGGATCCGCCACATAACCCACGCACTCAGGTCACTCCACAACAAGTACAAATATGACTCTGTCATTTGTCCATGTTGGTCTGAATGACCTGAGACATACCTCCCTGGACTACATGAAAAGAGACATGGAAGAGCTCTCCAATCTTGTAGCCCAGGCCGGTATGACCCTAGCCTTGAGTAGCATTCTGCCATCACCCAGAATGATACAGCAGTACAAGGACAAAATGATTGACTTCAACAAATGGCTAAGCTTCTGGTGTCATTCTAAAGGGATCCAGTATCTGTCTGCCTGGGATGACATGGTCAACAGACCACAATGCTTTGCCAGAGATGGCCTGCACCTGTCACCCCTGGGATTCTGGATACTGGCTAAGGTTCTTGCCACCCCTATAGTGCCTTTTTTAGGCAAGGTTCAAATGACAAATTCACCACCATAACAGGAACAGGCAAGCAAAAACTGAGAGTGATGCTACTCAATGCTAGAAGTCTAAATCTCAAAATGCACTCACTCGAGGCACTCCTTAAAATGCAGAACATTGATATCTGTGCAGTGAGAGAGACCTGGTTCAAGGCTCCAGATAGCACCCCTGCACTACCAGGCTATAACTCATACTACACTTTTCGGCCATGTAACCTGGACCGGAACACCAAAGCTGGAGGTGTGCCCATATTCATTACGGATATCCACACCTCCAGGCTAGTTGCTCAGCATAATGCAGCCGAGGTTATCCAAGTGCAACTAACTCTGGGCAAAACTACAATCCAAATTGTAGCTTGCTACAGATCCCCCACCATGCCCCAGGATTCCCAATCCTCTTTTCTTGATGTACTGGAAAATATTAGGGTTCAACCAAACACCCTAAATAATGGGCGATTTCAACTACCCCCACCATTAACTGGGAAAACTAATCATGTACCAACTCCTTCACTCAACGCTTTCTGGAATTCATAAACTCCAATGCCCTGGATCAACTTATCCAAACCCCCACCAGGGGCAACAATATCCTAGATCTAGTCATTATCAACATGAGTGACCGGTGTTCCACACCTGTAGTCAACGCCTCATTGGTCCAATCCAACCATAAGCTAATTACCCTAGATATCCACATCCTGCCCCCACCCCCCATTAAGGAAACCATGGTAAAAACTTTCTCCAAAGCCAACTTCATGCTTCTTAAGACAGAAGTGTTGAACTTCATAACACCCATGCAGATGGACAATACAGTTATGACTACTGAATCCTACACAATTGCACTTTATAAGCACTTACAAAAGTGCATGGATCGTGCTATCCCAAACAGAACCAAAATGCTATCCACCAAAAAAAGGAAGCCAATCTGGTGGTCCCCTGCCATAAACAAACTGTACAACAGAAGGAAGAAACTGTTGCAAAAGAGGGTAAAATCCCATGAGTGGAGGAGCTCCCTGGTCAGCCTCAGTAAGAAGCTGCAATCCCTGACAAAATCCTCCAAAGCTAGTTACGAAAATAAATCACCACTGATTCTAAAGACAACCACAAAGCATTCTATAGCTATGTCAAGAATCTCAATGGCAACACTCAGATCTGCTCTGAGTTACAGCACAATGGCACTAAATATACAGACCCAACTGATATTGCCAACATCCTGGCAGATAGGTTCAGTGCTAACTTTACCCCCCCTCTCACCCCCTAAAGAGCCCATCTCTATACCGGAAGAATGTAAACTTCCTGTAATCACGGCTGTACAGATAAAAACCACACTCTCCAAAGCCAAGAACACAGCATCCATGGGACCAGACAACATCCCACGCTGTGTTCTACATGAACTACAGAATGAACTGGCACCCCACCTAAGTACCATGTTCAATCATAGCCTCACCTCAGGCTTTGTGCCCTCTGAATGGGGTACAGCGACGGTTATCCACAAGGAGGAGCCACCACGGACCCCATTAGCCTGACAAGCTTGGTCTATAAGGCCATGGAATGTATCATCATGGAACTTATAAACAAAGACATTGGTAATCTCCAAACTCTGGACCCCACCCATTTCGGGTTTGTAAAAGGCAGATCATGTCTCCTAAACCTGATAGACTTATTTGAAGCAGTCACCAAAGCCATAGACGAGGGTAAGGTGGTTCACACAGCCTATCTAGATCTTGCCAAGGCTTTCAACACCATCTCCCACTCTGGAATTATAGATAAACTCACTAAACTAGGTATAAATCCCTATGTCACAAGATGGGTTGCCAACTGGTTCACTGACAGAACCCACACTGTAAAAGTAGTAGACTCCAAATCCGACTTCAGATCAGTGACAAGTGGAGTACCACAGGGTTC
Organism: Protopterus annectens; assembly: GCF_019279795.1. Classification (NCBI taxonomy): domain Eukaryota; kingdom Metazoa; phylum Chordata; order Ceratodontiformes; family Protopteridae; genus Protopterus; species Protopterus annectens. The sequence goes on from NC_056734.1 coordinate 213,240,426, forward strand.
AGTCCTGGGTCCTCTCCTGTTTGGTATCTACTTCTCTGAAGTACAGGCTAACACAGAGGGTCTTTGGATAACAAAGTTCGCAGATGACTGCAAACTAGGAGTTATAATTGAAGCTCCTAATGATGTGGACATCCTACAATAGGGCCTCACTGAGACAGATGCCTGGTGTCAAAGCAATGGCCTCAAGTTCAATGCCAAAAAGTGCATTGTCATCCACTTTGGTAAAAACTCTGTACCCATGGACTACAACATAGGCGGTAGTATACTTAACACCGAAAGTGTGATAAGAGACCTTGGGACACAGGTAGTCAGACAGTAGTCTCTAGTTTGATAATCACATCACCACAGTAGTCAGGAAATCCTTCTATGTGGCACACCTCATCACAAAAGGTTTCTCAACCAAAAGAGGTAATTGTTCCCCTCTACTCATCACTCATTAGACCTATTATAGAGTATAACGCCCCTTTTGGTATGTACCTCACAAGACATCTAAAACAAGTGGAAAGGCCGCAGAAATACCTCACAAAGAAGATTACTGGCCTCAAACAGATGACCTACGCAGACTGTCTCAAAAAACGCTAGCTTTACTCCTTCGCATATCGCCTACTCAGAGGTGATCTCTGCCTAACATACAAAGCTATGTCAAACCCAGAGCTGTTGGACATGCTCCACTTAAAGAAATCCCAATCCCTCCAAGCTACACACTCTAGGGACCTAAACCTCACAATAAACAGAACATGCCAGAGGGATAGATTCCTGTCCCAGAGACTTTGCATACTCTGGAATAAACTCCTCATCTATATCAAACAAAGCTCCTCATTAGCACTCTTCAAGAAAAATCTTGATGATTGGATGGGAAATAGAAAATTCACCTGGGGATCACTTCTGTGGCTCTGCTTGACAGTGGCACAGGAAAATAATTTTCTTGGGTGGCAAAAGCCCGGGTACCTTTTTGGCTGGGCTTGTATAGGCCCTAGGCCCGATAGCCTAGTACCTACCTATGAACCTGTGAACCAATGAACATTCACATAGATAAGAGTGTTGTACAAGCCATATATGCTAAAGTGTCCCAGATAAGAGACTCACACCCTTGCTACTGTAATGACAGCACATAGACACATGTTATGTACATGGCATTACATACACTGATTACAGACGTCATTACCCTGCTATGTTATCAGACTGGGATGTGAGCACTGGTTACCAGGGCTGAGCCATGCTTAGCAGGTGACAGCATTGCTGCAGTATAACAGCTAAGCACATTTGCACACTGGTAAGTGAGCCTATATGGTGTAAGCGCACATACATTTAACTGTACCTTAGCACTGCTTAGCTTCATGCAAACCCGTGCAAACACACTTAAAGCTGCTCAAAACTACTAAACCACTCTGTATCCAACAGCCCTTGCTCTGCCCAGCAAAAAAATAAACAGCCCATGCAAGTCTTGAACCCAGGACACTGTATACTATAGGCACAACAGTTAACCACTACACCATGACAGCTGTGAAGACAGTTGTTGTTTTTCCAATATATCTGTCAGTACACATATTAAATAGTATTGAACAATTGCTGGGACTTCTACAATTGTATAGTACTTGTTAGTGATATTACTGTTGCATCACATATGTTGTTATATCTAAATATACACATAGATACAAACGGTGTGATACATTTGGGAAGGTATACACAACAGTAATGTTTACACATAAGGATATGGATATATACATATACATATGTAGATATATGTCTACATGTACATACACATATATATTCATATATATGTATTTATACGCATCTGTATAGTACATCATATATATGGCCATATATAGATCTCTCTGCATATATATATATATATATATATATATATATATATATATATATATATATATATGTCGCTATATATGTAGATATCTATAACTATATGTGCATATATATCTATATATTTTTATATGTGTAGACGTATATAGATGTGTATATGTGTGTATATGTATATATATATATATATATATATATATATATATATATATATATATATATATATATATATACATATATACATATATATATGTGTGTGTGTGTGTGTGTGTGTATGTATATGTATATATGGGTCGACCATTCAGAATGCCAACTTTCATATGGCTGACACCATATGATCGGCATTCCGAAAGAGCGACATCCTGAAATTGCACCATTTACTGACTTGTAATCAGAGTAAAACAGCAGGTATGGGCATGCCCCCCCCCCCCCCCCTACTTAAATATTTTCACTCCATGATCACACTACAATGCAGAAAAGGGGAATCTCCCAGTCCCGCACTGCAGCGAGATCTCCATTATCATTTGTCAACCTTTCAAACGTTCGCTCATATGGTGTCGGCCATATGAGTTTTGAACATTTGAAAGTTCGAACAAATGAAAGGCTCCCGTACACACACACACACATATATATATATATATATATATATATATATATATATATATATATATATGGTATCAGGCTCATATCCACTTGTCTTTTAATGTTCTACAACTTTAAGCTGTTTTTCACACAGTAATTTACCTCTGTGATGTAAGCAGTGATGTATTTTAAAATGTGGCGGCTTTCCAGTTACAAGGTCTTCTGAAGAAGTTTGCTTCAGTGCAAACGAAAAGCGCTTTAAGGCTTGTTCGTGTCTGTGTTTCAGTAAACTTTTGTAACTACGACTTCTTGCTTGCTGATTCTTTGTTTACTCTCTCTCTCTCTCTCTATATATATATATATATATATATATATATATATATATATATCCATATATGTATGCAGATATGTATATGTGTTTATAGCGATATATATATATATATATATATATATATATATATATATATATATATATATATATATATATATATATATATCTATATATATATATATATATATATATATATATATATATATATATATATATATATATATGTTTACCATATGTCCAGAACATGGAGTGGAGTCATACCTTAGCACCAATAGTCTCAACCTCTTAGTGCAAGGGGATGTCATGTATATAGTGCAGGTATATATGTAGACTGTTGCTACTATAACAGGGATTGTCTTAACAGACATGTTGTGTGTGGGAGGTCACATCTGCTATTGACATGTACGCCATCAGTTACTGACAGACATCATAAGGTCATCATAGTACAGTACCACTGATATCACAGTAATGATCCTGTGGACTACAGCAGACATATGACCAACATATGTGAACAGTCTGGGACACTCTGGTCAGTCCAGAAGTATACACAGATCCCCTTAGTGTGAGACATGTGGACCAAGCCTGACAATGTGGATGTTAACAGCCATGTACGTGGGTATATCACGTAAATACTGGACTACATATGCCCACACATTTTATGCATTCACACACTCCTGTCTGTCCTGACACATAATAACTGGTTGTGCAGAGGTCACATGGCTACATGCTACCTGGCAGTTAGTGACATACATCTATACAGCATCCCACGGCTTTGTCAGAAATATACAACAGTTATGGTGGCCTGGCAGCAGTACATCTGGCAAATATCTGGACATAACATCACACTGGGTAATTACTCTAAGCTGCTAGGCATGTAACAAAGCACTGTGCAAACTTCAGGCAGACTGCCACAACACTGGCCTACATATCTTATGGGGGAATACACATGTACCTGCAAATATAGCAGGTTCTACAGACATGACACAGCACAGAGTAAAAGACACCTGTGTGAAAGTGCATATGCACAACCAATGTGAACGCACTCACAGACACCTATGGTATGCAAGCCTAATATTACACTATATGGACTGTCTGATCAACACCATCCTCATATGTGCCACTCACACACTAACCCTACATATACTGGGCCATGACACAGTGTGGCCCAATGCCTGTCTGTTGTATGGGACATGTGTGTTTGGCCCTACAAACATGTGAGCCGATAGGGTGCCATACACTGGAGCAGCATGTAACATCAGATAGAACAGGACCAAGAACAATGACATCTACCACAGTCTGTACACAGGCCAAGGTACATATTCACAATACACATACTGTCAACAATCACTATAAGTACACAGACCCCACTACTATACACACAACCATAGAATGCCCAGGTTATGTCCTCAAATATAACCCCTAGTATACATAACTTGTCTAGAAGTCTGATATTTGACTGGCTTGTTATCAGGTATAATGTCAATAAATAATGGTGTACAGAACATATGCACCTCTTATTGCATGGCATGTACAAAGGTTGACAGACTTGTGGCTGGAGGCACAAACACTGGGCCAGTATTGGAATGTTGCTGTGATACTCTCATACATTTACTGCTGTAACAGGATTTGTTGTGACATATGTCCTATGAGGGACATGAAGTCAGTGGCTCTCATGGCTGTCACCATGTACTGATTGCAATCCTCAGACTATGCTTCTGCAGTTCTAAGATAGGTGATCTGTGAGTAACACAAGAAACATAAGACTCAAACACTGGCCAGTCTGCAGATAACCCTACAGGTGGGAGTTTCCTCAAACACATAACATTGTCATGACAGGTATTACATCATGTAGACCAGCCTTATCCAAACAAACCCTGTTAAACCAACATTATTCCAAATGCAGAAGAGCAGCACTTACATTCTGTTGTCATGTCTGGAACATCCTCCTCCTGTTTGTTGGCCTGCCACCACAGTGTATATCCCACTACCATCTGTGATGCTGTTTGCCAAACATGGACATGAAGTCCAGCTCACAGTGAATGAAAAGGGCCAACACCCAGATGATGTTTCAAGTTATAGGAGTGTGCTTCCATGCAATTGGCTATGGGAATGTTACCACAGCTGTTCCATGTGCAATCAGCTAGTGGTGGACTGCAATTCATGCAGAGGCCATCAGCTGATCATGAGCATCACATACAAAACACAAGCTGCTGCCTAAGCAAAGCAGGTGTACTTCTCCACATCCACCAGAGAGGGAGTGAGAGAGACAAACAGAGACAAAGTAAGACAGGGAGGAGGTGGGAGAGTAAAATCTAAACATGCTTGTGTCACACACTTACCAGTACATGATTTCAACCCCTGCCTGGCTATGTACTGCTTTCACATGTCTATGCAGTTATGGCATGTACCACAGAGCTTGCATGTTGGGGAGCTGTCCAAAGGTATATTCGTTGGTGAGTGACATCTGCAACAGTTGTAAAAGAGGGATAAGGTAGGTGTAGTGCACGTGCCTGTCCACATGAACAGGTGTCACGTGCCTCTCCACATGAACAGGTGTCACGTGCCTGTCCACATGAACAGGTGTCAAGGTCAACACAGCCACACTCTCTCAGGGACTCACACACATTATCACAGTTGGTAGGATCAGAATTAGACTTCCTAACTATTTAGTTTGCCACAATACAGTAATAAACAGGTATCACATGCACCACAGGGGTTATCAGGATGATATATGGGCAAAGGGTATGTCAAGGTGTCTGAATCAGAAGGCATGCTTCAGTAGGCCAATGGGAGGTGTAGTAAGTGTGAATGGCATCCAAATAATTATACTCAACACACACACACACACACACACACACACACACACACACACACACACACACACACACAAACACAGATATAGGTTTGCCAGTACTGACATGCATGGGTGCATTATTTCTCAGGTGTGAAGTGGTTGACTGTGCCAGAAGGCTGTACAAGACTAGTTATAGGGTATACCTTGACATCAGGCCACAAGATAATGGTCTGCAGTGTGGCTCAGGGGTGTAGTGTATGGATTGGCCCACACAGGTGGGTATTGTATTCACCATCTAGTCATCTGGGTAACTATTGTGGGTGGCCAATGCTGTGCAATGCTTTCTATGTACATCTTCTATATTCCATGACACACACTGTGTCTGGGATGTGCACACATCCCACATGCATGTTCTGTGACATGTGGACATGTACCTGGGGTGTCTGGGGCATGTTGTGTAGACAGATTGTTATCATCAGATGTGCCATTCCTGGCCTCATGTGGTGAGAACTGGCAATGAACACCAGGTTGACCCTGCACCTACATTGACAGCATGATACAGGAATTCCCTGGAGTCAGTGGCATCTGTCCATACAATGCATGTGTATAAGGCATGGTATGTCTTTTGTGGGTTACATTTGCTGGCTCTACAGTTGTTGCAGGTGTCCAGTGGGGAACATAGTGAAGGAGCACTGTATGCTATGATTTGCCTATTGTAGGGATGGGACAGGGTGCCATGGCCTCTGTAGTCCACTGCAATCACACCATGGTTACTATCTGTGGGCAATATGCAGGGAACTACCAACATAGTGGTTATTGCCTAGCTGAGTGTGTTTGTGTATGATGCATGAGTGGAGAGTGTTCTCTGGGTAATACAAGGGTTGCCTATATTGTTCACCAAGCCATGATGTCACATTGTAGGGGTATGGATTGTCTACCCCAACCTCTCTGCTGTTTGACATCTGTTATCCTTGTAAGGTGGACATTGTGACATATAATAGGCCCACCATATAAAAAATTTGCAAAACCTGCTCCACAATGAGTCCTGTTGTTACACACTCACAGCTACCTCCTCACAGGACAGGTATGACACACACACACAGTCTCACCATTGCCATGTCTGGGATTAGAACTCCTACCTAACTAGTACATCACACTACAGCATTACACAGTTATAGAATGCGACATGGAGATTAGGGGCCTAGGTCTTCACCAAAGATGTATTGCAAAGTGAATGACATCAGCAGGCTTGCCAAAGTAGGGCAATGGAAGTTGTAGTGACTGTGAATGGCCTCAAAAGCATTGATCCATGCACAGACAACCAAACACACACACAAACACGCAGACCTTTACACTTGCCATGTCTGGGATTAGAACTCCTACCTAACTAGTACATCACACTACAGCATTATGCAGTTATAGCACATGCCATGGAAATTACTGGACTAGTCCTTCCCCAGAGGTGTATTTCAAAGTGAATGACATCAGCAACCTTACCAAGGTTAGACAATGGAAAATGTAGTTCACAGGTTCATAGGTTCATAGGTTGATACTAGGCTATCGGCCCTAGGGCCTATATATGCCTAGACATGACAATTCCCTGGCTATGTCTTCCCACAATATTTACTTCCCTGGACCCCTGTCTAGCAGGGCAGCTGACATGATCCCTGGGGTCAATTTCCTATCTCCTACCCAATTGTCTAGGTTCCTTTTGAAGATGGCCAAAGAGGCACTCTACTTTACATGTATGGGCAGTCTATTCCAGATTCTGGGAGTCTCTGGGTCAGGAACACATCCCTCCAGCATGTATTGTTCATTGTGATGATAAGATTTGGATCCCTGGAGCATGTGGCTATACAGGTTTGGAATTCTTTAAGTGTAGCGTGTCCAACAGCTGTGGGTTTGACATGGTATGGTATGTTAAGCAGAGATCGCCTCTGAGAAAACAACATGTGACAGAGTATAGCTGGATGATTTTCAGATGGTCAGCATAGGGCATCTGGTTTAGGCCTGTGATTCATTTAGTGAGGTATGTCTGCAGCCTTTCTAGTTGTTGCAGATGTCTTGTTAGGTACATGCATAAGAGCCCATTGTAATCTGTACTGGGTCTACTGAGAGATGACTACAGTGGGGCAATGGCCTCCTTTTCCTGGATGTAAAGCTCTTAGTGGTGAGATCTGCCACATAGGTGGATTTCCTGACTGTTGTGGTGATGTGGTTATCAAAGTTGAGACCACTGTCCACCTGTGTCCTTAGGTCTGTTATCACACTTTAGGTGTTCAGTATACTGCCACCTATGTGGTACTTCACAGGTACATGTCCCTTCCCAAAGGGGATAACTATATATTTCTTGGTATTGATCTTGAGGCCATGGTTCAGGCACCAAGCATGTCTTGCTGTAAGGCCCTTCTGAAGAATATCCACATCATGTGGGGATTCAATATTGGCTCCCAGTGTGCAGTCATCTGCAACCTTTGTTTGCCAGAGTCCCTTACTGTTGGACTCTACTTCAGAGCAGTAGATGCCAAACAAGGGCAGTGCCAGGACTGAACCCTAAGGTACTCCAACTGTCGCTTGTCTGGGACTGGGGTTGGTGTCACCTAGATTTACAGTGTGGGTTTTGTCAGTACAGCAGTTGGCAGCCCATCAGGTAACATAGGGATTAATGGCCAGCTTGACACATTTGTCTATGATTCCAGACTGGGGGATGGTGTTGAAGGCCTTGGCGAGGTCCGGATAGGCTGTGTGAACTACCTTACCCTCATCCACAGCTCTGGAGATGGATTCACAGTTGTCAATCAGGTTGAGGTGACATGATTGGCCCTTCACAAACCAAACCTGGTTGGAGTCCAGTGTTTGCAGGTTGCCAATGTCTTTGTTTTAATTTCCATGATAATACATTCCATGACCTTGCAGATCAGGCACATCATACTGTTGGGGCTGTAGTCCCCAGGATCCAAGGTGTATCCCCCCTTGTGGACTGGGATAACTGCAGCTGTGCACCACACAGTGACCATGAAGCCTGAGGTGTGGCTATGGCACATAGGTGGGGTGCCATTTCAGTTTGTAGCTCATGTAGTACACAGACCAGGATGTTGACTGGTCCCATGGCTCCTGTTGTCATAGTTCTGAAGAGTGTGGTTTTTACCTATGTGGCCATTATTACTGGAATCTGGCAATGTTTCCGTGTTAAGATGGGCCCTTTGGGGGGTGGGAGGGGGGTCAATTTGGCACTGAATCGATCTGCCAGGATATTGGCAATACCCCTGGGAGCAGTAGTATATTTAATACCATCCTGTTGTAGCGTGGAGCAGATCTGAGCATTGCCATTTAGATTCCTCACATAGCTATGGAATGGCTTGCAGTTGTCTTTGACATCTTTGGATATTATGAGGGATCTCTGCTTCTTACTGTGGCTGGTAAGGGAGTATTTTGCATCCTGGAAATTCCCCCATTTCTGCAACAGTTTCTTCCTTTTGTTGTACAGTATGTTTATGGCAGGGGGGGACACCACATTGGCTTACTTTTCTTGGTGGGGAGCATCTTGGTTCTATATTGGATGGCATGATTCATGCACAAGTGGATGTGCTCGTACAGTGCCTTCATGTAGGATTCAGCAGTTGTCTTTTCAGTTCCCATCTACATGGGTTTCATGACGTTAGTCACGTCTGACGTGTAGCATGACTGTTTTGGAGATGTGTGTTACGGAGGTTTCCTTACTGGAGTGTGGGGGAGGAATGTTGATGTTAAGGGTGATTAGCTCATGGGCAGATCAGACCACCACTGGGGTGACCATAGGTGTGGGGCATTGATTTCTCATGTTGGTAATGACCAGGTCTAAGATATTTGAGCCCCTGGTGGGACTATGGGTTACTTGATCCAGGGCATTGGGAATTATGACTTATAAGAAAGGTTGGGCACATAGATTGGTAGACAGGTATTTTCCCAGTTAATGGCAGGGTAGTGTAAGTCACCCAGTATTAGAGTGTTTGTTTGTATCATAATATTTCACAGTATGTTTCAAAAGTTGTAGTGGGAATCATGGGTCATGGTGGGGGATCTGTAGCAAGCTATACAATTTGGATTGCAGTCTGACCTAGTGTTAGTTGCGCCGGGGGTATTTCAGACACATTCTGTTGGGCAAGTGGCCCGGTGGTGTGAATATCCTTGGTGAATATGGACACTCTTCTACCTTTATTGTTTTGATGGCCAACAGGTGTGGTAAGAGCTGTACCTGCTATTGCAGGTTGCTCTCTGGAGCCTTGGATCAGGTCTCTGTTACTGCACAGTTATCGATGTTCTCCATTTTTAGGTGTGCCTAGAGACTGTGAATGGCCACAAAACATTGATCCCTATACACACACACACACACACACACACACACACACACACACACACACACACACACACACACACACACACACAGTCGCCATGTCTGGGATTAGAGCTTCTCCTCAACTTGTACATCACACTACAGCATTACACAGTTATAGGATGCTCCATGGAGATTACTGGGTTACCCTTTCCCCAAAGGTGTATTTCAAAGTGAAAGACATCAGCAGCCCTACCAAAGTAGGGCATTTGAAATTGTAGTGAGTGTGAATGGCCTCAAAAGCATTGATCCCTACACAGACACACACAGTTGCCATGTCTGGGATTAGAACTCCTACCTAACTAGTACATCACACTTCAGCATTACACAGTTATAGGACACACCATGGAGATTACTGGGCTACTCATTCCCCAAAGGTGTATTTCATGGTGATGACATCAGCAGGCTTGCTATAGTAGGGCACTGGGGAGTGCAGTGTGTGTGCATGGGCCATAACCCATTCATCTAGAGGCAGACACACAACAGTCAGGCACACACAGGTTTATATTCCACAAGTACATGTATACAACTGCTAGATGATTACTGACTTGTACAGTCATTTTACACAGTTAGCACAATCACCACAGACACTATAGTGCTGAGGGATACCAAAGGCAAATGTCTACGGTGATTGACAATTGCACATCATGTGGTTTTAGCCAATTGGATGTGTGCTGGGTGGGACAGGCCTCATGATGGGAGGCTCTTTGTCACTGTCTGTCACTATCTTCTGCACATCTATGTATGTGTAATTTTGGCCTATTATAGTGTGTTGTCCTTGGATATATGTGTGTATTCCTATCCAATGTGTGTGCAAAGCATGACTGGTGTGTACTGAGGAGTGTGTACACGAACATCTGTGACTGTCAGATATGTATAGTCCACTGTTATTGCCAGACATGGACTTCATTTCTCTAAATGTGGGAGCATGCCCAGTATGACCTTCTGTATTGAATGTGTGAATCCATTTCAGGTAGATTGTACTCAAGTGCAGGCTTTTGTGTTCTACACCTACAGCTAGCAACCTGTTTCTGTGAGATATCTGTAGATTGGTTGACAATATGGGGTCAAAATGGGCAAAGAATAGTGGGTTACTATAGGTAATTGTGTCTATCCTACTTCTTCTACATGGTCTTGGTGTTAGCAGAGATATTCAGACATGTACTGTTTTACATTGTGATGTTTTATGTCAAGTACTGTCAGGTATACATATTTTCTTGCAGTGATGTTTTCGGGAAAACAAGGTGAATGCAGCTGTGTCCAGTATTGTGGTCTGCTGCCTACATATTCTTGCACAATCATGCCATTCTGGAGGGGAAGCTGCAGCACTTGCTGCTGGGTCTGTGTAAATGGTTCAGCACCTTGATACAGTGGTGGCTGAGGATCCCATCCTTGTACATTCATCGACGTGACAGTATGGCCATATCCTGATGTGGCCATACCTCACAGCTGTACAGATTTACATAGGTTACCCAGAGGCAGGGGTCATAATTCTGGACATTACCCCTTCACATTGTGGTTTACAAGCAGGTTTGTAGCCACCCATTCCTATGTTTGCAGGCAGGGATATTATGTGCACACAGCTGAATTTATTTCGAAATTCACACACTCCATGCCACCCATGCTTCTACCACCCTCTATTATTCTATCCTTTTCCAAACATTATGCAAACATTATCTGATATGTTCCCTGTAGTTATCGCCTCATCCCAGCAGTAATTCAGTGTTGCTCCACAGTTCATGCAGTAGGACATGGTGGACATGTTACTGGGATTTTCCAGATGGCCTTGCATTTGGGTTCTGTGGACTGTGTTATGTTGTTATTTGGGAGTCCATGACATAACATACATTGGCAGTATGGGTGAGACACAGGCCTTTGGCAGAGGACTGTAGTCCATTTGGTGGTGATGCAGGCCAGCTGTAGCAGGCCGTTGCATTGTATCACTCCTACAGTCCCAGACAACAATACACTATATTCCCCTTGGGTGACAGGGTAGGTGTGCAAGGTGTTAATACTAATACTTTCTGTCATTATTGATCCAGTGGTGTGGATGCTGGCAGAGTGTTGCTCACAGCTAGGGACACACCTGCATGGGACACCTGTTCTGCATGCTGCATTCTTTGGCTATTGGCATACAGAGGTGGGGGTCATATTGTACTCATTCCCAGCAGCAGGGATAAGACCGGAGACTTACCTATGGGTGATGGTGGGGTGAGCTGGTTACATGTGTGTTATGGACACTACTTGCATCTGACTCACATATGTGCATGGGGCACTCCACTTATGCTGGCTTGTGCAGGGACATCAGCTGTTTCTCAATACTTCATACCTGTGACCTTTGTGATCTGCCAGTGTTTTGGCCAGATGACATGGTATTCCCTATTAGAAGCCCAACTAATGTGCTGCTAACCTGTATGTACAATTCCAAGGGTGTGTCTATTTGACAGTTACATATTATACACTGTCTGTCTGGGGTACTTCCCCTGTGTACTGCTTGTATGTCTGGGCCCAAATTCATGCCATGTCCATCTTTCAGATGATGACACATATTACTTCCAAGCATTTACTATGGCTTACTGCTGGAATATGTTTGCTGGTAAGCATTGTTTTTGGCACTGCAGATGTGAGAACTTGGCCCTGTCATCGGCAGTACTGGCCAATGGCCACCAGGACAAACCTCGCCATGCATACATACTGACCACTCTCACACAATATACAACACACACCAACCTAACACACGCAGTCCTGCATATTGTACACATGCTACAATCTATCCTGCTACCTTAGCCAGCTCAGGTAATCTGTGCTCTACTGTTATACCTACACATACATGTTACTACATTTCTACATAGGTTTGGGAAGGGCACACCTGACACTTGTACACATTTGCTATGACTATACTGCTATTTCAGGTACTCCATTTCATTCTGTATTCTGACCTATCATGCTGACTAGAGGTGTATCAGTGTACTACAGGTCTTAGGTTTGATTGACCTACATTTCAGTTTCTGACTTCTTACCCTTCAGAACTAACATCCCACTACCTGACCTGTTGTTGTCTCTCTGTGTAAGTCTGGAGGGGGGCTGTTTTCCTTATACATCAATCAGAGGCTCTATCACAGCCTTTGTTTGTGTTTGTCTATGCCTGTCCTGCTGGCTGAGACTGTTGTTGGGTATGTGAGCCTCCCTGACTGGCATGTGTGTGTCCTATGGACACAAATGTGGCCCACCACATTTCCTGCCGTGAGTTTTGTCACTTTGTCTAGTACTGGCTACTATGGTGACACCAGTATTTGTTACAGATCTCATGCTGCCACTATAGGTGTCTACTATCCGCTGGCATCCCATTCAGCCACCCGATTTCCTTACATGCTCACAGCCATACCATAGATACAAGTAACAAAACATACTACTACATTCGGCAATTGATAGGGAGAGTGACTTACCTTGTGGCTGTACCAGTATTGAGGATGGTGCTAGAGGGCTGACTATGTCAGGTGCACATAGTACACTCCCTATACATGGTTAAGCACAGGTAGTGTCATGTTTGGCATCCCTTTTCCTGTATGTGCAAGTCAGAGAGAGGTGTCATTCCCTGGGTCGCTACCATGGCAGTGTATTTGCTATGTGTTGCCTCTTTGCCATGGCGTGGGCATACTGGGCATGCCTCCTTCTGCCTACTGGAGCGGGCTCAGGTTTTTCCTCCTCTGAGTCACTCTGTGCCTATGCAGACCTTGGCAATGGTGGGAGGCTGTGTGGCCCTGCCCCCTGCTATTCCTGCCGCAGCTGTTTCCGCAGGATCATATTATGTAGCATGGCACATACAATGACAATTTGAGTACATGTAGCTGGTGAGTACTGCAAGGCTCCACCAGATGTGTCCAGCACCGGAACCATGACTTGAGCATCCCAAACACACACTCTATTATGATTCTGGTCTGTGCGTGTGCCTCATTATGGAGTTCTTGTTTGGGTGTGTCTGCATTTCTGATGGGTGTCATCAGCCACAGCTCCAGTGTGTAACCAGCATCCCAGCACTAGGTGGCAGTAAGGGATGTCCCCATTGGCAAATTGCTGGTACAGCTGCATCATATGCCAGATGTGGGAGTCATAATAGCTTCCAGGGCAGCCAGCACACACATTCATTATAATGCCCTGGGCATCACACATGACCTGGCAGTTGATGGAGTGGAAGCCCTTGTGGTTGATGTAAACCCTACCCCACTAACCAGGTGGTGCTTTGATGTGTATGTATGTGCAGTCTATAGCACCCAATACCTCAGGGTATTCTGCTATTTGGTGGAAGAGATGCATATTGCCGGTCAACACCTCACGGCTATTGTAGAAATATACATGCGCACTGGCATGTGCTGACATGGCATCCAGGAACTGGTGGAGTACCCTGAATACTGATGCATGTGAGATCCCCATGATATCTGCAGTTGGCCTTTGGAAGATACCTGCGGCTAGTATTCTTAGGCCTACACATACCTTGGTATCCTCTGGGATGGGTTCCCCTCTGTTGGTTCTGTGTGTGAGGTGTGGCCAGCACAGCTCAACAATTTGCTGTAGGAGGTCCATGTCCACCCTATAGAGCTTCACTATCTCCAGCTCATGTAGCCCCTGGTAGGTTACCCTGGGTCTGTACACTCTTCTCCTTCTTCTCAATGTGGATTGGTCATCAGCATTCTCATCCTCACCACCCCCAGCCTCTTCCACATGTTGATTTATGATAACTGCTGCAGCCCCTATCATTTTGTTACTTTTGTTTGGTAAAATTTCCTCACTTGTGTACAACAGTGGTGTAGAGTTTGTTGGAAAAAACAGAGGGGAAAGGTGTTTGCATAGTTTATAGTGGTGTGCTGGGCTGGGCTGCTGCCTGTGTAATTGGCTGATTATGATACATTTCACCTGCCAGCTGTGCTAGCTCTCCTTGATTACCTTCCTACTGCAGTTTTCCCTTCTCATTGCCTTCCTGCTTAAGCCCGGGGGCGTGCCACACAAACACAGTGCTCAGATGTGCACGGAGCTGCTATTTCTTGGTTTACTTTTTTTTTTCCATTAAAACATGGTGCATGGCAAGCACATCCATTTAGGCAATGTAAAGTGTGCTAGGCAGCCTCAGACACACCCCCTTGCTTAGCTCTGCTAAGCTAAGGGCAAACCCGATCCACAGGGCTCCAATAAGCTTACAGTATGCTAACATATCCCTCTATGATGTCAGCTAGCTCTTAGACTTGCACCATGGTCTTCCAACACCGACATCGTTGGGTGCAGGCTAGCCATGAGGTGGGTTCTAGGATTCAGTATCATTCCCCTCATTTGCATAGGATTGCCTGCTAATAGATTCATAGATTCATAGATTCATACTAGGCTAACTGCCCTTGCAAGCCATTTTAAGCCTAAGCAAATGCCTAGTTACAAGTCTGACACTGAGTCTTTCCCCTTAGCAACCACTATTCACTGGCCATGTTGTCTTCTGCCTTCCATTGAGTATAATGGCAAAATTATGATTTTGGATAGAATGCTTATTTCAAGTTTTTTTTTTTTTTTTTTTGGCCCGATCCCGTTTGCACACCGCTGCCCTAGGCTTAAACAGCCGAAATCGCCTAAAAAAATAAAAGTTATTTTTTTATTTTTGCAATTGTTTTCCATGCCAATGGCCATATATTTGGGCATTGGCATGCTTTCCACATTATATACACCCTTTATTTGGAGCTATCATGTCTCCATTTTGTAGTTTGCAGAAATGTACTCGGTTACTAACCGATTACATTTTTGCAGACTACACTAGTCCTGCATGGCTGGCTGCCAGCTTCCTGGATCCCAAATTTACCTCATTTGCATGGTTTTCACCTGAAAATGGGGTAATTTGCATACAGGAACTGTTTCCATGCAGGAATAGTGCAGGAGCAATCGTGCACGTCCCAGGAGCTTATTCCTGGATTGCATGGCGGCCATATTGCCTCCAGCAGCTCCTGCACTATCCCTGCATGCCATGCAGAGCTTGCTGAATCCTGGGGTGAATCTTTCAGACCTATGTTTTTCATGTGAGGTGTTCTACAGTCTGTATATAGATGAATTGAAATTAGGTAAACTGATTACGTGTTACAGATAGGACATGTCTGCAAAAAAAAAAAAAAACTTGACTAACTTGCCCATTTAGGTACCGGAGAATAATATGCTAATAAATGCATCAAAAACTAAGCATATGAAATTTATGAGACATAAATTGAAATATGAATATTTAATACATCACACAGTGATTGAACTGTAGATGAACAGTAGATTCATTTAAGGACTTGGCTATATGGTTAGCTCCAACTTTGAGTTTAGCTCCAACTTTGAGTTTCTCTTCTCATATCAACCAATTGACTAATGATAGTTATAAAACTATAGAGTGTATAAAAAGATTTATAAAGTCTAGGAAATCAGAAATGATGAAGTCATTGTTTGTTAATTACATTAGTCCCAAACTTGAGTATGGAATAACAATATGGAAACCACAAAAGAAAATAAGCATGAATAAACTGGAAAGAGTACAGGAGAAATATACCAAGGGCATCCATGAATGTAAACATTTAAGTTATAATGAAAGACTAATATATCTGAACATGTTCAATGTCTCCTATAGGTATTTAAGAGGATATATTATTCAGGCATATAGGGCACTTAGAGACAATGACTCTGGAAATGTTTGGGGTTATCAAAATATAGTGAGAACCATCAGACAACCTATGTAGAAGACTCTATAGGAATGAGAAGTGTAATAACTGGTTCTCAAACAGGACAGCTGATGCATGGAACAGACTGCCAAATTATATTCAAGCAAGCACTATTTTAAATATTTTTAAGAACAGCCTGGACACTTATTAAAGAAACAACTGGCTAGAAGGGCACTAATGCCCATGCTTGAAATATTTGCACGTGTGTAAATAAGGAGCACAGTCTTTCTTTTTTTTCATATCCCCCTATATTTTTTCATTGCATGTCCAGTTTCAAAAATAATGTCACAAAAACTCTCTTTACTTATATGAATAAAGTCTTTTACCTCAGTTGGATTGGTTCCTAAATTCTGCCTCTGCTTTGCTTCAGGGTCCTTTGCTTCTGCTTTTCTTCTCTTCTCTCTGTTACTATATCTGCATATGATTTATTTTTCTCTAAGCCACCTTTTGTATTTTATCCATTATATTCCCCCAAGAAATATCCTTTTCAATTCAAGCTCACTAGCCACCAGTAAGTACTGCAAAATATCATCCTGCAATCCTCTCCAATGGAGGGTCATAACAACCACTTCATTTCCAACCATAATATTCTTCTGAAACAGCTCCTGCTGGAACCCTTACTTTAAGACCTGTGAAGGACTGATTGGTTTCACTTCTCTTTTTGCACCCCTCTTTAACTGTTTGATATTTTGTATTCTCTACTGATAAGAAGGTTTGACTACTTTCTGAAAAACTTCTCCAATTTGAAGTGAAGTCTTGACTGACTTCATTTCACCATCGCTCATCTTCCACTCATCACCAGGAGCTTTCTGAACATCTGCCAACTAATTGACATTCTTAGTCTCTTCCTGCACACCAGAATTCTTCATGAAACTGTTAAAAGCAGTTTCTGATGCCATAACAATAAGGCTCCCTGCTTCTCTGAGCCACCTACTTACCCAGTACAGAAGCAGGAACAACAGCAATGGTCCCACTTACCAACAAATCGAGTAGAGGAAGTTTCCTGATGCCCTGGCCAAATTTCTCTTAGTAGAACAAGCACCACCTTAAGTCTCTCTTGAAAAGATGCTCCTAGCCTAGTGGGACTAACTTGGTCAACAAAAGATAAATTAATTATGAGTTTTAAATTAAATCCATATCTTTGTATTTATTTCAAATGTAAAGTAGAAAACAGTGTTTACACTGACTGTTTTGAACAGTATTTATGGTAGCTCAGGGGAGAGAGCCAAGTAACGGGCTATGGAAATGACTGCAGCTGGTCCATTACCCTGCTTAGGGTCTATGTGATTTAGTTTTAGGGAGCCTTTCATAACTTTCTCTTTATGGTTTAGAATTTTAGAAATATGTTTTCAAATGTGTATTCAATTATACATTCTGAATGTATTTACCAATTTACATGGCTGGAGGTAGTTTGTGTGGGTCTATATCATATCCTGGAAGAGGTGTTCCATGGAATCTATATATGTATGTATAAAATATGTGTGTGTGAGCGAGTGTGTGTGCATAAGTAAATTGGAAAGAAATATTATTCATATTACTGATTACCTGTGACTTAAACATGTTACATGTCCAGGTAGAAATTAATCTTTACCAAGCACATCACATCAGTTTCTCCTTCACAAAAATGACTTCTGCCTTTATTCTTTATGAAAAACTTGAACTTGGCCTAAAACTGAAACTGTAGCAAGTAAATAAAAAAAATGAATAGTGTGAATATTACATTCTCCATATAGATCCATGCTTACTAGGTAAAATAAACAGTGGTTATAATTTTAAATGCAACTGTTTGTTTCAGTGTGAAAGCTTATTAATGCACATTTTTGTTCTTTTATTTATTTATTTGAATTGATTGAGACAATTATGCATCTTAATCTGTCATTACCATATAGAAAAAATATACAATAGAGTTATTACAATTTTCTTATGCATTATTTGCCTGTCAATCAAATTTCTATCTAAATATGATCTTGCTGGCTATTGAACTACTAAATAACTGCTTGCAAAATGTACATGCTCTCCATAAATATAATTATTACTCCATATAAAACATTATATATATAATTAATTAATTCAAATGGCACCATTAATAAATAATTCAAAAAATTTATGTTATTCTTTTGGCCATTTTTTTTTCTTTTTATTTATTATCCCAAAGTCTTTATCGCTGAATTTCTGAAGGAGCAAAAGAAATTCTGTAAATGTATATTTTGTTTCTTTTAATCAGTCTTTTGTTATTATTTTTCTTGCCATAGATAGTATTATCCTTGCATCTGCTTGTATTGACATACAATATAATATATGACATACATTTTATAAGCATAAAGATTTCTATTCATATTTTTTGTCTAAACAAATGTATTTGTTAAAACAAAGGTTTGGGTTTTGTACATTCAACAAAAATATGGTCCCAGACTGCATTTACATTTTCTTTACATCTCCAGCATATAAAATTTCTTGTGTGTGTGTGTGTGTGTGTGTGTGTGTGTGTGTGTGTGTGTGTGTGTGTGTGTGTGAGTGTGTGTAAGTGTGATTATAGCCATTGCATTTTGAGTATAAAATGTTCCACTAAGAATTCCCATGTCTATTTTATCTTAAAAATATCCATTTTTTCAATTAAGTATTTGTGTCTGATGCTTATCTACTGAATATGAATGTTGTACTCTAATAATTTTATAAAAGTTAAATAATAATAATTACTAATGCCTGTATAATAATAATTATTAATGCCTGTATAAGCTAACAATTTTTGATTATTTTTAAAGTGGACTCTGAACCCTTTCAGTTCCTTTAAATATGTATTCTTTTATGGCTTGCACAGTTAACCAACTTCCCCTTGATATGTTATACTCCCTATTATTTTCCCAGTTGTTTTAAGATTTACTCCTTCAATACATTTGCACCAAGTCAATAATTCATTTTATTATGCTTTCATTTATTGCTTCTAATAAACATGCATTCAGTCCCAATATAAATATGGTGAATAACCATCCTTTTAAGGTGGCATGTATAAATATGAAATTTTAATAGTCTCTTGCATATTTTATAGATATCTGAAGCCAGCAAAATGTTTATATTATACTGAAATTATGTTTAATATTAATATCCAATACTTGTGAATATAATTTCTTCATTTAACTTGGTTAGTCTGGATTTATCAACATTACAAAGCAGCAGATATATATTTATTTTCCAATTAGCCTCATATCCATAGTCCAGCCAATATGTGATAAATTTAAAACTAGAAGATGTAGCATAATATTTTTTGTAAGTTATTTTTGTATTGTTAGGATATCATAAGAATGTTATCAGTATTCTTTCTATTTTCTCAGTCTGAGCTTTATTGGGTATTAATGTTGTTGTTTGAGTAAAATATAAAATTTATGGTAATATTATTATCTAAGTCAGTAATAATCTGGCTCATTTTTTTTTTCCATTTGTCTGTAGTTTGATTTAGTTCCTTTATTTTATTTATGTTTATTTATATTATTGCTCAATAGTTGATGCTAAGGTTATTCTTAAGTAATTTATTTTTATGATATCTATACGATATTTTTGCTTGAAAAATTTTGTATAGTTTACTGTCCAGATCATAATCATAAATTTTGTTTTATTACTATTACATTTCTGTCCAGAAACATCATTTACGCTTTTAATTCCTTTCTGTGTTTTTTTTCAAAAGAATATTCAGTACCAGTCAAATCATCTTTAGTGGTCTCATGTTTCTCCTGACAATTATTCCACAGTGTCAAATTACAATATGGTAACTATGAAGAAGTCATCTGATCATAACCAGTGTATTATGTGTTCATGAAATATGTTAACAAATTAACCTCAGAAGTGGAGCAAAGCAAAGCTCTTCAGGTGACCACAATTGGTTATGTTTGGTAAAACCCGAACATAATTCATTGTGCTACATAAAGTTTTAGTTGTCTTGGTGTACTTACAATCTGTTTCAAAAAGGGGAAATCTTGGAGCATGACATCTTTTACAACTTTGAAATAATTTTCTTTCACATACTAATGTTCCATCTTTTCAGATGCTTATAACTGAGCATGTCTGGCTGTATTTCAGTGTGAAATACTTGAATACAGACTTGATATATAAATCTACTTTATCTGAGGTGGTACAACCTTAGAGGCAGTACATTAGAGAATAAAGATACTGGGCTAAAGTGTGCTCCACACAAAATCACTTTTTGTTAATTTGTTGTTTGAACACATATACAATTTCAAGAAACTGGCAGGAAGGCAGACACTTAGCACTTCCACTCAATAGCATGAGGCAAAGTGTACCTGTGCTGTAAAAGCTACTAGTTACTTCACTCTGCCAGACATTGTGTATATGTGTGTGTATTGATAACATGCCCTAGTAAGGAATGGCAGGTTGGTTAATTAAAAAAACTTAAACCAAAAACCACCAACTTAGTGGAAAAGAAACTGTTAATGACTTTTAGTGATAAAATATTTTATTATGCTTTTGACATACTTCTGCTGAAAACAAGTAACCACAATAAAAATGAACCAGTTTAAAAAGCTTAATCCGATCAAAATCATTGTATAATCAACCCAAAATTAAATTAAGCAATTCATTTGAATAAAA
This sequence comes from Protopterus annectens, assembly GCF_019279795.1. Classification (NCBI taxonomy): domain Eukaryota; kingdom Metazoa; phylum Chordata; order Ceratodontiformes; family Protopteridae; genus Protopterus; species Protopterus annectens. The sequence continues at coordinate 213,261,644 of NC_056734.1, forward strand.
AAAATAAAATAATGCAGTGCAGAAAATAAAAAAATACAAAAAATAAAATATGTATAAATATCTTGAAATATAATACATAAACTTTTCAAACTTATCTACCTTAGTATATAATATATATTTATAGTAACCTTTCTACCTAACGTGCAACCTTTGGTTCCTTAAAAAGCACTTTATGTTGATGGTTTCATTTGAACTGGGGTGTTTGTCAGCTTTTAACCTGACTTGCCATTTTGTCGCAATGCTTTCTAGTTTGTTTTTGTAATTCCCACCCCAAGTCAAAAGGTACCTGCTCTATGACTGAAAATAAGAATTTTTTATATCTATCACAGACGGTAGTGTGTTTGTATAATGTGTTATTGTAATCGTTTACCTTAATGGAATATTAATGTTCTTTGACCCATTGTTCCAAACTGTGTATTGACATCCTGAGCATAACTCAATATAAATAATTCCTACTGACTTACAATTATATCTCTTTTTTGAATATATTTTATAGTTTAAGTGCTCAATTAGTATAAAAGGACTAACACACACACACGCACACATACACACACACACACACACACACACACACACACACATATATATATATATATATATATATATATATATATATATATATACATATACATATATACACCTACATATTTTGCAAGTTCCATAACTATATATTCCTACATCTTTCACTGTGTGTGGTAAACTTATATAGGTGTAATTGTTTTCTAACATCTTCTTAAAACAAATATTATGTCAGTAAACAAATTTGGGTTCATTCCCCAGAGTTTTGATCAACTCTGTGTTTCCCTCTAATACTTTCCTACTTCTTTTTATAACAGTTTTAATGCTTTGACTATCAGTGGACATGTTTAACAAAAACAAAAGGACCCATAGCTGTTGAAAATTTTTATTTTTTCTGTAAATTCATACAATTATCATTGTTTACAGATAAAATTAGTACAAAACACTTTCTTTTATTAATAACCTCCATTGCTGTCTGAAAGAGGAATTCACTGTTGTAACCCCTCTTGTTAAACATAAAAATAACATTAACCAAATCTTAATAGAAATTGTCATTCAAAGTCAGTCTTGATGCATGAATGAACTGTCCTTTTGGAATATTATTTTTCATAAAACAGGGATGTCTACTTTTATATCTCCCACCCCACCTGGCCGAGGCACCGGGTCCCAGTATGTCTGAGACCCAACCCAGACCTCCCTCATCTGCTGGTCCTGCACCACCCTTGGGTGGAACCACAGCAGGGGATGGGGCTTGCCCCTCCTGCAAGTGGGCACAGTGAGGACATTGTCACCCGGAACGAGGTCTGTGGCATGGTGCGCAGTGTCCTCCAGATGGAGATGGATGACCACCTGCACCAGGTGGAGGGCAGGCTGTTGCAGCTAGAAAGGCAGGCGGCCCCTCCAGCTCAGCCACCAGCCAGCCACCTTTGGGGCTGTGAAGGAGTAATGGTGACTGCCATTGAGTGGGGACATCAGTGCCACTACTACCATCTGGGGGGCTCATGAGCCTCAGATTCCCAACCACCCCTTCCTGTCAAGGTGTTTACCCCCCATGTGTCATACTGTCTTCTGTCTTGTCTGTCTGCAAATACAACCTCTCCTACCAAACCTCCCTCACTACATTTACCAATAATCCTTCCTTAACATCCCACTCTCACCTTAAAAAAAAGGACATCTGTCCCACAAAAAAAAAAAAAAAAACACGGTCCATACATAGCTCTGCATTTTGCCCAGAGACATGTACCCAGTACACAATCTAACCCTAACAATCATCTGTATTGTATGATGCCCACACACCTCCCTGTAGGGTGTGAGGCCCCAAATTCTAAATTGCCCACATTGAAAGCAGCTGTTGCTGCCAAAGAAATGCAGAGCTATGGTTCTTTCCTACACCTGTCCTGCACACCCCTACTTGTTTCTCCTCTTGTTTGTCCCCCTGCTTGCCCCAATTTCACCACTTCCCTAGCTCCTTTTTTTCTTTTCTTTATTTGAAATTAGCGTGGGTTTAAGCGACCATAAGAGGCCGTAAACGTACATAAGCGAAGCTTAGCTTACATAAGCGTGGCTTAGCTCCACACAAACCTGTGCAAATCCACTTAGCTGACTATTGATGAGAGAGGATGTCCTATGGATTACTGGCTTGAATACAAAGAACTGTTATGGTAATTAAGGGTCAACGCCAATATTTTTCCAGGGTTGAATGAAATGGTTTCAATAACCAGCTTTTTGAGGTTAAAAGCTGATTTTTTTTATCTAATTGTTGATTTATTCATCTAATTGTTGATTTTTTTATTTAATTGCTCACTTTATGATTTTTTTGTCAAAATACTAAGTTTAAAGTACATGTTGAATCATGTTTTATAGTTAGTTTGTTTTTATCTAGCATGTATAATTGTGGAGCAAACAGGGAGTCTGTACCTTTAAATGCCTATGGTGTTTTTTACAAATTGATTTAGAATGTGTTTGTAATCAGTATTTAAGGAGTGGGGTGGAGGCACTCTGTTTTTTCTGAAGAAGTCAACTGTAATCTGTGACGAAGATGTAAGCCATCATATTCTGTGTTCTGTACCTCAGAACATGTATATTAGTGTGGCAAATAGCTGGTGGTGGATGTAATGCCGTTATGATAGACACAGGAATTTCAGACCCCACCACTTGCAGGACAGTCATGTTAACATGAAATGTAGCATGCAAAAATGCCATAGGTGTGTAATAGGCTTACCTGCAATCTATCCCTATGAAAGACCAGAAGATCGAAATCAGGAATGCTGAGATGAAAACAACGAAACCGCAGAACACTGAAAAGTGCGAAATTCAAAATCCCAATGTTATGGGAGTTTGAATTAGTGCTTTTCATGTTCTGCTGTATTTAAGTGTGTGTGTGTGAGTGTATTTGTGAGGGGAAATGATGTGTGTAAGTGTGTGTTGTGACTGTGGTGTGTGTGTGTGTGTGTGTGTGTGTGTGTGTGTGTGTGTGTGTGTGTGTGTGTGTGTGTGTGTGTGTGTGTGTGAGGGACTGTAAGGTGTGGGTGTGTGTTTACCTTGTGTGACTGTTTGTGCAATCTTGGAGTTAGATGATTAAAGTAGGGGCTATCATTAGTGTAGGGTATTTTGTTTAGTAGTGTGGGGCAGTTGCGTGTGTGTTTTTGTGTGTTATGTGTGCTTTGTAAATGTACGTGTTTTTTGATGTTCTGGGGTTTCTTTGTTTTCGTCTCGGTGTTCTGCTTTTTGTTCTTCTGGTCTTTCGTTGTTACGAAGTAGACCTATATATATATATATATATATATATATATATATATATATATATATATATATATACATACGTATGTCTACATATATACAAACACACACACACACACACACACACACACACACACACACACACATATATATATGTGTGTGTGTGTGTGTGTGTGTGTGTGTGTGTGTGTGTGTGTGTGTGTGTGTATAGATGTATATATATGTATATATATATATATATATATATATACACACACACACATTTCCCCTACTGTTGAATGACAGTGCTGCATGATATGTGTGAGAGAACATCACACATATCTATGCACACACACACACACACACACACACACACACACACACACACACACACACACACACACACATATATATTATATATTATATATATATATATATATATATATATATATATATATATATATATATATATATATATACAGTAGTAAGCAGGTACAAAATGGACAGGTATGTCTGGTGTGAAATCCATGTTGAGAACACATTGCCTTTGTTTGTGAAGGTGGGACTGGTATGTTGGAGAAGTATAGTAGGTATATTTGGGGAGATAGGTTGGGTTGGAAGACAGACAAGACAGCATACAGGAGCAGTATATGACACATGTGGTGGGTAAACACCTTGGATGGGGAGTGGTGTTTGGAATGTGGAAGCCCATGAGTCCCCATATGGAAACAATGGGACCAAGGTCCCAACCCATGGGCAGTCACAACTGCACCTACATGGCCCTGAAGCTGCCTGGGCTGGGGGCTAAGCAGGAGGAGCATGCGGACCCTGTGATTGTATACTGAGGTCCTCAAGGTGCTGTAACACATCCTCCAAGGCTCTGTGGAGCTCCTTATGCACCAGACCCTGGACCTGACTTCAGGTGACAGGATCCTGTCTGTGTGTGCTCCCGGGGGGAGAGAACACCATCCCCTGAGGTGGTTCCACCTGAAGGTAGTGCAGGACCAGCAGGTGATGAGGTCCTGGGGTGGATCCCAGATGTGCTGTGGCCTGGTAACATGGTCAGATGCGGTGGGAGAGGTGGTTCTTTTGGGAACTATCTTCCCAGACTTGTTATTGTGTCACATTTATAGAACATATGTGGGTAGTAATAGTCCACACATTCCAGGATTATGTCTAACAGCATCCATAGATATCCCAATTAACACAAAATACCAGATTTGGAGCAGTCACATAGCAAACTGAACACATGCATATATGGAACCATAGTGGCCCTTACAATGGCATGCAGGTGATAGTGTTCACAACAGGCCAGCAATGATAGTGTTTCAACATGGAACATGACTAGAAGCACATTGCACAAATTGTTGTACAATACGATATTTGTCCCAACAGTAGGTTTGCTGTAAACATACCCGTTGAGTTGTGTGTTCAGATTATTGTTGCAGATATGGTGGGTGGGAGACAGAGATGTGTATTAACAACTATTATACCCTTGCAGTATGAGATCCTCAGACCTTTTGTCCTCTTTATGTCTTTCAGGCACCATGTCACGGGAGCCCTTGCCGGTTTACTCCCCTCTGGAGAATGAGGTGATTATACACCACCTGGTGCAGCACTACCACACCCTCTTTGGACATACAGCCTATGATCTGCAGGAGAGGACCGCCCTGTGAAACGAGCTCATCCACAGGGTAAACGATGTCAGCCTGCATAACCACAGTTATGACCAGGTCTGACATCGGTGCACTGAACTTCTCCACCATGCCCATCAGCATGCTGCTGCAGTTAGGAGGGACCAGCTAGCCACAGGGGGGGGTCATGCGATCCAGCCCCCCCAACACATGCTGAGGAGCTCCTTGCCAGCCTTAGGGCTCCTGCCCACCTGCAAGCACAAGACTCTGCGGAGACCATTGTGGAGGTGCTACCCACAGAATGGATGAGGAGCATGCAAGTAAGGCCCCAGGGCACATCAGTAGACCACTGTTGCTTATCCATCTGTATCTGTAGAATTTAAACATGCATATGTAAGATAAAATATATATGGTCTGTTGTTGTGTTGTAGTAATAAACAGATGTGTATAATCTGTAGCACTGGGAGTTTGTACTGCTGATGTACTGTAATGCTGCTCCCATCCTGTACCAGTGCCACAGGTATGGCTACTGACATCAAATTTCTCAGAAAACTATGTAGGTCTCTCTGGTATACCTTTGGGGCATCATCCTGTAACTGGTGAGTATGGTGTTGTTTGTTCAGGTTTGCCAATACACCGGCCATGTTATGGCCATGGTATTTGCCATGCACACATTTAACACACCTACCCATAATGCAAGCTGTACATGTTCACTTATTGTTGCTGTTAACAGCACTGCATCGCAGTGGTCACCATGGTGACATATCTGAAGTGTATGTAACAGTCCTGTAATATAACTAACAACCTATCATTGCAAGATGTGTGCACAGAGATGATCATAATGGTGGGACAAATGGCCTACAGTAGGAACATGTCTGAAACATCACCCTTATACAGTGCTACAACAGTGTATATACCACTATTACAATGGCAACTGTTACAGATCTACACAACTGCATATCACAATACCGCATTCCACAACCCTTACAACCTGTAATGTGGTCCTAACATGAGCAATGAATGTGTACTATGGAATCCCATGTTAGGACAGCAAATATGGGGAATACATACCTTAGCAAACACTGGAAGCATATGTGTGCATAAACTCCAAAAAACATATTGTGGAAGCAGCTTTTGAAGTACTGACAGCATTCACTCTTCAAGAGTATGGACCTTCCAGCAAATACAGGTCCTCAGTGTCACACCAAGAATTGGTCAGCTGTCCAAGATATTTGTCCATCAAATGTGCCCACTTACCCGCAACAGAGGCATCCATGGCATGCACACATCTTACAAGCCAAGAAATGGATACCATACCCAACAGGTAGCATGCAGGAGTGGGACATGTAGCCTTACCTCACCATTGCATATATAATGGCAAACAGTGCAGACAGTCATGTATGTGGTAAGGATGTATGGGACAAGATTAATGTAGAAAATAAACAGATGGCCATCCAAGACAGATGATGACACATGTTGCAAACTGGTCATGCAGGCTGCCTAGTTACATGCTGCAACACTGAGGGAGTTGCAGGAATGTCTAGCAAGTACTGGCTGTGCAGTACCTGTGCCAACAATCATCTGGACTCTGCATAAGTGTGACCCATCGGATAGGGTAATCAGATGGGATAGTTGTTCCACAGGAAACATCAGCCAGGGCTTTCTACAGGTAGCATATGCATACCATCAAAAGTTCCCCAAAGGCATGTGTTTCAATCTGCAATGGTATACCAAGACCAAGTTGGAAACCTACAGACAGTATCAATTAAGATACATGTGCTGCACAAGCAGCACCTCACCCCACCTCAGGCCCACCATCCCCATCTGTACCTTGCTGGTGCCAGTGTACACCTGTATGTTTGCCATTCATTAGCAGGGACTAGGCTGGTATACATGGCTTTCAGAATTTGGGACACTGCAAAATGACACACATGTGTAGCCCATAGTTGTCAAGCATCTGCAAAAAGGCTGAGGATGGGGAGGGGGGTGTCATCCTGAAACACAACAGTGAACTGAAACAGACATCCAAACCTCACTAAGAATGGCTGTATCTGCACACAGTCAAGGTCATGAATTGTGGCAGACATAACCCTGACTCCACATCAATAGTGATGACACTGTGTGACCTCCAAGAGCTGTGCACATGAGTTGACCTTGCAATCATGCAGAGCTGGGGGACATTTGTAGGGCAGAGTGACCAAATACTGGCAAATGCAGATGGCCCATGCTAGTATACCGCTTCCAGGAATAGTGATTGCTGTAGTACACTTAACAGTTGGTGCAAGAAACCATTGTGATAAGGGTGTGCCCATGTATGCACCCACAAATTGTATGCATCTCAGTCAGCATTTGTACGACTAGATGATTCTTTGATACTCCATTTGATTGCACAGGTCATATGTCAGGTTCATGTAATGTTAACATATTCAGTAATGTGCCACCATGACATATCAGGGAAGAGGGTACCATGTCAATAAGGGTGTGTACACTCCACATAACCACAGTAAGGTTTGAAGGTTGTCAGTGTAATTGTATTTTCTTTGCCATGAGATCTGTAAATCAGACATTAGGCATTCACTAATGACATCTGTCCACATATCATCCCAGGTATGTATCAGACAAACACATAGGGGCTGTGAGCAGCAGAGCAGATATAACTGACACACATATACACATTCAGCAATGGCGTGTACACCTGTGAGGTATGGTACACAGCAAATGCCAGGGTGCTGAACAGGTGCACAGCAATACTTTGTACATGGGTGCAGTGTGTTCCAGGGGAAGCGGCATCACTTACTAACCCATGCATCACAGAGATGTATAATGTTGGTAACAGGGATTGACTATAGCTACACTGCATGTTGTTGAGTGCCATATGTCATGCATGTTGACATATGGGTAATGAGAGGTCTGTGTGTAATATCTTTGTGCAACCTCACCTGTAAGTGTGTGTGTGTGTGTGTGTGTGTGTGTGTGTGTGTGTGTGTGTGTGTGTGTGTGTGTGTATACTGTTAAGCAATGATGTACTGGTCTTATAGTGAGTTTCTTGTTTTCCCCTCACAGATGGCGAAGTGGGTCAGGATCTCTCCTGCAGGCAAACTGATGTTAGTGTCCATACAGAAACTGACAATGATGATAGGTGTGTTGAGGCACAAGCAGGGTTGTCAGGGGCTGAAGCTGCACCATCGTTTGACATCCCACTGTTATCCACCCCATCCACGCACACAGTCACATTGCCTCTACATACCCCATCACCAGTGGCCATAGATATGAGACAGTTGGCGGGTGATGGCATGGGACAGGACAGTGTGGTGTCTATGGCATGTGTGTCTGGACACAGCAGCCATAGCCAGATATCTGGTGGGGTACCACACAGGCAGATGTACAGGGGTGGTTGTAGGAGGGCTGATGGTCGTCATGCCCCTGGCAGAAGTGCCAAATCTGGTGCCACCAGATGCATGTTTCAGGCCATCATGGAGGTGCAGGCACATATGAAATGGTATACCAGACAGGGTCTGAGGCTGCAAAGGGCTACTCATTCTGCTGTTATTGACAACATCTGTGATCTTGCAGGTGCTCACCATTATTTTGCAGAGGTCATGAATAAACGGTTGGGTGAGATGGTGGGAATCCTCGACTATGGAATGTCTGTGCTTGAGCATATGGTGGGAGTAGTGCGATGGCCACATAGACGTAGGCCAGCAACACCAACAGCTGGAGGTCGATGTGGGTATATAAGAAGTCAGAGCCACTCCCATATTAGCAATACCAGCTCCAGCACTGCAGCGGGGGCTGTCCACACCACAACACAGTAGGCCACATGCACGTGGCCCTGGCCGGTCCCAAGAGGGACCTGGATCTAGCTGACATACGTCATCATCAGGAGAGAATACCATATCATGGCTTGTACCTGCTGGTGCTCATGGAACCCTGGCAGGCACAGTTCTCATATTCATGGGCAGAGACAGTGAACTTCACACCCTTCCAGTTACGGTCTGCAGCTGTCCAACAAATCCCTGTATAGGGCAGACACTTGGCAGAACTGTGTGCATGCATACACACACACATCACCAACACAGCTAGGGCAATCCCATACCTACACACACTACATTGCAACAGCCCAATTAATAATGAAACCCCCTAACACTCACACACACACGATGTCAAACGTATGACTCAGCCTAGGTGTCTGGCATACCAACATCACCCTGTGCATATGATGATACCTGTGCCACATCCCTGTCATCCATAACATCAATGCAGGGACAGGCTAATATGGTTCTGATGCACAGGGTGACTGTACTATGGTGTACCAATGTAATGCTGTGTAACATGTTTTCAGCACTAAAGTTTAATGCTTACAAGTCAGGAAGTGTATCTGTCCAGCCATGATGCATTATAGCTGTTATTAACACTGAGTGATTGTGGTCTCCATAATGTATTCCGTTTGTGTTGTAGGTGTCCATGTGTCAGCAGGATGTGGTCTGCTGTTGTTTCCTTCAAGGGGTATGGCACTGTGGTGACACCTTGACTGTGCCATGTCCTGGGTCCAGGTGAACACATATCACAGGTCTGTATAACAGTTACTGCATGTGCCACATGCCTGATAGGTCTGGGGGTGTATACAGGTGATGGCTGATGTCAGCAGCCCTTCTACAGTGGACAATGGTAAGTGTACTGGGTGGTACACACCACATGTTTGTGTATAACACACATAGAGGCTTTGGTGTTGATGCAATACACAGAGAATACTATACACATTGATGTATGTACTTTTACAAGGAACCCATTTTAGCCTATGTAATTTTACCAAGACAGAATAGGCACAACAACACATTGGGAAATAAGCAGTCTGTTAGTTTAATGTCATTGACGATGGTACTGGCAGGGTATATGTCCCCTTCCCCAATGTAGTGCAATCCTCAACTCGGTAAACATAGGTGTGCTGGTGTGGGTGGCACAGCCCTACCCTTTGGAGAGTGTGAGGTGGTGTAGAAGTGCAGATATTATGATTGACAGCTACTTAACCTGTTAACATGAACTGTATAGTATTACAGCCAACTGCAATTATGGTGGCTGTGTCCACAAGATCCACACCCAGCTATATATACCAGCCCTAGTATCACTGTACAGCTATACAGTGGGGAAGAAGGAATTTACACATCTACTTCTAGTTGTGATGGAATGATTTTCCACAGGATGATACCTGTGAAATGTTAGCATTTGCCAGACAGTTCTCAGACAGATGACCTCCTGGGACATGTATATTCTGCAAACTGAAGTAGATCCCTTCACATACACACACACTCTTACTTGGCAACACTGGGACTAGAACCCCTACCTAGGCATGTAGTGCTACAGATGTGTGTGGCCTTAATTGCACACACCACACAGCTTTTAGGATGAGGTGTGTTCCAGGTTACATGTTAAGTGAAGAACATCACCAGACCCTGTACAGTATGGTAATGGGGCATGTACTGGTTGTTTATGATCAATACATAGTGTGACATACTCTCATATACACATTGACAAATATATAACAGTTATACACACATCTGAGAGACCTGGGCTTATCAGAGCTAACTACCTTGTCAGTGTACCATTCTGTTACAGATAAGTTGCACACAGCACATGCATCACTGGGTTGGATAGTGTTATCAGTTACCTGTATGGTTGATGGTGACAGTGGTCCCCATACAGTGGAACATGGGACATGTACTGGGGGTACCATGGTGTAAAGACAGTATAACCAGCACCCACATCCCACAGTGGATATTGTACTCACTGAAACCCATGACAACACTCTGACATACCCACCATCACACATTGACCAGGACTGCAATACAATCCCTTGTCTATCTCAAGAGTGCTACTACAGGGATATGCATCTATTTTTATTAGGATTGTTTAGTTTTTTATCTAAATATGTAAGCATGCTTTTTTTATAAATAAGATTGTTATATTTATTCTCGTCTATCAGTCCAAGCATATCAGTATCCACAAGTTTTATATATATGTTTTTTGTACAGTTGTATTTATTAATGCTAAATATTACATCACTTTCAAGCCTGATTTGTATTGGATGAAACAGGTTTAAATGTTGAGTAACTGCTGACATGCTCTATTATGGTCTGATGAAGCAGAGCTTTGGTCCATGAATGCGCCCACCCTGTGTATTTTCTGTATCAATTAAATATTTTGAGCTAAGCCATGCTTGTTACCTTTGCTGTTTTTTTTTTTGATATTATCAACTACAGGTCTACAAACACACAGACACTGTTATTCTCAGTAATGCACACATACACATTTGTCAGTATTGAGGTCCATAGGTGCAGTTTATAGGTGTGTACCAGGATATTGTCCATGGAGAGATGGGAAGAGTAGGGGATGTGTGTACAATGGTATCATGCCACCTGCCATTTGCCAGCAGGCAATCTATCAGCAGATGCCATGGATGTCATCTTCAGGGTGAGAGTTACATGCAGCATCCAGTCATCTGGTTGCCTCTTGCAGAGGGCCAGTGAGGTGATCCAGTTGACATCTATGCAACATGTATTAAATAACATGGTCAGTGTCTGTCTTGGAGACCTGTACCCAAGCATGTTCTGTTGACTGTGGTAGTGTAGTTGAGGTATCCATGGCATGTGGTGGGTGCATACAGGGTGTGGATTCCTAGCTGTGGCATTCATAGCACAGCTGGGCAGACATGTCAGTGTCACTTAAGCATAGATTGCCTGTAAGCAGCCAAGATGGAGTCCCGACATCTGCACATCTGTACAGAGGACAGACAGACATCAGCTAGTCTACTGGTTATGCAGTAGGATGACTGTGTTGACAGATAGATGTCTGACACTGATAGGTATGCCATTACTACATGACAGCAGCCCTCAATGACATGTCCTATACACACAGCAGTCTACAGTTAATATCAACATGTCAGATCAATATCCAGTAGGAAATATTTAATGACACACAGCTCACACACCAAGAAGATGACAGTAGTGAGGACTCAGAGTCCATCTTTGCATGCAGGGGTGTTTGGTTCCAGTACTACAATCTGCAATCTACTCTTACTTGTGAAAGCACTGTCAACAGCAGTAACGTAAGGATACATTACATGCCAGTGTGACTGCATATAACCTGGGCTACTGCCCATGTATGTA
>NC_056734.1:213278677-213326177 GCF_019279795.1 Protopterus annectens
GATTGTCTACACCAGCCTCTCTGCTGTTTGATATCTGTTGTCCTTCTAAGGTGGACATTGTGATATATAGTAGATCCTCAATATAAGAATTTTGCAAAACCTGCACCACAATGAGTCCTGTTATTACACAATGACAGCTACCTCCACCCAAGATACTGATGACTGAGATTCAAACCCCTACCTAGCTATGTATTGCTACTACAGTATACCGCATTTATCGCATGCACCACAGAGCTTATAGGGATAGCTTTATTCCAATGGTGTATTTCAAGGTGAATGACATCAGCAGGCTTGCTAAAGTAGGGCAATGGAAAGTGTAGTGACTGTGAATGGCCTCAAAAGCATTGATCCCTACACACACAAACAAACAAACAGAGTTTCACAGTTGCCATGTTTGGGATTAGAACTCCTACTTAATTAGTACGTCACACTACAGCATTACACAGTTATGCCATGCGCCATGGAGCTTATAGGGTTTACCTTTCTCCAAAGGTGTATTTCAAGGTGAATTACATCAGCAGGCTTGCCAAAGTAGGACAATAGAAAGTGTAGTGACTATGAGTGGCCTCAGAAGCATTGATCCCTGCACACACAGAGTTTCACAGTTGCCATGTCTGGGATTAGAACTCCTACCTAAGTAGCACATTATACTATAGCATTCCGCAGTTATAGCACACACCACAGAGTTTATAGAGCTAGCTTTTCTCCAAAGGTGTATTTCAAGGTAAATGACATCAGCAGGCTTGCCAAAGTAGGGCAATGGAAAGTGTAGTGACTGTGAATGGCCTCAAAAGCATTGTCCCCTAAGCACACAAACAAACACAGGCTGCAAGCCACTGTATTCCACTGGGGTGACAGGGTAGGTGTGCAAGGTGTTAATGGCAATAGTTCTGTCCTTATTAATCCATTGGTGTGGATGCTGGCAGGGTGCTGCTTACAACTAGAGACACACCTGCATGGGACACCTCTTCAGCATGATGCATTCTGTGGGTATTGCCATACAGAGGTAGGGGTCATATTGTACTCATTCCCAGCAGCAGGGATATGACCTGTGAGGTGGCTGATGATGTGCTGAGCCTGAGTGCATGTGTGCTATGGAAGCTACTTGCAGCTGACTCACAGATATATATGGAGCATTCCTCTTAGGCTGGTTTGTGCGGGGACATCAGCAGTTTCTCAGTACTTCATACCTGTGCCTTTTGTGGTCTGCCAGTGTTTGGCCAGACTACATCAGTATTCCATACTCTACAGCCAACTAATGTTCTGCTAACCTGTATATACAAATCCAAAGGTGTGTCCATTTGACAGTAACATTTTATATACTCTCTATCTAGGGTACTTCCACCTGTGTACTGTTTGTATGTCTGGGCCCACATTCATGCCATGTCCGTCTTTCAGATGGTGACAGATATTACATCCAAACAATTAGTATGGATTACTGCTGGAATGTGTCTTGCTGGGATGCATTGTGGAAATCAAGGTAGGTGTTGGCCTAAGAATACTAGCCACAGGTACCTTCCGAAGGCCAACTTTGGATATCATGGGGATCTCACAGTCATCAGTATCAAGGGTACTGCACCAGATCCTGGATGCCATTTCAGCACACGCCGGTGAGCATGTATATTTCCCCAACACCTGTGAGGCATTGGACAGCAATATGCGTCTCTTCCACCAAATAGCAGAATACCCTGAGGTAGTGGGTGCTATAGACTGCACGCACATATGCATCAAAGCACCACCCGGTGAGCAAGGTAGGGTCAACATCAACTGCAAGGACTTCTCTTCCATCAACTGCCAGGTTGTGTGCGATGCCCAGGGCATTATAATGAATGTGTGTGCTGGCTGCCCTGGAAGCTATCACGATTCCCACATCTGGCATCTGACGCAGCTGTACCAGAGATTTGCCAGTGGGGACTTCCCTTACGATCACCTAGTGGGGGATGCTGGTTACGCACTGGAGCCATGGCTGATGACACATATCAGAAATGCAAACCCGAACAAGAACTCCATAATGAGCCACACCCACAGACCAGAATTATAATAGAGCATGTGCTTGGAATGCTCAAGTCACAATTCCAGTGCCTGGACACATCTGGTGGAGCCTTGCAGTACTCACCAGCTACATGTACTCAAATTGTCATCATGTGTTCCATGCTATACAATATGATCCTGCAGAAACAGCTGCTGCCAGAACAGCTTGGGGCAGGGCCATGCAGCCCCCCACCATTGCTAAGGCCTGCACAGGCACAGAGTGACTCGGAGGAGGAAAAACCTGAGGCTGTCCCAGTAGGCAGAAGGAGGTGTGCCCAGTATGCCCTGGCCTTGGCAAAGAGGCAACACATAGCACATACACTGACACAGTAGGGAGCCATGGAATGACACCTCTCTCTGACTCGCACATACAGTAAAAGGGATGCCAAACTTGACACTACCTGTGCTCAACCATGTATAGGGAGTGTACTATGTGCAAATGACATAGGAAGCCCTCCAGCACCATCCTCAATACTGGCACACCCACAAGGTTAGTCACTCTTCTTACCAATTGCTGAAAGGAATAGTATGTGTTGTTACTTGTATCTATGGTATGGATGTGAGCATGCAAGGGAATCATGGTTTCTGCATTCCAGGAAGTGCTTTGTTTGTTTTTTACTAAATACTGGTATCACCATAGCAGCCAGAACTACACATGGTGACAAAACCCACTGCAGGAAATGTGCTGGGCCACATGTGTGTCCATATGACACACATGACAGTCAGGGAGGCTCACATACCCAACAACAGTCTCAGCCAGTAGGACTAGTGTAGACAAACACAACAAAGGCTGTGCTAAGGCCTCTGAATTATGGCTATGGGTAACCTCCCCCCCAGGGCTACACAGACAGACTAGATCACGTCAGGCAGTGGGATGTTAGTTCTGAAGGGTAAGAAGTCAGAAACTGATATGTAGATCAATCAAACCTAAGACTTGTAGAAAACTGAATATGCCTCTAGTAAGCATGATAGGTTAGAATACAGAATGAAATGGAGTACCTGACATACCAGTACAGTCATAACAAATGTGTACAAGTGTCAGGTGTGCCCCCCCAGTCCTATGTAGAAATGTAGTAGCAGTCAGGTGTGCCCCCCAATCCTATGTAGAAATGTAGTAACAGCCTGGTCTGCCCCACCCAATCCTATGTAGAAATGTAGAAACAGTCAGGGGTGCCCCCCTAATCCTATGTAGAACTGTAGAAACAGTCTGGTGTGCCCCCAATCTGATGTAAACACTTTGTAACAGTCAGGTGTGCTCACCACCAATCCAATGTAGAAATGTAGAAACAGTCTGGTGTGCCTCCCCAATCTGATGTAGACACGTTGTAACAGTCAGGTGTGCCCCCCAATCTTATGTAGAAATGTAGTAACAGTCCAGTGTGCCCACCCAATCCTATGTAGAAATGTAGAAACAGTCAGGTGTGCCCCCCAATCCTATGTAGAAATGTAGTAACAGTCCGGAGTGCCCCCCCCAATCTGATGTAAAAATGTAGTAACATGTATGTGTAGGTGTAATACCAGTGGAGCACAGATGACCTGAGGTGGCCAAAGTAGCAGGATAGATTGTAGCATTTGTACAATATGCAGGTATGCGTGTGTTAGGTTGGTGTCTGTTTCATATTGTGTGAGAGTGGTCAGTATGTATGCATGGTGAGGTTTGACCTGGTGGCCATTGCCCAGTACTGCTGATGACAGGGCCAAGTCCTCAAGACTGCAGTGCCAAACACAATGCTTCCCAGTATAACACATTCTAGCAGTAAGCCATTGTAAATGTATGGAGGTAATATGTGTCACCATCTGAAAGATGGATGTGGCATGACTGTTGGGCCAGATATACAAGCAGTACACAGGGGAAAGTACCCCAGACAGACAGTGTATAATGTGTAACTGTGAAATGGACACACCTTTGGAATTGTACATACAGGTTTGCATCACATTATCTGTGCTTGTAGTAGGGAATACCAATGTCATCTGACCAAACACTAGCAGATCACAAAGGTCATAGGAATGATGTATTGAGAAACAGCTGATGTCCCCACACAAGCCAGCATAAGTGGATTGCCCCATGCATATCTGTGAGTCAGATGCAAGTAGTGCCCATAGCACACATGCAACCAGCTCACCCAACCACCACCCACAGGTACCTCTCCGATCTTATCCCTGCTGTTGGGAATGGGTACAATATGAACCCCACCTGTGTAGGGCAATAGCGAATGAATGCAGCATGCAGTGCAGGTGTTCCATGCAGGTGTGTCCCCAGCTGTAAGCAGCACCCAGCCAGCATCCACACCACCTGATCAATACTGACAGAAAGTATTGGCAGGAACACCTAGCACACCTACCCTGTCACCCCAGGGGAATATACTGTATGGCAGTCTGCTACTGTAGGACTGACAGAATGCAACTGCCTGCTACCGCTGGCCTGAATCACTAACAAATGGCCTACAGTCCTCTGCCAAAGGCCTGTATCTCACCTGTACTGCCAATGTATGTTATGTCATGGACTCCCAAATAGCATAACGCAGTCCACAGAACCCATATGCAAGGCCATGTTGACAAACCACAGTGACATGTCCACCATGTCCCACTGCATGAACTGTGGACCAACACCAATACATTGCTGTGATGAGGTAATAACTATAGGGAAAGTATCAGAGAATGTTTGCATAATGTATGGAAGAGGATGGAATAATGGGGGGTGGGAGCATGGGCAGCATGGAATGTGCAAAGTCCGAAACACAGCTGTGTGCACATACTATCCCTGGCTACAAACACAAAAATGGATGGCTACCAACCTGCCCGTACACCACAATAGGGGTAATGTCCTGACTTATGACCCCTGCCTCTGGGTAACCTTGTGTGAATGTGTACAGCTGTGAGGTATTGCCACAGCAAGATAAGGCCATACTGTCACATCAATGGATGTACAAGTATGGACTCCTCTGCCAGTGTTGTACCAAGGTGCTGAACCAGTTACACAGACCCAGCAGCAAGTGTCTGCACCTCCCCCTCCAGAATGGGATTAGTTTGCAGGAATATGTAGGCATTTGATTGCAATACTGGACACAGCTGCATTCACCCTGTGTTCCCCAGGACATCACTGCAAGCAAAAATGTCTACCTGACAGTACTTGAGGACATAAAACATCACAGTCTACACATGTCTGAATATCTCTGCTAACACCAGGACCATGTAGCAGAAGCCACACAGACATAATTACCTACAGTACCCACTATCTCTTGCCCAGTTTGACCCCATATTGCTAACTGATCTACAGATATCCTGCAGAAACAGTTTGCTAGCTGTAGGTGTAGAAGACAAAAGTCTGCACTGGAGTACAATCTACCTGGAATGGATCCACACATTCAATACAGAAGTGCATATTGGGCATGCTCCCACACTTAGAGAAATGAAGGCAATGTCAGACAACAAAATACTGAAAGGTCATAATGGGCATGCTCACACACTTAAAGAACTGAAGCCCATGTCTGGCAACAACAGTGGACCATACATATCTGACAGTTGCAGATGTTAGTGCATACACTCCTCAGTATGCACCAGTCATGCTTTTCACACACATTGGATAGGAATACACACATATATCCAAGGACAACACACTATAATATGTCAAAAGTACACATACATAGATGTGTGGAAGAGAGTGACAGTGACAAAGAGCCTTCCATCATGAGGCCTGTCACACCCAGCACACAGCCAAATGGCTACAACCACATGATGTGTAAATGTCACTCACCATAGAAATTAGCCACTGGTATCCCTCAGCATTATAGACTCTCTGGTGCTAGTGCTAACATGACTGTACAAGGCAGTAGTCATCTAGCAGTTGTATACACATACCTGTGGAATATAAACCTGTGTGTGCCTGAGTGTGGTGTGTCTACCTCTAAATGAATGGATTATGGCCCATGCACACACACTGCCCTCCCCGTAGTCCTACTATGGCAAGCGTGCTGATGTTAGTCACTGTGAAAAACACCTTTGGGGAAGGGATAGCCCAGTAATCTCTGTGACATGTCCTATAGCTGTGTAATGCTGTAGTGTGATATACTAGTTAGGTAGGAGTTCTAATCCCAGATGTGGCACCTGTGTGCGTGTGTCTGTATAGGGGTCAATGCTTTTTAGGCAAGTCACACTCACTGTAATTCAAATGCCCTACAAAGGCAAGCCTGCTGACGTCATTCACTTTGAAATACACCTTTGGGGAAGGAGTAGCCCAGTAATCTCTCTGGCACAACCTCTAACTGCGTAATTCTGTAGTGTTATAAACTAGTTAGGTAGAAGTTCTAATCCCAGATGTGGCAACTTTGTGTGTTTTTGTCCATATAGGGAGCAATGCTTTTTAGGCTAGTCACACCCACTACAATTCAAATGCCCTACTTTGTCAAGCCTACTGATGTCATTAAATTTGAAATACACCTTTGGAGAAGGAGTAGCTCAGTAATCGCTGTGGCGCATCCTATAACTGTGTAATGCTGTAGTGTGATAAACTAGTTAGGTAGGAATTCAATTCCCAGGCATGGCAAGTGTGGATGTTTATCTTTGTAGGAAGCAATGCTTCTGAGACCATTCACAGTCACTATAACCTCCACTAGTCTTCTTTGGCAAGCCTGCTGATGTCATTCCCAGTGAAATACACCTTTGGGGAAAGAGTAGTCCAGTAATCTCCATAGTGCATCCTATAACAGTGTAATGCTGTAGTGTGATATAATAGTTCAGTAGGGGTTCTATCTCCGTACATGGCAAGTGTGGATGTTTGTGTGTGTTTGTCTGTGTAAGGAGCAATGCTTTTGAGGCCATTCACAGTCACTACAACTTCCATTGGCCTTCTTGGGCAAGCCTGCTGATGTCATTCCCAGTGAGATACACCATTGGGGAAGGAGTGGCCCAGTAATCTCATTGGTGCATCCTATAACACTGTAATGCTGTAGTATGATATAGTAGTTCGGTAGGGGTTCTATCTCCATACATGGCAAGTGTGGATGTTTATTTGTGTTTGTCTGTGTAAGGAGCAATGCTTTTGAGGCCATTCACAGACACTACAACCTCCATTGGCCTTCTTTGGCAAGCCTGCTGATGTCATTCTCAGTGAAATACACCTTTGGGGAAGGAGTAGTCCTGTAATCTCCGTGGCGTGTCCTATAACAACAGAATGCTGTAGTGTGATAAACTCATTAGGTATGAGTTCTAATTCTAGACAAGGCAAGTGTGTGTGTGTGTGTGTGTGTGTGTGTGTGTGTGTGTGTGTATGTGTGTGTGTGCGTGTGTGCGTTTGTTCATATCCTGTGTGGAGGTGGCTGTGAGTGTGTAACAACTGGACTCATTGTGGAGTGGGTTTTGCAAATTTCTTATATGGTGGGTATATTATATGTCACAATGTCCACCTTACAAGGATAACAGATGTCAAATGGCTGAGAGGCTGGGGTGCCAATCCATACCCCTACATGTAACATCAAGCCTGGCAAACAAAGTAAGCAACCCTTGTATTACCCAGAGAACACTCTCAACCCATGTCTCATACACAAACACATGAAAACAAAAAACAGAAGACAAAATTACCCTGTACTTGTGAACGCCAAGGGAAATCCTGTATAGTCCACACTTGTAAATTCTCCACACTCAAATGGCTGCTGTAGACAAAATCCAGGATAAAATCAGTTATGTTAAATGCTAAATAAATGTCCACAAAGAAGTCCTATGTGACAAAATATCCATATGAATCAAGTAGTAAAGAAGATTTCTCCAAAAGCTTTATTGAACCAATACTGTGAAGCGCTTTTCGTCCCACTAATAGTGGGACTTCTTCAGACAAACAGATTCTGACAAAAACCAAGGTTTAAATACTGATTTTGGTGCCAAAAAGGTGGCGTTGCTAGGTTACAGTTCTGTGCTTCAATTAGTTAAAGGTATAGTGTCCTAACAACTAGTGAGATGAGTCTATGAATGAATTTAAAACAAAATCAACTAAACTTCACTCCAATCACTCCAATATCTAGGAACATCATGTTGGTGTTGGGCATTTTCATTCACTGTGAACAGGACCTACATTTGGTGTTTGGCAAACAGCATCACAGATGGTATTGGGATTTACCTCTAACAACATACACTGTGGAAACAGGCCAACAGACAGGAGGTGGATGTCCCAGACATGACTACAGAATGTAAGTGTTGCTCTTCTGCATTTGTAATAATGCCGGTTTAAAAGGGTGTGTGTGGATATGGCTGGTCTACATGATTTAATACCTGTCATGATAGTGTTATATGTTTGAGGAAACTCCCATCTGTAATGTTATCTACAGTCTGGGCAGTGTGTGTGGCCTTTTGTTTCTTGCGTTACTCACAGAACACCTATCTGAGAACTGCAGAAGCATAGTGTGAGGATTGCAGTCAGTACATTGTGACAGCTATGAGAGTTACTGACTTCATATCCCTCATAGGACATATGTCACAAAAAACCCTGGTATGACAGTTAATGGTTATCACAGCAACATTCCAATATTGGGCCAGAGTTTGTAGCTCCAACCACAAGTCTGTTAACCTTTGTACATATGTCATGCAGTAAGAGGTGCATATGTTCTGTACACCATTATTTATTGACATCATACTTAATAACAAGCCAGTCAGATATCAGACTGCTAGACATGGTATGTATAGTAGGGGTTGTTTCTGACGACATAACTTGGGCATTCTGTGGTTGTGTTTACAGTACTGGAGTCTGTGTACTTATGGTGATTGTTGACAGTATGTGTATTGCACATAGGTACCTTGGGCTGTGCACAGACTGTGGTAGATGTCATTGTTCTTGGTCCTGTTCTATCTGATGTTAGATGCTGCTCCAGTGTATGGTACCCTATTGGCTCACATGTCTGTAGGGCCAGACACACACGTGTCCCATACCACAGACAGGCATCGGACCACACTGTGTCATGACCCAGTGTATGTAGTGGTAGTGTGTGAGTGGCACATATGAGGATGGTGTTTATCAGACAGTCCATATAGTGTCATATTACGCTTGCATACCATAGTGGCTGTGTTCACACTGGTTGTGGGTATGCACTTTCTCACAGGTGTCTGTTACTCTGTGCTGTGACATGAGTGTAGAGCCTGCTATAATTGCAGGTACATGTGTATTACCCCATACAAAATGAAGTCTAGTGTTGTGGCAGTCTACCTGCAGTTTGCACAATGCTTTGTGACATGCCTAGCAGCCTAATGTAATTACCCAGTGTGCTATGTCCACTTATTTGAAAGACATACTGCTGCCAGGCCACCATAACTGTTGTGTATGTTTGACAAAGCAGTATGATTCTGTACTAATAGTATGTGACCAAGTGACCTCTGCACCACCAGGTATTATGTGTCAGGACAGATTGGTGTGTGTGAATGTATAAACTGTGTGGGCATATGTAGTCCAGTATTTACATGATATACCCATGTACATGGCTATTAACATACACATTGTGAAGCATGGTCCACAAGTCTCGCATGAAGGGGATTTGTGTACACCTCTGGACTGACCACAGAGTGCCAGACTGTCCACATATATTGGTCATATCTCTACTGTAGTCCACAGGATCATTACTGTGCTAGCAGTGGCACTGTACTATGATGTCCTTAGGATGTCTGTCAATAGTCAATGGCGCACATGTCAAAAGCAGATGTGACCTCCCACACACGACATGTCTGTTAAGACAGCCCCAGTTACAGCAGCAACAGTCTACATATAAACCTGCAATACATACATGACATCCTCTTGCACTAAGAGGTTGGGACTTTTGGTGCTGAGGTAGGACTCCACTCCATGTTCTGGACATATGTTAAACATATATGTGTGTGTTTGTGTGTGTGTGTGTGTGTGTGTGTGTGTGTGTGTGTGTGTGTGTGTGTGTGTGTGTGTGTGTGTGTGTGTGTGTGTGTATATATATATATATATATATATGTATATATATATATATATATATATATATATATATATATATATATATATATATATATATACATATATCTATATAGATATAAACACATATACATATCTATAAAACCCTTTCTCTCTCTTTATTGGGTTGTACTCGTACCCACTATTGTATTTAGTATAATTGTTTTCTTTACTCTAATAATTTTGTTTTTTTTAGTATAATTTTTACAGTAATATTTTCATAGTTTATAACCTGAGTATTACAATTTCTTTTTACCAATGTTTTCACTTTATGTGATTTTAAATGTCTTTTTTACATATGTTTAACATTGTCACTATTCATGTTTGGAGCTTTTCTCCCTGGGCCTCTACTGAAAATGGACATATATCCAGTTAGACTAACCCGGTCAACAAATGTAAAATAAATAAAAATAAATAAATAAATATACATATATGTGTATATATATATATATATATATATATATATATATATATATATATATATATATATATATATATATATATATATATATATATATATATATATATGTATATATTTATATATATATACATATAAACACTCAAACATATACATATACACAGCAATATATGTATACAGATATACAGATAGAGAGATACATATGCACATATAGTTATAGATATCTACATATATATCAAGAAAAATAGGTATATCTGTACACATAGGATGTGCATACATATATATATGCAAAGAGATCTACAAATGGCCATATATATGATGCTTTATACATGTGTATGTACATGTAGACATACATCAACATATGTATATGTATATATCCATATTCCTGTCATGTGTAAACTTCATGGCTGTGTATACCTTTCCAGATGTATCTCACCGTATGTATCTGATTTGTGTATATTTAGCTATAACAACATATGTGATGCAACAGCAATATCAATGACAAGTACTACACAATTGTGGAAGTCAAAGCAATTATACAATACTATTCAATATGTGTAGTGACAGATATAGTGGAAAAAAAAACAACTGTCTTCATAACTGACATGGTGTAGTGGTTAATTGTTATGATTATAGTGTACAGGGTCCTGGGTTCAATACCTGCAAGGGCTGTTTATTTTTTTGCTGGGCAGAACAAGGGCTGCTGGATCCAGAGTAGTTAAGGCAGTTTTGAGCAGCTTTAAGTGCGTTTGCACAGGTTTGCACAAAGCTAAGTGATGCTAAGCTACAGTTAAATGTACGGGCACTTACACCATGTAGGCTTCGCTTACCAGTGCACAAATCTACTTAGCTGTTAAATGGCAGCAATGCTGACACCTGCTAAGCATGTTTCAGCCCTGGTAACCAGTGCTCACATCCCAGTCCGACAACATAGCAGGGTAATGACATCTGTAATAAGTGTATGTAATGCCATGTACAATACATGCATCTATGCGCTGTCATTACAGTAGCAAAGGGTGTGAGTGTCATGTCTGGGACACACAAGTATATAAGAGCTGTACAGTACTGTTATCCATGTGAATGTGTTACATACAAGGGTAGTAACCCAGGTTACGTGCTGTCACACTGGCATGTAGTGCGTCATGGCAGTACTACTGTTGACAGTGCTTTCCCAGGCAAGAGTAGAGTGCTACATGTAGTACTGACAACAAGCACACCTGCAGCCATAGCTGGACTCTGAGGCCTCACTGTTCCTCATGTGTGAGCTGTGTCACAGTATATATTCCCTACTGGATAATGATCTGACATGTGGAATATAACTGTAGACTACTGTCTGTACAATACTTGTCAGTGAGGGCTTCCAATATGTAGTAATGGCATACATATTGTTGTCAAACATCTATCTGTCGACACTTTCATCCTACTGCATAGCTACTTGCCAAGCTGATGTCTGTCAATCCCTGTAGAGATGTGCAGATGGGAGATATCCGGCTTGGATATGTACAGCCAACCTATACTTGACTGACACTGACATGTCTGCCCAGCTGTCTTATAACTGGCACATATAGGAGACAACACCCTGAACACACTACATGCCACGGGTACCTCCACTACAGTACCACAGTCAACAGAACATGCTTGGGTACAGGTCTCCAACACATACACTAACCATGTGTTGTAATACATGTTTTGGTTACGGAGGACGGTTTGGTTTTCATGTTGCATACATGTCAACTGGATCACCTTAGTGGCCAATTGCAGGAGGCACCCAGAGGATTGGCTGATGCATGTCACTCTCACCCTGAGGGTCACCATAGTGGTGTCTGTCGATAGATTGCCTGCTGGCACATGGCAGGTGGCATGATACCACTGTACACACATCCCATACACAACCCATCTGTCCATGTGCAATAGCCAAGTACACACCTATGACCACCTGCATTGATGCACCCCAGTACTGACATGTGTACATGTGCATTACTGAGGATAGCAGTGTCTGTGTGTTAGTCCACCTGTAGTTGGGAATACCATGAGGGGCTTCACAACCACCGCAACACCCATTACCATAGTCAGATGTCGCTGCTGCTGCATCGGACATTACATATACCCTGTTACTCTCCTCTCTCTAATGGCTACATGAGCCTTGCAGTACCAGCACAACAGTGTTGTATAAATTGGTCACTATTCATGGGATACCCATTGAGTTCTGGCAAGTGTGTGTGTGCGTGTGTGTGCATGTCTGTATATCTGTAGGGTACAGCATTCCGAGGCCACATACTCCTATTACAATATGCATTACCGCACAATAGTATGGATAGTGTTGTTGCTGCCCATAGGAGAGTCATGACAATGCAACACCCTACTATGCCTGTGGTATGTGCATTAGATGCATATCCCTGTAGTATCACTGTTGGGATATACAATGGGTTGCATCGCAGTCATGGGCAATGTGTGATGGTGTGTAAATCAGAGTGTCATCAGGGGTTCCAGTGAGTACAATATCCACTGTGGGATGTGGGTGCTGTGTACACTGTCATTATACCATGATACACCTGGTATATGTCCCATGTGCCACTGGATGGTGACCACTGTCACCATCAACCATACAGGTAACTGATACCACAATCCAGCCCAGTTATGCATGCGCTGTGTGCAGCCTACCTGTAACACATTGGACACATGGAGAAGTTAGTTAGCACCGATCAGCCCAGGTCTCTTGGATGTGTGTCTGCCTGTTATGTGTCAGTTAATGTTTATATGATGGTATGTCACACTATGTATTGTCCATATACAACCATTACATCTCCCATTACTATACTGTACATGTCTGGGGATGTTCTGCATGTAACATGTAACCTGGAACACACCTCACCCTAAATGCTGTGTGGCATGTGCAATGAAAGCCACACAGTTCAGTAGCCCTACATTCCCAGGTAGGTGCTAGTCCCAGTGTTGCCAAGTAAGAGTGTGCATGTATGTGGATGGGTCTACATCAGGTTGCTGATTATACATGGCCCAGTGGGTCACCTGTCCATGTGGCACAGGCAATAACTGTTATACAAACCTGTGACATATTTTCAACTGTACCCTGGATATGTCACAGCCATGGTGTCACCACAATGCCATACCCCTTGTGGAATATGACTGCAGACCATCCTCCTCCTGCTGACACATGTACACCTATGACACAAATGAATAATATTATGGAGACCACAATCACCCAGTGTTACTAACAGCTATAATGCATCATGGCTGGACAGCTAAACTACATGACATGTATGCATTAAACATTACTCTTGACATGTTACACTGCAGTACATTGGTACACTGTAGTACAGTCACCATGTGCATCAGAACTATATTAGCCTGTCCCTGCATTGATGTTATGGAAGACAGGGATTTGGCACAGGTATCATCATATGCACGGGGTGTGTTGTTGGTTTGCCAGAGACTGAGGGTGCGCCATACATTTGACACCATGTGTGTGGATGAGGGGTGTAATTAGATGAAATGGGCATGGTGATGTGGTGTGTGTGTAGGTATGGGGTTGCCCTAGGTGTGTTCATATAGTGAGTGGGTATGCATGCACACAGTTCTGCCATGTGGCTGCCCTATATAAGTGTTTTTTGGACAGCTGCAGACCATACCTGGCAGGGTATATAGTTCACCGCCTCTGGCCATGGACATGCGCACTATGCCTGCCAGGGGCTCCATGGACACATCTAGGTACAGGCCTCAATGTACTACTCTCACCTAATGATGACAGATGTCCACTAGAACCAGGTCCCTCCTGGGACTGGCCAGGGCCACATGCACATGGCCTGCTGTGGTGTGGTGTGGACAGCACCCCTCCTGCAGTGTTTGGGCTGGTACTGCCACTACTGGAGTGGCTTGGTGTCCTAGCACATCCACGTTGACCACCAGCTGTTGGTGTTGCTGATCTATCTCCACGCGGCTGTCACTGCACTCCCACCACATGTTCAAGCATGTACAAACCATGGTCAATGAGGTCTACCATCTCACCCACCTGTCTATCCATGACCTCGGTTTGAGCACAGAGGGCACCAGACAGTTCATGGAAGTTGTCACTTGCAGATGTGAGAGCAGCCCTCTGCAGCCTCAGGCTCTGTCTGGTGTACAGTTCCATACGTGCCTACACCCCCATGACAGTCTGAAACATGCGCCTGGCTGAACCAGTTGTGGCACTTCTGCCAGGGTCATGATGACCAGTGGCCCTACCATGAGCACCCTGGTACATCTGCCTATGTGGTGCCCTGCCGGACATCCAGCTATGCCTGCTGTGACCAGACACAGTAGGCATAGATACCACACTCTCCTGTGCATTGCCACCAACTGCCAACTGTCCCTCTGCTATGGCCACTGGTGATGGAGTATGTATAGGCACTCTAACTTTGTGTGAGGTTGGGGTGGCTAAGAGGGGGATGTCAAACAATGGTGCAGTTTCGGCCCCTGACAACCTCGCCTGTGCCTCAACAGTACTATCATCATCTTTGGTGTCTGTATGGACAGCAACATCAGATTGCATGCAGGATGGACCCTGACCCACATCGCCACCTGTGGGGGAAAACAAGAAATGCACTTTAAGACCTGTACAGCTTTGCATAGCAGTACACACATACACACACACACACACACACACACACACACACACACACACACACACACACACACACACACACATTACACCTTAATACCTACCTGTCCCTGAGTTTACAGACAGTCCCACATTTATTCACATAAGTTCCCCATCCTGCATTTCACTTGGTGACATACACTCATCAACACCACTCATTAATGTATAATTCCTCTAAATGCCTAGACGAGTGATCACAACACAAGACCTGTTAATCCATTACCTCCTTGAACTGAGTGGAGCAGGTTTTACATGGCCTTACTGCTGTCATCCAGTGTTCACCCTGTGTATGTCTGGATATCGTGAGAATGGCCCCTGTATGTTAGGGGCTACTACCTTCACTCTGTGTCATGCACTGGAGTGTCATGTGTAAGTATTGCTCAGTACATGCCAGATCTGCTGTTCAATCAGCCTATCATGTGGACAATAGTAATATGTGGATACACTCCCTGGTGTTGTCTAGTAATTCCCCAATGCATCTGTAGTGCTTCATACATGGGCACTCGTTCACCTCACTGCTGATTGGAATAATAAGGGTATACCTGGTGTTTACTTTTCCTCCCAATGCATGTTCCAGGATACAGATCTTATTATACTATCAGCTGTCCTATGATTACATATCAGAGAAGTATTCCTGGTGTCTCATGTGTCAGTCCACGTCCATATACTGCATGATCCCAAAGGGAAGTACAGCCGTATGAACAAACACACAATCACACATGTGCATACATAGACACCCACACAAACACACACACATGCACATGCACATTCTACAAGCATCAACCTCCCTCCACTCCACCAGATTGCGCTTACAGACAAAATACCCTCCCACACACACATACAGGTGAGGTTCCACAAAGATAGTACACACAGTCCTCCCATTACCCATCTATCAACATGCATAACACATGGTACTCAACAGCATGCAGTATAGCTGTAGTCAATCCATGCTAGCAACAGTATACATGTGTGTGATGCATGGGCTGTGTTAGTAGGTGATGCCCCTTCCCCTGGAAAACACTGCACCCATGTACACAATATTGCTGTGCACCTGTTCTGCACCCTGCCATGTACTGTGCACCAAACCTCACAAGTGTACCAACCATTGGTGAATGTATATTACTGTGTTAGTTGTGTCTGCTCTAATGCTCACAGCCCCTATATGTTTGAGGATACATACCTGGGATGATATGTGGACAGATGTCATTTGTGAATGCCTGATGTCTGGTTTACAGATCTCAGCATTAGCAGTGCATGTATGACCAATACAATACTATTACACTGACAACCGTCAAACCTTACTGTGGCTATGGGGAGTGTACACACCCTTATTGATATGATGCATTTTTCCTTGATATGCCATGGGACCACATCACTGCATATATTAACAGTACATGAGCCTGATATGTGACATATGTCCTGTACATTCACATGCAGTGTCTATGAAATGTGTTAGGTGTTCAGATGCTGACCGCGATGCATACTTTCCGTGGGTGCATATGTGTGCACACCCTTATCATGACGGTTTGTTGCACCTATTGTTATGTGTACTACAGTAGTCACTATTCCTGTCAGGGGTATACTAGCATGGGCCATCTTCATTTGCCAGTATATGGTCAGTCTACCCTACACATATCCCCCAACTCTGCATGATTGCAAGGTCTACTCATGTGCACATCCCTTTGTGTTCACACACTGATGTCACTATTGCTGTGGTGGTATGGTTACATCTGCCACAGTTCCTGAACCTGACTGTGTGCAGATACAGACATTCTTAGCATCCTTAGGATCCATGCTGCAGTGCACTGGTGTGTCATGCTTACACACCCTCCACACCTTCAGCCTTTTTGCGGATGCTTGACAAGTATGACCTACACATGTGTGTGTCAGTTTGCAGTGTCCCATACACTGAACACCACGTGTTACAGTCTAGTCTCAGCTAATACTGAGGACCACAGTATTATGTTATGCCATAGTGTAGATCTGTAACAGTTGCCATTGTAATACTGGTATATACACTGTTGTTGTACTGTATAAGGGTGATGTTTCAAACATGTCCCTACTGTAGGCCATGTGTCCCACCATTATGTTCATCCCTGTGGACACATTTCACAATGACAGGATGTTAGTTATCTTGCAGGTGTCTGACATACCCTTCAGATACCCCATCATGGTCACCACTGTGATGCAGTGCATTTAACAGCAACAATACATGAACATGTATGGCATGCATTATGGGTAGGTGTGTTAGATGTGTGCATGGAATATACCATAACCATTATATGCCCGATGTATTGGCAAGCATCAACATAAATCATACTCACCAGCTACAGGCTGCTGCCTTAGTGGTATACCAGAGGGACCTACATAAGAGTGTGAGAGATGCGATGTCAGTGGCCACAGCTGTGGCATTGCTACAGGGTGGGTGCAGCATTACAGTACATCAACAGTACAAGTCCAGAATACTACCGGTTATGCACATTTGTTTATTACTACTACGCAGCAACAGACTATATATATGACATCTCACATATGCATCATCTACCTTTACAGATGTGGATGCATACACAACAGTGGTCTACTGATGTGCCCTGTGGCCTTACCTGCATGCTCCTCTGTCGGTGTGTGGATAGCACCCACCTCCACAATGGTCTCTGCCAGTTGTTAGTTGTGCAGGTGGGCAGTTGCCATGAGGCTGGCAAGGAGCTCCTCAACTCATGTCAGGGGGATGGCTGGCATGACCCCCCTGTTGTGAGGTGATCGCCCCAGACTGCAGCAGCATGCCAACGGGTATTGAGAAGGAGGTAGGAACAATGATGCTGGACCTGCTCATAACTTCGGTTATGCAGGCTGACATCATTGACCCTGTGGACTAGATCATTCCACGGGGCAGTTCACTCCTGCTGCTCATGAGTAGCCCTACCAAACAGAACTGGATAGTGCTGTATTAGGTGGTTCAACACAACCTCAATTTCCGCTGCTGAATACGCAGGTATATGGCCGTGGGACATCTTGCCTGAAAGACATAAAGATGGAAACAGGTCTGAGCAACTCATACAGCAAGGTTACCATAGTTCTTAATACACATCTCTGTCACCTCCCCACCATATCAGCGACAATAAATTGTTCACACAACTCAATAGGTGTGGCTGCAGCTTACCTACCATTGGGACATATATTGTATTCTACCACACTTTGTGCTATGTGTTTGTCGCCATGTTCCCTGTGTGGACACTAGCTTGCTGGCCTGTTACAGACTATTTCATCTGCATGCCATTTTCAGGGCCAATATGGTTCCATATATGCTTGTAGTATGCTTGCTATGTGATTGCTGCACATCTGTCATTTTTGTGTTATTGGGGATATCTATGCATGCTGTTGGAATGTTCCAGGATTGTGTGGACTATTACTACCCACATATATTTCATAACAGTGACACAATAGCATGTTTAGGGAATAGTTGCCAGCAGAACCACCTCTGCCACCTCATCTGGCCATGTTACCAGGCCACATCACATGTGGGACCCTCCCTGGGGCTTCCTTATCTAATGGTCCAGCACTACCTTCAGGGGGAACAACCTCAGGGAATGTTGCCCCTCCCAGGGGCAAACACAGACATGATCCTGTAACCCGAGGTCAGGTCCAGGGTCTGTTCCATAGGGGGCTCCACAGACACTTGTGGGATGTGCTACAGCACCTTGAGACACCCAGTACACATTCACAGGGTCCACATGCTCCTCCTGCTCAGCCTCCAGGCCAGGCACCTTCAGGCCCATGGACTGCTGTTGTGAGTAGCAGTGGGTAGGGGCCTTGTTCCCATTGTTTCCATATGGGGCTCATGGGGCTTCCACATCGCAGACCACACACACCATCCAGGGTGTTTACCCACCACATGTGTCATATACCACCCCTGTAGGCTGTCCTTTA
Organism: Protopterus annectens; assembly: GCF_019279795.1. NCBI lineage: Eukaryota > Metazoa > Chordata > Ceratodontiformes > Protopteridae > Protopterus > Protopterus annectens. The sequence goes on from NC_056734.1 coordinate 213,297,662, forward strand.
TATCTACCAACCCAAACCACCTCCACAAGTATTCCTGCTATCCTTCCCCATATTCCCATTCCCTACTTCACAGACAAGGGCAATGTGGTCCCAACAAGGGGTTCACATGTGACATACCCATCCATGGTGCACACACTAACAGCTGTATATATCTGTGTGTATTTCTATGTGTGTTGTTCCCTCACACATAGCATGCAGCACTGTGGTGGTAATATAGGGGACATGTATTTACATACATATATGTGTGTGTGTGTTTGTATATACATAGACATATGCATATATAGATTATATATATATATATATATATATATATATATATATATATATATATATATATATATATGTGTGTGTGTGTGTGTAGCTATATATTACGTTGAATATATGTGTTTTTATATATATAATATATATATATATATATATATATATATATATATATATATATATATATATATATATATATATATATATATACTGTCTACATATGGTATCTGTATATCTGTAGACATACATGTATATATATATATATATATATATATATATATATATATATATATATATATATATATATGTGTGTGTGTGTGTGTGTGTGTGTGTATATATATATATATATATATATATATATATATATATATATATATATATATATATAAATATATATACATATATGTACACATATACATACCTATGTATGGGGTACATTCAGACATCAGGTCCACAATCTCTAACTCTCCTTCCTGCATAGCTGCACTGTTCTGCCTTGCTATGACACAGACATGTGCCACATATGGACACAGCCTAACATTTGGGGTATATATATATATATATATATATATATATATATATATATATATATATATATATATATATAGGGGCAGATTGCAGGCAAGCCTATCATACACCTATGGCATTTCAGCATGCTACAATACATGTTAACCTGAGTGTCCTGCAAGTGGTGGGCTCTGGAACGCACATGTCCATCATTATGGCATTACTTCCACCACCAGCTATTGGCCACAGTAATATGCAGCCTTTCCACTACACACCACACACTATGTTGGCTTACATCTTGTCAGTTGGTGATGCTATGCACAGTTGATGGGTATGGCCCACTACCCACAGGGACAGACTATAATGTCCATAGCAGTTATTCAGCTGAATATCATTACAACAGCAACACCTGATGGTACATATATATCACTCCACATCATCTACCCCAGTATTATGGACCAAGTACTACAGTCAATTACATGCATATATACTTCACATACCTGTTGTGGGACTGAGGTCTGTTGTGGATGGTGTCCTTGTAGGAGGTTTTTTTTTTCCTTGGCTATGGACTTAGCCTGCTTCCTGTGTTTCTGTTTTTGGTTTGGTTGTGGTTCTGGTTTTGGTTCTGTATCTGTTTTCTGTATTCTCTCTCTCTCTCTCTCTCTCTCCAGTAAATGGATTGAGCTGTTTGCAATAGATTTCAGCATTGTTTTTGTAGGTGATGCACATGATCAGGGGATGGCCTCTGCACAAATCTGTGTCCTCCACTTGCTACCTGCTTGCAGCATGCTGTGTAGTACTTCCACTTACCACTGTCATGGCAACCCACTAATATAAATCCCTACATCATGTGGGCATGGTTCCTTTACCTTTCCTGTATGGTGGACATCCTTCCTGTGTGTGGGCAGCAGTGTTACAGACAGCAGGTAGCAATACCTCTTACAAGAAAACTTGCACACTGAGGCCAGCTACATATTTGTATGAGGTTTCAGAACTACAAACAGAGTGTGAGTAGTGTTGTTGTATGCATTGTATAGCACCAGTGTTACAGGGTTTGTGTGTACATACTAGTTTAGCATGGAATGCAGTGTGTCTGCATAGCTCTCAACTGTGGGCCTGTCCACTTGATGGCCAGAGGTGTGCCTGTTATGTTTTGCCTGTCCACCAGACAGGTTTTGTGTCAGATATATCACTGGCAGTGTGTGTGTTGAGTGCTATCAGTACACAGCTACATCCAGTTGTGTTTCTGACTTCATATTCATGATTAAGGGTATGTTGCAGACTATTATGTAACACTTGCAACTTGCTTAGTGTATGACAACACTATTTCACATATGGGCCTGTGTTCCAGCCTCTGTCCTCCACCTACATACCAGGATTTGTCCATATGACATGCTGTCAGGGGTGGTTATGTAGTGGCCTGTGAGTATGTCAAGCTGCCATTCCTGCCATCATTCCACTGTTGTTGTAACCCCCACACATATTGTGGGGTTGGGTCCATATATGTGTGGACTTCATCTGCGCAATACATGTGTGCCCTTATGCAGTCCAGAGGTCAGTGTATGTAACAGTGGTATAAGCCCCTGTATGTCAGTCTATTGGGGGATGCACCATAACTAACCTAGGCTGTTACAACATGTGAGGGGTATCAGGGGTAAGCTGCCTTAAGGTATCTGAATGTACATTACCATACAATTCACCTTGGGTAAATGCAGCCTTACTGCTTCCTGCCATACATACTGTTCTGTTTGTCAGTGTGATTGTGATGGTTTCAGTTATACCTTGTTATGTAACAGATACAGCCTATTGTGTCAACTGAAGTCTTTACCCCCTATGGATTGTGTACAGAGTGTAGATATAGGCTGCTGGACTATACATCTGCATTACTTACTGTTGATTGTTTGTTATCCTGTGGCCCAGTCTGTCTTTACTGTTGTACTACTTGAAGGCCTTGGCCTGGACAGCAATATATGTTATGCTTTCCGGAATACTGTACTAATTGATCTGTTTGAGAGTTCCATTAGTCTGTTGATATGTATTTCAGAGTCTAAAAAGCTATATGACGTGGCATATACAACTGTAATAGTAAACAAATAAAGCTTTCTCATGTATGCAAACCTGTGTCTGGTGTTATATCCTTTGGCCTCTCTGTGGGTATATGTTTCAGGCAACAATTGTCTTTTGTATGGGTGACTCAAACAGTGTCCAGTTGGTAAGGAGGCAACTGTAGGTATACTGGCTGTTCCATACGGTGTGCACCCTCTAAATATGTATCTTCCTATACATATCTCTGTGTGTGTATGTGCAGTTACATATTTATCTATATCTATATATATATATATATGTATCTGCATATATGTGTGTGTGTATATGTATCTTAGGAATGTTGATTGCTTCCACATTGTACATTCCCTATGGTAGCCAGACTGTACTGCATGATATGTTATTGATTCCACCCTGACATCAAACAGGTGGGATGGATTACTGTTAACATCTTGTACCCATGTTGTGCCGGGTCCTGGTTATGGGACTTGCAACACTTGGTACTGTATTGCTGGCCAGACCTGTTTGACTGTTGGGGGGTAATAGCAATACGTACAAGACGTATGTACCTTGGGCCCCCTCACCCCCATTAATGGTGCCTGTGGTCATATATGTATTTGTTATGGTCTGTTTTATCTCTATAGATCTATATCTGTGTGTGTGTGTGTGTGTGTGTGTGTGTATATATATATATATATATATATATATATATATATATATATATATATATATATATATATATATATATATATCTCTCTCTCTCTCTCTCTCTCTCTCTCTATATATATATATATATATATATATATATATATATATATATATATATATATATATATATATATATATATATATATGTATATATCTATTTACATATAAATATATACACACGCACACATATATCTACATGTTTAAATACATTTCCTGTAATGCTGAATGCCTGTGCTGGATGATATGTTTGTAAAAATGTCAGGGTTGTGTATATCTGACATGACTTAGTGGTAAATCACTTTTACTATGATGTGCAGGGTCCTGGGTTCGAGCTTTGCAGAGGCTGTTTAATTTGTTGCTGGGCAGAACAGGGGCCATTGGATACAGAGTGATTAAGGCACTTTTAAGCATTTGTAAGCGAGTTTGCGCATGTTTGCATGGAGGTAAGCACTGCTAACTTCCGGTTACAGTTTCTTATACTCAGTTAGCTTCTAAATTGCTTAACCTGTGTAGACATTGCTTTCCCCCGTGCAAACAGTCTTAAACCTGCTTACTGTTGTTTATAATTGCTTATTCCCGCTTACCCCTGTGCTAATTTCTTTAAAAGAAATGAAAAAGAGTTGATAGGAATGTGGTGAAAAAGAGGCACAAAGATGGAACGACAGTAAGGAAAATAGCTAGGCATGCGCAGGAAAGGTGTAGGGAAGGTCAATAGCTGCCAATTTCTTCTACAGCAACAGCTGTGCATATAGATTGAATTTGGAGATAGATTTGGACACTCATACCCCTGAGAGAAGGGTGAGGACAACAATAATATGTTGTTAAGCCAATTAGACCAGATTACATGTATCCAGTGGACACGTGTGTGAAATGGACAGCTATGTACGGGGCAAGATTTTTTTTGGGAACAGATTGACCTTTTTTTTTTTTAGGTGAGAGTGGGATGTTGGGGAGGGATAGTAGGTATATTTGGGGAGGTAGGTTGGGTAGGTTAACAGACAAGACAAACAAGATGCATACAAGGGTGGTATATGACACATGTGGGGGGTAAACACCTTGATGGGGGAGGGGAGTTGGGAAATCGGAAGCCCATGAACACCCTTGTGGAAACAGTGGGACAACCCATGGGCAGTCACCACTGCACTTTCACAGCCCCGAAGGTGGCTGCGCTGGGGGCCAAGTAGCAGAGCCAGGCTGACCCTCTAGTCGCAACATATGGCCCTCAAGCAGGCGTAGCAGATCTCCGACCTCTCTGTGGAGCTCGCTACACACCATGACCCAGACCTGGTGATGGTTGACAGGTTCCTGTCCATGCCCACTCCTGAGGGGGGGCAAGCCCCATTCCCTGAGGTGGTTCCACCCAAAGGTGGTGCAGGACGAATGGATGAGGAGGCCCCAGTTTTGACTCCAGATGTACTGGTACACGGTGCCATGGCCAGCTGAGGTGGGACAGGTGGGTCCGCTGAGACCCACCTTCCCATACGTGCTATGTTGTTTATTTTATCAACATATGTGGGTTAGTAATAGTCAACACATTCCAGGATTAGGTATAACAGCATGCATAGATATTCCCATTAACCCAAGCTCCAGATATGGAGCAGTTGCATAACAAACAGAACACATGCATATATGGGGCAACAGTGGTCATTACAACAGCATGCAGGTACATTGATGGCAGCATGCCACCAATGTGGGAGTATTTCAACATAGCACATGAATAGAAACAGATTTAAATAATTATCAAACAATAGGACATATGTCTCAACATTAGAGTTAAGTCAGCTTATACCAAATGAGTTGTGTATTTAGTTTATTGTTGCAGATATGGTGGGGGGGGGAGATGTCAAGTAACAACTAGTATATTCCTGTAGTTCGCATTACTTTCCTAGTCAGTGCTGTGATCTGTACCTTACAAGTATTAGTACACTACCCTATTGCCTTTGTTTGGACAGTGGTATGGCTGTCGACAACTATATTCATGAACTGGTTTTACCTGCAGTATACACCTCTTACCTGGTATACCTGTAAAGGTATTGTTTGTTAACACTACCTAACTGTTTCTACACATACTCCCAGATTCCAGGTTGATGTTATGCACTTACCTGTCCATCTCCTTTTGCACACACTCTGGGCATGTCTTCACCACATGCAGGTGAACTGGGACATATTTCCACTATTACCCTCTTAAACCTTTAGTGACTTGTACAATGACAGGTTTGTTTTATTTGACATTTTCCAAATATGGACAGGTCTGACACTCAGTTATATGATATGACATGCCTACATTTCAGAATTGGCAAACTGATATGGCAGGGGGCAGGGTAACAGCCAGCAGATATGAGCCAAATAACTGGATATTCTGGACATTTCTATACACTTGTGGGGTTTTATTCTGCATACAGCTTACTACCACTCCCAGGATACAAATCATGGCTGTGTCTGCTCAGATTAAGACAATGTCCATCACAGTTGAATGTGCTATATAGGTAATGTTGTGCATCTCTTGTCTGATTTCTGTCTATAATTCTCCTGTGGCTTTACATTCTGACCTTGGAATTGCAACACTCTTATACAGGATTTCCTAGACAGTTGTATTATGTAGTACAGTGTGGGTGACAGTGATGAGTAATATCTTATTATTCTGAGCAACTGAACACTAACAATGCCATACAATACCAGAGTAAATAGTACCATACAGAATATCAATCTTTTATTTATAGGCACAGTGTTCGTATCTGACAGACCTGTGGGAGCAATGTTTGTTAGCACTACCTGAAGAACCAAACCAGCAGATGAAACAAGCAGGCATGATGTAGAAATACACCACTTTAATAGTTTGAAAACTCACAGGTTAAACAATATTCCACAGGTTAAGCGCTTTCTTCCACAATTGCAAGGGACTTTATCAGAACAGTGTTGGGGAAGTTGCAGTTGGGGAAGAAAGCGCTTAACCTGTGGAATATTGTTTAACCTGTGGGTTTTGAACTATTAAAATGGTGTATTTCTACATCATGCCTGCTTGTTCCATCTGCTGGTTTGGTTCTTCAGTTTATTGTTGTTGCAGAGATGTACTTGTTATCACTACCTGCATGTTGCCACACAAAGTACCAGATTTCACATTAGTATTATGCACATGCATCTCACTCTGTTACTGTACACACTCTGGTCACAGCTTGACAACGTGGAGGTGGAGATGGGACATACTTGGCTACTTACTCTCATAACATTTTGGGGAGTTTCTAGTGTGACAGGTTTGTTGTTATAGATGTCTGACAATCATTTGTATGTCTTGTTTGCTGCCTAAACATCTGGGATCATCCCACTGGTTTGCCAGGGGGACAGGGTGACAGGCAACAGATACGGGCCAATTTACTGGACATTTCTGTACACTTGTGGGGAATGATTCTACATACAACCTACTATCACTCCCAGGATTCAAACCATGGATGTGTTTGCAAAAAATACAACAGTTTACGTCGCAGTTGAGTGTGCTATTTGGATTTTGCAGTTTGCCTTTTCAGTGTTTTCTGTCTAAGTCTCTCTCAGTTGTACTACTTGACCTCTTGGGATTACAACAGTCATATACAGACATTCCTACACAATTTACTTATGTAACACAGTGTGGGTAACAGTGCTTATTACAACAGTATAGGTGGAAATGTATCCATCGACCTTATTCTAGATGGACTTGTATATTATTAAATCGAATAGGGAATGATCACTAAACTATGGATACCTTAATGTGTCGATACCCTTCCCTCATTTTTTTATCCATTTTCTATATATTGCCCATATACATGTTCCTCATTAAGTCCTCTAAACACAGGAATATTTATAGTCTGTTCCTTATCAAATATAAAATATAAAATATAGCAGCATAATACTTATTATCAGCATGTATCATATTTCCACATCTGTGTATTCATCAAAGGGACACTTATGCTTCTTAGCTATATCACATATAACCCATCAGTTCCTAATACCTCTAGAATCTAGGGCTGGCTTTACTGAGACTTTTATGTTCAGTCCATATCCTTTATCTTCCCTCAGTCTAATTATCCATTTTAGCTCCCTATTTTCTACTTTATTCTTGATATCTCCCATACTTTCATCCTTCAATAGCCATAAACTTAAATTTATGCACCCTATTATTAGTCAGATTATATCTGGATAGGGCACTGATAGAATTTCTGTCCCTAGTGCTATTGACATGTTCTTTTATTCTCTCTCTCAACATTCGTGTAGTCATGCCCACATAGAAATATTGGCAGCACTCACATTGTGCTATATATACTATGTTCCTTGATTTACAGTCTGCCTTAATCTTAAAGTTATATTCTTTACCTGTTGTAGGATGTATAAACGTAACAGTACTCTGTATATAATCACACCAACTACAATGCCCACATGGGAAGGTCCCCCATGTGAGCTCTGTGATCTCAGTCTTAGGATAACTTAGCATTCTTTTTAAGTTCTTCCTATTCCTATGTTGGAATTTGGGCACATCACCTGGACTGAACACCAAAGTCTCGTAAAGCCAGCCCTAGAGTCTAGACGTATTAGGAACTGATGGGTTATACGTGATATAGCTAAGAAGCATAAGTATCCCTTTGATTAATACATAGATGTGGAAATATGATACATGCTGATAATAAGTATTATGCTGCTATATTTTATATTTGATAAGGAACAGTCTATAAACATTCCTGTGTTTAGAGGACTTAATGAGGAACATGTATATGAGCTATGTATAGAAAATGGATAAAAAATGAGGGAAGAGTACCAACACATTAAGATATCCATAGTTTAGTGATCATTCCCTATTCGAGTTAGTAATATACAAGTCCATCTAGAATAAGGTTGATGGACACAGAGCATGTAATATAATGTGCTCTTTATTATGTAAGCATTGTGCATAGTTAGATGTATGAATATGTAACTGTAGAATTATTCATACATATAATCTAGATGCATATTCAGAGACTAGGATCATATGCATCTTTCGCCAACACATTATGTGAAATGGGGTAGGGGTGGTACACTGAATAACAGTGGTTTTACAGTGTATAGTAGTTGTAGGGTAGGGTGGGACGTGCAATATAGATATGGAAGTAAAGTCCACGAACATATTAAGGGTTGATGTCTTAATTCGTAAAAAATATGTCTGTTAAAATAGGGGCATTGTAATAAAGAATGCCTTATAACATGAAACTATATGACTCTTGTTTAATGTGAATGTTTTTGGCTTGGTGTGAATATAGATTATGTCTATTTAGAATGAGACTGATGAGCTGCAATATGTTTAGAAATATCAAATGTCTGCCAAAATATGCGTTCATTTTGTCTCATATTGAATATTTCTGCCATGTAACTGCATATATACAGGAAATAATGGGTTTAAGTGCAGCATGATATTCTATGCAGGATGTTGATATATGCATACAAATATAAGGGGAAATATTATGTAAAGAGAAAAAGTTTGAATAATGTTTTATTATGATATGTTTGGGTATTTGAAAGGAAGGGACAGAAGGGCATATGTAAAGATGAATGGATTAATGGAAACTGTAGTTTCTATTGTTTTTATGTATTTAAGTACTGTATCTTTAAAAAATCTTGATTTAGAAGCTGAGTAATATATGAGTTGCTAAGGAGGATGCACTAATTAGTAATGAGAGCTACAGGCAAAAAATTTACAAGCAACATGTGTAATGAATTTATGAAAAGTAAGTGCAATGATATTTAAATGGTTTTGTGTATGTTTTACACTTTTAATGGTCTGAAGAAGCCACCGGGACGGCAGTGAAAGCACTTACCTTGTTATCCTGTTTTTAAAAATAGTTTATGATTTTAGAGTCGTACATTTTGTGACCGCTTTATTTTCTTTTTGTTTGTTATTTACTTGCGTGGTGCAGTCGTGGATTTGTCTGCATAGTATTTTGCTGCATTTTGAAACTAATAAATAGACCCTGCAAATATAAGGATGAAGTATTTAGGTAGCTATTCTGAAGTTAGAAACAAATCAGGCAGTACTTACTGAAAACAAAGAATTAGCTTGTCAAGAATGATGAAAATAGGGAAGTCACATGAATGGCTACTGCCTAGCTACTACTAGCGCTGGAATACAATGCTCCTTTGCTTCTTCTCTCACCAGAAGCAAAGCATTTCCTTAAACCATAATAAAATCAAACTCATGATTTTTACTCCTACGAAAAACACACCCCTTAACAAATCCCATTTCAAAATATTCCCTCCTAACTCCACTGTCATTGAATTAGTGGCCCACACACATAACTGTTAGGAGTAATTATTGATGAAAATCTCAAATTTGAACTCCATGTTCATAATAACATCAGTAAGTCCCACAAAAATAAGACTACTCTACAGACATAACCTGTTCCTCTCATGCCCACAAAACAAATACTTGCCTCATCTTACCTGTTTCCTTCCCTAGTTTATTGTGCACCACTATTAACCAACCTTCAGTCCTCCATGAAAACTAAACTAGAAACATGCTATAACAAGATAGCTAATTTTGCAACAAATAGTCACCATTCTACCCACCACTGTATTGCCCTAAATGAACTACATTGGCTCGAATTCCACCACTACTTAACCTATCTTCAACTAACTACCACACAGAAATTAATTAATAAATCTCATGATTGCCCTCCCCTAAAGTCTTTATACCACTATTATAATCCTAATAGGCCCCTACGATCTGAAAAACTGCACCTTGCACAAATTCATAAACCTAAGCTACCTGACAGTCAGCTATTATAATCTTGGGTCATTGCAAAAACATGGAATAGCCTACCAACTTACATTCATACTCATCAATGCTTTTCCACCTTCAAAACTGCCCTGCTTGCATATTGGCCCAGTGGACTTTCCCAGTAAACAAATGCCAATAAATAAATTAGCAACAATCCCAAGATGAGAAGCAGGTCCCAGTCTGTTTGGTTATCCACAGTCTTGTCCCAGATGATGCAAGGGTCTGTAGGTTTGTTGTACTTCCCTGGTAGATGCCTTGAATAGCCACCAGACCTATCAGGAATGTCAAGCACAGCCACTCACCGCTTAACCAGAAACAGTCAGGAGTCAATGCCCTCTGCTCTTTCTGTCACCTGGAGCAGAATATAAGCACAAATTCTAAGCTGCCACCTATGAAGCAGTTATTAGGCTTTCTGGTGATAATCAGTCTCCAGGAAATAATGTCCCTGTGCTTCTTCTCTCACCAGGAGAAAACAGAAGCATTAATCCAAAGATGGCTACTGAGATGCACAATATGGGTTCTCCAGTAATTGGTGGTCTTGCAATAAATGTTGAGCATCTTAAAGATAAGATGGAAAAATGTCTTAAGCACTGCAGTATGCTAGATATGAAAGAGGGGGCACCTTAAGCTTTGGCTATCTAAGTGGAGAGCCACTAATTTTAGAAAAGCAAGACAGATTGAAAGTGGGTGGGCACTTTGTATTCTGGTTCTATGGAATATAGTGGGATGGCCTATAAATTTAAATAACTGAAGAAGAGTGATTTCACAAAATGATAATTTTGTGTTTACTCATAACAGCCAATGAAAGGGGAGAGGGAAGGAGATATGTGGTCAAATTAACACAAGGGCCAGGCAACTAGAAAGACAGTTGTGTTTAAGAATGCAACAGCATTACGGCAAGAGGGTGGGTTAAATTTCTGTGTGTGTCACAAAAGACACAGCTGTGGTCTCTTTTCTAGTTTTAATATGCAATTAAAAAAAGAATACAAGTAAAACATAGTGTAAAGAAAACAAATCACAGTATACAAAACAGAAGGCAATAAAGTAATACAAAATACAAGAAAGCAAAAACAAACTAACCTTTCCCTCACAGCAAATTGTGCTAGAGTCTGGGTGAGCTTTTCCAGTAAAGCTTTGAAATGTTTTATTTTACCCCTTAAATAGAAGGTTTAGTTCCTAGTTCCACCCTCAGTTTACAGATGATTAACCTTAATGAACCTGTTCTAACTTTAGTGCGACTCCTTAATTGACTTGTTCTAATTTCTGTGTGACCCACAAAAGACACTGTGGTCTCTTTCTTAGTTTTAATATGCATTTAAAATCAGAATACAAGTAAAACACAGTGTAAAGAAAACAAATTGCAGTATATAAAATTGAAGAAGGCAATAAACTAATATAGAATACAAGGAAGCAAAAGCTGTGGTCTCTTTCCTAATTTTAATATGCAATTAAAAAATACAAGTAAAACACAGTGTAAAGAAAACAAATCACAGTATACAAAACAAAATAAGTAAATAAAATAATACAAAATACAAGAAAGCAAAAGCAAACTGACCTTTCCCTCACAGCAAGTTGTGGCAGAGTCTGGATGAGCTTTTCCAGTAAAGCCTTCGCTACTCAGAATTCACAAGAGATGCAGCCAGATCTAAGCCACCCTATAAATGCACCATCAGACCCCATGTAACCCATGTAACCACTCCCCAGCTCTTGTTACTAAACTCTCCTCCCAGAAAATAACATAATTTAGAAATAAATCCTAATTCTCAGAGGAAGTGTTCAAAGTAGCATACAGCTCATTTCTAATACATCTGCATGACTATCCTTTACCAGACTTTTTTGTTGTTCTCCAACTGTTCCAGAAATAGAGCATACAGGTTAATTCTTGGTGATGTCAGTAAAAACTGAAAACATGTTACTATGAATTGGAGATGAATGCTTGCTCGCTCCACTGAACTGTTACTGAGCTGCATTATCAGTGGTTCATATAAACCTTTCTAAATAACTAGAACTGCTGACCAGTCCCCAACCTGCTTACAGACCACAAACCTCACCATTTTACCAATTAGAACCTTCTGAAGACCAGAGTGAGACACAGAGAACCAGTGGCATAGTGATTGCTGCTGGGCTGAGTGGAAGCCCCTTAATCTGGTGAAAATTCCCTAGGGAACTTTAATGACTCCTAGACGTAGTACCCTACCGACTGTGCTAATGCATAATTTCTAATAGTCATTTTCTGTTAAATTGTTATTTTATTTTATTTATTTACCAGAGAGCTGACCCGCTCCTGTGGGTTTAGCAAACTAGGATAAATTAGATGCTAAGGAAGATCAGCATTAAGTGAAATGGAGCCATGTGCACCCCCCTCCCCCGACCTTGCCTCCTGATATGATGCAGACAGCTTACTTGTTTGCTGATTTTTCTACACTCTGTGTTATTCCTCAGCTTTTCCTCCATTCTTTCAACACAATGTAACTATCCAAGACTGCTCTATAATAACTTTGGATGAAGTAATGGAATTAATCCAAGCACGTGGCAGCCACTCACTCAACAGAAGCCAGTCATAGAGTTGTAGATGCTCTAAGGTATATTTTAAAGTATTTTTCCAACATTTTGATACAGTGATAGCCCAAGCAAAAGTCATAGGGAAAGAAATTCAGTCATATTTTTTTTTCTTTCAAGGGAGCAATAAGTTGTGTCCAAGACTTAAATGTTCAAAGCTGATAAAGAGCATCTCCCAATAAACTGAGGAAATAAAGTGTAGGGATAGAAAACCCATATATAGGAATAGTATTAGCCTTCCTGCACCATAAAACTAAAAGACACACCACCTTATATGTACCCTTATGGTGTTAGATTGGGATGAATGCGATAGAACAAAAGACCACAATCATACATTTTAAGTTGTTGCCATCATATACAGAACATCTCCTCTTCTTTTCCTCTAAAAGAGAGACACCCCTTTCTTATGTCAGACTAAGACAAAAGTGAAAGAACAAATATCCACAGTAATATATTGTAAGTTGTCATCATCAAATGTATGTCAAAGTAAACTTTATTGTCATTTAAAACTACACACATGTAGCCTAAATAAAATTTCATGAATCAGCTCAATTCCTGAGATTACTAAGGAAAGTGAAATCACACATACAAGTAGAGGAATAAACATACAGTAAATACACACAAGAAAGAGCAGAGATGTTTACCAACACTCATATACAAAAAGAATACTCTCCCCTAACTTAAATTAACTATACTGTTTAAAGTAATACAGAACACACTACAGATTGAACAATGCATAAATTGTCGAATATTGCATTTGAGTGGGTTAAATAATACTGACTTTGGATATGATAAATAAATATTGCACTTACTTGGAATATATTTAAGTATATATTGCACAAATAAATAAAAATTGACTTATTATGTGTCCAGACCCCTGGGACTAGTGCCCGAGTCCAAGTCTAATAACTGTAGGGTAGAAACTGTTATTGAGTCTTGTAGTCCTGCAGCAGATGCTATAATATCTCCTACCCAATGCCAGGTGCTTAAAAAATGCAAACAGCATGCATTATTATCCCTACCCCCAAAACATAGACACTTACATTCATGTCTGTTGTTGGATTGTGAGGAAAGTGAATAAAACAATGATTGCAGTAATTTATTACAAGTATTAAGTCTGATCACAAAGAAAGTGAACAAAATAATAACTGCAGGTGCTTATTCCACCTTATTTCTCCAAAACAGTACAATGATCTTAGAAAAGCTATAGTACCTATCATTCATAACTCTGAGCTTTGATTGTGAATAAAGTTAATAAATAATGGCCACACAGTAGCAAGAGTCTTCCCTGCATATTTCTGTGCAAGTCTGTTTTAGATTAGGTAGGGCCTAAGGCAGAGGTTGAGGAAGAGGCCCCCAGTTAATCCTATTATAAAGTTCTAACAAACTCCAGAATTCTAGATCCCCAATACTATGTATGTCTGCTGATAAAAAAAACAGTGATATTTTTCTTCTGCTCATGACAAGCCACATCTATCACAAGATCCACTCACAAACAAATGCAATAATGCTGCAATCTTATCTTTATTTATTTACAAGCAAATTGTAGGAAGCCCAGTTCACCTATAATGATCACTTTAAATTAATTAAAAAATACAAGATAATGTGTCTCCTGCCAAGTCAGATCACTAACTATTTAATTGCAATTAAAAACATCAATTGGATTTTAACCACCGATGGCCTTTTTACTCATCAATTATAGCCATTTTATTGTATAACTCAGATGTCTGACTCATTTTTTTTTTAAGTGTCCACTGAAAAGTGTTTTCATTTGCTTCACACACAAATGGACACTGGCCCTGTAAAGCCAGCTTAACGACTGTCAAGCTTTTTCATAAAAACATTGTAACTCATTTTCATCTACAGGCAGCTCCCATACTCTGAACCTATAGTCACTTTGTTGACTCTGTTCCCCTCAAGTGTTTGAATGTGGTAAAAATGTAAAAGTCCCAGTTTACTCAAACACACAATAAGCACAATAAAGTATTCCAGCTTCCTTCATGCAGATGCACACTACTAAAGGAAGGATACATTAATGGCTGTCTAACTTGAGCAAATGACAATAGGATCAGTCACTTTCATCCACAGACTGCCTCCTTTCACAGCACTTATAGCCCTTTAGTGGACAGCATGTGTGATGACCCACCACTGGACCAGTAATCAAGGAACCTCAATCCTCACCACTGGCAATAGTGGGGGATGTACACTGAGAGGATGACAAGGTGCACACTCAGTATTTTCAGATGCATCCTCAGTGATGGTTGTTGTGTACTGAATCCTGGAGGGTGTTACTGGACATACACCAGGAGGTTAGGGATAAATACAGAAAAAAAGATGATTGCCTAAATGATGTCCTCCTGCTGGTCAGCTCTTGCCCTTTGTGGAAGGGAAAACAAATGACCCAGTTGGCTACATTTGAAGTTGATGGCCAACAGGGAGAAACTTACCTTAAAAAACTGTGGAATATCTTTTAATATCACTGAGGTGACTGACAGACAAAAACCCATATAAGGTCTGGTCCAATTTAATGAGTAAACCAATTTTGGAAATAAGTATTTTGGGAATGTGGAGATGTTTGGATGAAAGCTTATTCTGTGATAAAGAACCCAAACTTTAGGATGTTTTCTTGTTATAACCTCTTAGAAGTCTGTTTCTAAAATAGTAGCATTACAATCTCTATGACTGGTTGGTTAAGTGGGTACAAGTTTCTGACTTTTGCAGTAAACCACGAGGAGCTCTGCATAACTAATGCATGTTGAGTAATTCATGCAGTAAAAAATACATAGGTTCTGACTGTATGCAGCTAAAGTGTTCTGAAAAAAAGAATTTACAACTTATTTTGCAAACTGTACAGAGTTCTTTGACAATTGTACTTATCCTGACAGTGCATGTAGCTGTACAGCTCTCTAGTAGCCTCCTCTGATGGCAGATAGATAAAGCCCTGACTACATTCCAGGTAACATGAGTCTGACTAGTAGTCTGGGCATATGCTGGATTTGGCACTGTGTAAGAAATGAGTGATGTGGCTTTGCTGACTCACCTCTCTTAGGGAGGTTTGGGATGTTTGTACACTCATTCTCACAGTAGAATCCATGATGGTGATCAGAGATCATGCAGGAGTGTTGACTTCCAGGTGGACAGGGCAGCCTTCAGGGGTTATGTTAGCCACAAAAAGAAGTGGCACATCTTAACTAGTATGCCCATTCCAAGACCAGTTGGGTTAGAGGTCCCAAACAGAAAAATCAAACCCCAATGTTGACTGCCTTAATGATGGACCTTCATGATGGACCTTCATGTCTGATGAGACCCTCTGGTGATGGTGGAGCAAATGGATAGATTGGTTAGAGTTGCTGATGATCATTAGGCAGAAGGGACAAAATGTCTCAAAAATACAGCTTTCATGTGAATTGTGGAACCTAAATAATTCTCCTTCTAATGACATATAGCCTCAAGTGTGTAATTTATTCTGCATAAAGCACTTAATCATGGAAGTTTTACATACATTTGAGCACTGTGCATATTTGTCTGTTTTTTGTGCAAGCACTGCTAGTAAAGCTTTTTCGAGTGAAGAAAACTGGACAATGTGTTACAGTATTTATCCCACGAAAGTAGTGCATGAGAATTATAGTGAGTGCTGCTTGTGCACTTTCTTGTTTGGAATGAATACTGTGTGTCACTTTCCAAGATTATACCTTTCAGATTAAAAAACAACTGCCATTCACCTTGCATTTCTTTGACTACAATAAAAGAAATTCCCAACCAGCTATTTCTAAAAGGGTTGGAATAAAGGATGTTGATCCTTTCTTGTAAACAGAAATATGGTTACTGTATTAAAACAATGGCAGTTATTGCCCTTTTTGAAAATAACTTTCTATATGGCAAGATATAATTGTTTTGCATTGTTATACGAGAGTATTCTGAAACATACTAATGAAGATGGAAATCCTATAGATAACAAGTTCAACAAGCTTACCTGGAGTCATTCTGTAAACAGCACAAATCCTTCAGTAGCAGTATCATACCGGAGAAAGGTTAATATATTTTTGAACTTCAGGCCCTAAAACCAGATGGGTTCTGTACATTTGCCTGAACTTTCTATTTTTCAAAGATTTTCTGCTGTAAACATTGGTTGAGGCACAATTTGTTAAGCGCAGGAATAGCCAAAGAATGCAATGTCAAATGTTACGTAAGTGGGAGTGGGTAGTAATGCCAAAATATGGTATTGTGTGTATACGTGCAAGTGTTTCCAGGTTAGGATTAGAGTGTCTGTGAGGAAGAGAAAGGTTTTGAGACATCCCTCCTCTTGGCCAGTGATCAAGGAGCCTCAGTCCTCACCACTGAAACTGGTGTGGAACGTTCACTGTGAGGAAAATAGACACACACAGTGTTTTCAGATGCAGTCCTCTGCACCAAGTACAATTTCCCTTAAGAGCACACAGGGAATGCACACTCCAGTCTAGGGGCTGGCCTTTCTCTTCAATCCTCAGTAAGACTCCCCACAGACCACAGTACAGCTGAGCCCTTAGTCTGGTGTTCCAAGTCAAGTTCTTCAACACCCTCTCTGTGAAATCAGTGCTGTCAGTGTCCCTGTTGAAAGTAGCTGTAACACATACTCTCTTTGAGATTTGATTTTCAGGCATGCACAGACACACACACACACACACACACACACACACACACACACACACACACACACACACACACACACACACACACACACACATGCGCACACATGCACACACACATAGCCACCTGGGAAAGGCTGGCACAGCTTCTGCCACCTCCCACCCAGACTATAAGGTAGATTTATTGCCACCAGAACACCCTAAGACAGCTACTCTAAGGGTTTACCAGGGTACCCAATTACACTTAGTAAAATTAATATTTAGACAAATGGTAGTGTTTAACCAATCAGCAAGACTTTCAGAAATGTGGAGCCACAGTGCCACTAAATAAATGCAAGTTATATCAAAGGTTAAATATTTTCTAAAAAGACCAGATACAATTAAGTTTAGATATATTTAATAATAAATAAAAAAAAACATGAAAATACTGAATATCTATTTACAATAAACACCAGAATTTCAATCACAGGAAATATAAAGAAAAAAACACAGGTGGAAAGACTCATACAGATACAGAAAAAAAAAAACATTTAGCTAATCTCACTATATTTTTTAACTGAAGAATGACTGTTCCCTAGTTACTCATTAAAGAAAGGGAAGATGGAAGTGGATGAGAGGCTTGTCAGGTCCAAAAACAGAGAGCACTTGTCACATCTCCCACTAGTATTCAAATACAATCTCAGTACTGGTTACAGAATGACATCACATCTGGTCACCTGACTCTGGGGTTCCCACACTACTCTCTCACTAGAAACTGAGCTAGGATGTGGCACTAATGTGTCACAATACATACATAGAATTTGAGCTAAGGTTTATTACAGCATCTGGAAACTGTTAAACAATTCCAACACTTCCACCCTTCTTGGAGAAACTAATAAGCCAATCTCTTGCACCACCCAGGGTAGCAATTAGTTCACCACTAAGAACAATAGAGCAGGATCACAGCCTAGGCTTTTCACAGACATTGCATCTCGGGCTGCATTCAGATCTGTGAGATAAAATCTTTATGGCCTAAACCAAGTAATTTAATGTCAGGCTATTTTTTAAGCTTAGCTGGACTGAGCTTAGCCCCTTCCCTTTCAGTATCCTATATTAGAATATATATATTTCATCAGTTGCAGCAATACAGTGTGACATACATGCATATTTCTTTTCTGTCCAGCAGGATCCACTGTTGATACATTTTTAACAAAAGCAACTTTACAAATACATTTTAACACAAACATCTGTACAAATCAGTTTGATATTCAAATGACATATAATTCTTTAAAAAGCTCCAGCTATGCTTGCATATGTTACACATGCACTGCCCTACTCTCCCTGGCACAGCTGACACTACCTCACATCATCACAGGCTGTGTTGGTATGCTTGGGTACTGGTATGTTTAAAGTGTGCAAGTTTGCATGTGTGTGTGTGTGTGTGTGTGTGTGTGTGTGTGTGTGTGTGTGTGTGTGTGTGTGTGTGTGTGTGTGTGTGTGTGTGTCTTGTTAAGTGGTACTATTAAGGAAATGGTGTTTATTATCCTAATGTGTAGTGTTTGGGTTAGAGGCACAGGTAGGGTTAGGCTTAGCACAAATGAGTAAAGTAGTCCAGTGGGACAGAAGTCCCCCTGCTCACCCTTGATCATGTGTGTTTACTCTAACCCTACCTCTGACCCTGAAATTAGGGTACTAAACAGACTTTCATTAATAGTAACACTATGCAGTCAGATCATGCCTGCAAGTTAGTGGTCTTTTTTTGGCTAACTGATCAGAAA
This sequence comes from Protopterus annectens, assembly GCF_019279795.1. NCBI lineage: Eukaryota > Metazoa > Chordata > Ceratodontiformes > Protopteridae > Protopterus > Protopterus annectens. Next base: position 213,316,897 of record NC_056734.1, read on the forward strand.
AGGAAACTGTTTTCCTTTTTTTTCAACTGGTTTAGTGATTCAAGGAAAATGTTTCTAGATTTGTATGTACAACTAATAATAATATATTTAATCAGATATAGTAGTGGTCTTGAACTTAGGATATTGAATGATAATATATTTAGTTCAGGATTACTACTACATCTGATTAAGTATATTATTATTGGTTGTACATACAAATATCAACAACTTTCCCTGTACTTACTTAACTATAAGATATGGGCATGTCAATGTGATGTCAGCTCTGAAGACTTTACACAACCATCTTAACTTATGCTTCTGGGGTGTAGGTATAGAAACTTTGGTAGAAAACTGATTTATACAGACATGTTGCAACTGACAGCCCCCTGTACTCATCTATCATGAAAAAGGACTGTGCAATAGGAGAGTTATGGAGTGTGTCATGAAATAAAACTAGCCATTCTGAGAGTGGAGCAGGACTTTACCCACAAGGAACAAATAACTGGATAGGGGAATTGCTAGAGGGCTCTGTCACAGGATATCTTTGGAGTAGTGAGTAAGCCTAAAGGAGGGGTTAAAAGCATTTATTTTTAATTTCCATAATGCAATGATACCATCTGTGGTCCATCTTGAATCTTTTTTATTGCCCCTTTGATAACATTATCTCAAGTAATTCCATGTATCCTCTTTTTTATAACAGCCCTTCTTTTGACTTAGATTTACTCTTTGCCCCTCGAGCTCCACTTTCACCGCCACTCTGCATTGTCCCACTTAGTCCACTCATGTGCATCACCATAATAAAGTTAACATACCTTCCTCCCTCTAAGGGACTTGGATTTTACCTTCATTATACATGACTGGACAATGCAGGTAGGGTGTTTAATTTTATGGTGGTGGCAAGTATACATCATGCTATGAACACTGGTTTCTTTATCTCTTGCAAGCTAGTGTGTTAGCAGCAGCATAACACTGAATGAATGATTTTGCTTTTCAACATTGCTGCTTTACCATACTAACTCGTTGGCTAAAATATAGTGCATTCCATTCCCAAAAAGGGTCAGTTAATTCTCAGCAAACTATAATACAGACACACTTTAATTAAACTCTGAAACTGTTTCTGTTGAGTTACAGATTTATTCTGTTACACAAATAAGGACATATTTTCCTATTTTTGTATCAAGAACTTCTTAATGAATCTTGACTCATCACCACTTTAAAAAAAGAAAGGTATTAAACCAAATAATGTATTTAAAATAAGAAATAAATATATAAAAATAATGACACGAGGTAAATACACTTGCATTCTTCTATTTATCCCCATTTTGTGCTGACTTTAGTTTGGATTTTGCCAGATTCAAAAATATTTTCTTTAAATGTATTTATAAATAAAAATTGCTTGCAAGTAATCAGTCAAAATCAAATAATGTGACTGAAAATCCACACATTTCTATAACATACTTTATTTTAATTCTTGTATTCTGTCATATAAATCTCATCAAGACCCCCACCCCATTGACCACCCGCCTGACAGGCAGGTGTAATCATGAGCTCATCTCTACAAGCCCGTTACTATCTGTCTCGGCAAACAATCACATGTAGCACACAGGCTGAAATTTTGCCTGCTTCTGTCTTTTGATAAGAAAGCTATCAGGAGCTGAACATATTTTATGTATGAAATACAGCAGGCATCAAGCAGTCAAGCATAAGGTTTGTTTAAAATATATGATGCTATCTGGGAAGACATGTTAACCCATTCTGCCCCCTCTCAGATACAAGGATTCTCTGGCAAGAGGAATGACAAGATACCTGACAACAAGCAGAAACAGCAAAGTAGCTACCTTTTAACTATAGGTTATATATGTGTAAACACTGACAGATGTGTCATTTGTAATCATGCAAGCACTCTTTTATGATATTGTGTATCAATTATTTTGCACGAGCCAGTCTCCATTGATTTCACAGACATAGATATTTTCCATATTAATGGTGACAGTTTTCATCAGAATTATTTTACTTCTGTTGAGGTCTGCATTCTTTGCATTGTAGAAGGTTATACATTTTAGGAGACCAGTTCTGAGAAGGGTAATAACATGCTTAAAACCAGAAGGTCAAACTAATAATATGGACAAGGGTCAGAACTTTGACCCAGGTGAAAATAAAATGTATTATATGTAAAAGTTACCTTTGAGTTCTCTGAATACTTTAAACCTTGCACTGCTCTAGGTGGCTGAGTGAAATCAAAATGTGAGTAATGTTTATCACATACTTTCAGATTAATTTTTTTATCAATATTCTATTTTTATAGGACTATACAAACTTAAGAGACTGCTCAGTGTTTCAGACTTCAGTTATGAGAATCCAAATGTTACAGATTTTCCCTTGGATAATTTTGAAACATAGTTTTATATGCAGAACCAGAAATACAACACAGAATCCAAAAATAAGTGGTACTTTTATTTGCTCATACTTTGTTGACCAAGTTAGTTCCACTAAGCTAGTAGCCTTTTTCAGGGGGGAGATGCAAGCTGGTATTTATACTCCTAGGGGAAAGTTGGCCAGGGCATTGCAGAACTACCCCTATTCTTTTCTGTAGGTACTTTGTGATCTCTTACATCCACTGAGCTACAGCCAGCTCAAAAAGATGGGACCACAGTTTAACATCTCATTCCAGAGGCAATACACTGACAAGTGCAGTACACCCCTTCTGTTGCACTGCATTGTGGACAAATGATATACCTGGTGTGGGAATAGAACACACACAGTCTTCCACACCAAGACCGAGTGTGCTACCTGTTGCATCACTTACACAGTTAGCAAAAATAAGGTAATCTAAAATTGAGCATGTAATGTGAAGGCCACAGTATGTGCACTGTCTGATTAATGAACAGTCTCAGAAGAATTTATTTGAACAACAGGTTTTTGAGCAGACATTCACAAAAGCATGACAGTGATACATTTTTGCTACCAGGAAATAACACTTTGCAATGTATTCCAAACCAGTTGTTGCTGTATGCTGCTTATGCTGACTGACAGTAGGACCTTGCCATCACTGTGTAAAGAACTAGACATTCTTCTTCAAATCGCTCCCAAAGAAAGACCTTCCATATAGAAATACAAGCAAATTCTGGTGAGGTATCATGCAATATATAATTATGATTACATATGGGCTTAGACAGGAAGTTTGATCAGCTTCTATGGTTTATTTAGTAGAGTCCAGACTGTAACCATTCTTTCTCAAACCTGATCAGCTACTTTCAAACTCTGCTCAAGATAATTCAAACTCTGATCAAGACAATGCTCACACACACACACACACACACACACACACACACACACACACACACACACACACACACACACACACACACACATGCTCATGCGCACGGTAGTGTTGAAGCATAAGACAAATTTTGCCTCAAAGACCTGGAGTATCAATAATATTGTTTGTGGCTAGAGATCTCATAAAGCATGCATGTGTTGGTTTGGTCTGCTTCTAAAAATTCATATTTTTGTCTGACAGTTTTTATCTGCTTCAGTGTTGGGAGAATATGCAGTTTCTTTCAAGACAGCAATATGGTATTTCTTTTTTCATTGATTCATTCATTTAGTGTTCTTATAGTTAAACAAGTGACATTGTGCAGATGATCCATTTTCAGTCACAACTATGACAAATATAGGTAATCAATAAACTGTTACAGGAAGAATGCTAAGAATTCATTTTTTTTTGTTTTAAATTATCACAGATAATTCCCTTCAATGAAAGAGATTAACAGCTATTTGGATTCACATATCTTATTTAAAAGAAATTTAAGGCATATCAGAGCAATAAGGACAAATTTCATCAAACTTAAATATCTCCAGCAAACAAACTATTAAACTGCTGGACAGAGCTACTGGAAATTATGACATTACTATATAAACATAAGACTGAATCAGCACTTTATCCATAGGAAGCAGACTCATAGGACACTTATAACACAGAACTGAGCCTAAAACCCTAATGTTATTCTTGTCAGCAAAAGAAAAAACTAACGATTCTATTTTTAAAGTCTGAAACAAAGGACATTAAAACATGTCTGGTGCTTACAGATAAACACTAAATTACTACAGTACATGCCTATAAATGTTATTTTCAAAGTCTGAAACAAGGGGTATTAAAATTAAAATATGACTGACTCTTACACAGATGCAATATATTACTGCAGTATGTATCTGCAGGTCTTCAACAGGACTGGTGATTTCATATGAAGATGCACCTGCAAAAGACACATTGAGTTAAGCTTAATAATGTGTAATTGAACCAGATGGTTCTCCTCTGTGGCCTTGAAGAAAGCTGTGATGGCTGACGTGAACATTTCCAGTATAGTACTACCCAAGGTCTTCAATGATGTCCTGTCAATGTTGTGCTGACAAGTGAACATGAGCAGAAAGTTCGACCAGGTATTCCTACATGTAAGCTGCACATACAAGAAAAAGGGTTGTCCTCCAAGAGTAACACAATTAAGAGTCTCCCTTTACTGTGTTAACATCTTCAGGAATGCAATAAATCTGTTCTTACCTAAGCAGTTATCTCAGTGCTCATAATCACCATGACTTCAAGATCTAGACACTAAATCGCACCACTTTGTTCTCATATAGATTAGAATATATATGACAACATTCCTCTCATTGCTACTCTCTGTGGGCTACTCTACAACCATGCCACAATCTATTTCCTTAGAATCTTATTCCTAATTACAGTATCTCTATTTTCATATAATAAGTTACTAAAGTCCAGACAAATGTATCTTATCAGCAGACCACTGTAAGGATCCCTTATAACCCAGGTATAAAATCAGATCATGTTCAACCACACACTTCATTCTGTCTATGAACTCACAATGCTTTTCCTGACAATTAAAGTCCTCTGTGAAAGCAACAAGCATTTACTTAAGGATTTTGTTCATGAATTTCCAAGTCATCACTGCAGGGCTAACCAGCTGTAGTTCCTTAGATTGTTCATGGTCCACTCTGCTGCTATGTACAAGGGTACCAGTTTTGTCATCTTTGCATATCAAAAGTTCTACTACAAAACTAGTCAAAATACTTAGGGTCCTGGGAGCCAATCCATCAAGTCAAGTCCCTGTGCTTTATTCTTCCTCACTGCAACTAGTATCCTTCCCTCTTCCTCCTGCCTCTCCATAGTAGAGTCCATCCTGTGATATACATTCTCCACCCTAGCTCTTTCCTGTCATTAGACCACACCTTACCTTCTCTGACAGAAGACTGATGTGATGTGATGTGAAGTTACTTTCTAATAAATAGCACAATGTCAGAAGGGGTTACGATGTAACCATTTTTCTTTTTGTGACTGACACAATATATAAAGCCATCGATGACAGACTCTTCAAAGAAATTCTAATTGCTGAACTACAAAAGCTTTTTAATATTTTCCTAACAAAATTTTATGGACAGGCTGCAATCTCATGGCATGGATGCTAAAGTTATTCATCAGTTGGAAGCAGGACTATTTGACCCCAGACAGTTCGACCCTGGACTGTTCACCCCCGGAAGGTTCGACCCCAATGCATTTCTATACAATTTTATGTATAAATGTATATGTATTTTATATGTGATTTTTTAGTGGACAGTTCGACCCCGGACTGTTTGACTCCAAATATATTCTAGTAAGTACTTTATTATTATGTTATTATTTAATCAATTATTCAGTAATAACACTGTTAATTTTTCTTTGTAAATATATATATTTTTTACTTTAATATTTTTATTTAATTTATTACATTGGTTAGTATAAATATAACACAAACTTTTAACATATAATAACTAGTGTTACGCTTTAACGTATTATGACTAGTAATACTTTATAACATATTTTTTATAATAAATTAAATATTTTTTTATTTTAAGGAGTATAATGAAAAACAAAATAACTGGCAAACCTTGGGATAAGAGCTCCGTGATCCAAAATCCAAAATCAAAATGTAACAAAACAAATAACTGAACACAAAGCGCTTACCATATTGAATAAACCTATGTTTTAATAGATTATTTATCTTGTGTTTATGGACTTTTACATGCGGTTGCCGCTGTGTGAAATTATTCTTTAGCCTTGGTTGCTCCATGTTCAGTTATTTGTTTTGTTACTTTTTTATTTGATATTATGTTGATATTTTAATCAATCTCTTATGTATAATAAATAAATTGTTTAAAATTAAATTAAATCAATATGATGATAGGTTGGATATTTTAAGAAAGATTTTGCACACACAATATATATATATATATATATATATATATATATATATATATATATATGATTTTTAATAGAAAAATGATTGGCAGTGTATGTGTAATTATGGATTTTGTACCTCACATTTTTTTTTTTGTTCAAAGACCGATATACAATTATTATTTAATTGTGTGGTGTTGGAGAACCATTTCTAATTCTCCTTCAAGTAAGTACATACATGTGTAGTGCTGTTTTGTTGATGACTTTTCATTTTCTGGTCAGTAAAGGAGTCACAGCTACAAGAATTTATAGAATATTTCTGTTTTACAATGGTTTGCTAACTAATCCGGATGTTTGCAGCATTATCTAGTCTGGAGTCTCTGTTCATTGATTTATTGCATATATGTTTTTCTTACATTTTTATTTTAGGTTATATTTGTAGGGGTACTTTATTTTTTAATGCCTTAATTGTATTTGTTTTGTTAATTTTAATTATTTTTATACAATGTTAATTTTACTGTTATACGGTAACTCCAGACTAGTTAATGCTGCGAACTTCCGGATGTTATTGCTACTGCTTATTTCCTTCTTGTTTTTGCAGTTATTGTTTTTTTTTATATATAATTCAACTAACTAATTGCATTTTTTTGTAAAGTAAGTGTAGTCAAAGCACATAAATAGAAAAGAAAAAGACTGACTAAATGCAACTTTAAGAAAGTTTAAACAGTCTTTCTTTTCTATTTATGCTTTGATGTGCTTCGGCTTCACTTACATTATTTTTTTTTTATTCAGGTGCAACCATCCGGGGTCAAACTGGTCAGGGGTGAATCATCTGGGGGCAAATTGTTGGGGTCCAAACATCCTGTACCCCACCACTTCTATGATTACTTGTGGAAAAGAACATGGAAAGTTAAAGCTGGAGAAGCCTAATGTCTTTACTGTCAAATCTGGATGTCTCCAAAGATCAGTACTTTAGCCTCTTCTCCATCTTTATTAACAGTATCTCTGCCTCTTGGCACAAAGTTAATCGGACTCTGTTGTGCGCAATTTAGTCTTATGAAGCTCAAACAGACCCCAGTATTACCAAAAAAAAAAAAAACAATAACTAGAAATTTAAACTATTTACCAAATAGTTTAAGCTAAAAAGTCTAATTAGCTACTTCCAAAAGACACTAACACATTCCTTGAAACTCTCAAGAGGCTCTCTTCCATCAATAAAGAACTTTGTATAACATATCCTTTTTGAGGATTTAAGGATTTTGGTTCTGTAGCCAAATACCTTGGGGTCTGGTTGGATCCATCAGTGACCTTCTCCAAGCACATCATCTGAACAGTAAATCAAACTGAAACTTTGCTAAGGATGTGTTATATAGCATCCACCAAAATTATCCCATGAGTCGTTTGCTGATGCACAATAAATTCATCAGTATTGGGATAGAGAATGCCTTGTAAGCCAGACACAGGTCAGCTAGCAGTCTGTGGGATACCAAGTACAGTGATACGACTTTGAGTCGGTCTCTTGTATCCTTTTAGTAAGGTATCTCTGTTGGCATTCCAGTTGGTGCATGTGTCTGGATACACACATGCCAAAGAGGGCATTATATTAAATGACTGGCCTAATAAGAGCTAAGTAAAGGGGAACAATGACATCCCTAGATCTATACACAACCTCTTTGTTTATAAGTTGTGTAATATACAAGGTGTTTCTTGCAACAATGTACACATGTTGGTCAAAAGTTAGGTCACTGCCAACATATATTCCCAAATCCTGAACAACTGGGTCAGCCCTCAGGAGTGTATTGTAAATACAGTAGTTCCCTGGGATAGATGACTTCCAAAGGATACAATCAGCCTAGTGACCCCCATTTGCATAGCATGTCTTAGGACTGCATTGTATTTCAATGTTACTACAGAAAGAAAGATATTAAGTAGTATCCACATATATGAATACATGAAACATATGCTAGATCACCATGATGAAGCATGGAATGTAGTTCTGTAAGTTATACATAAGTTGTTGGCTTCTCCCACACACTCATCCATATGCATGTAATCAGTGTTATTTGAGATTCATGACACTTGTCCTCAAACTCCCATGTGAGCAGTACTAGTCTGAAGTTTTAGAATGCAGCTCTCAGACTTATTTAAGCAATACTGCTTTTCCTCATACTGTCTAGACAACACATGTCTACAAATCAAAAACATATAGTTAAGGACATAGGTACTCAGGTTGAAAGCTCCCTCTGTTTTGACCATCAACTTTGTGGGAACATGGGCAAAATTCTTGGGTAGGCTTTTAAGGGCCTCCGAGCCAATATCCTAGTATCATCCTATGAACATATGAACCTATTATTTGGAAGGAAATCTTATTATTTAGCACAGCTAATTGCCAATGGAATATCATCAAGTTCCAAATAAGTAATCACCTCCTTACATTCAGTTTTGATCAGGTTAGTTACTCAGTACAATTTTGCCCAAAGGTCCCTAACCAGAAAATATCACAGACCTAAAGTATCTAAGTTACCAAGAGTGGATGGACGCTCTATCTCTATATTGAGTGTCTTACAGACTTTTTAGGGGAGATCTCTGTCTTGCTTACAATGTCATTAGAGACCCAATTGCCCTGGACTTGTTGTTTCTCCACAAGTTTAATATATTCACCAATACTGAAACCAGGGACCTAAATTTTCACCAACAGATGAATAAAACATGATGTAGAACATGTTTACAACTCAAAGCCTCTTAAATCTCTAGAATAAACTTCCCCTTTATATTAAGCAGGGGACTTACTATCTTCCTTTAGACATAAGTCAGATGACTGGATGGGTATCTACAAATTTACTCAAAGACTGAGCCGTATGGCCTTCCAGAAGAAAGTTGGTGCTGCCTGAAGGATGGAACCGGCAAGGTGAGAATTGGCTTGAGACAATTTCCTTGGAATATTTATGCATCTGTGGATATATCAATGTATGGAAATCATACCAACTTTAGCTTTGTATATTTATTTACTTTTTAATTAATTAGTTTATTAACTACCTATTGGACTAGTTCAGAAATCCTTGTTCAGAAATCC
>NC_056734.1:213333677-213558677 GCF_019279795.1 Protopterus annectens
TTTGTTCGGTCTAGTCTTACTATATTATATCCTTGGGGAATCATTTCATTATCTTTTGTTTCAGGTTTTAACCAAGTCTCAGTGAGGCAGAGGATATCAAAGGAGTGAATAGCTAGGAGGGCATGAAGGTGAGGTACTTTATTATTGATGCTTTGGATATTCAGATGCCCTATAAGGAGAGAATTATTGAGTTTAGGGTGAGTTGTTTGGATAGTAGGGCTGGTATGGCCAGGGTTGGGGGTGGATGTCGCCATCTATTAAGGAGGGGTTATTTGTGTTTGTTCCAGGATTATTTCTAAGGTAAGTTAGAAGTTTCAATTTTTTGTCTGAGGGTAGGTTATGTTTAATATGGGAGAGTCTGTGGTATTTAGGTAGTAGGTATCTGGGAGTGGAAGTTATGTTAGAATGTCTATGTAGGGATATGTGTGTATATATTGTAGTTTGTTTGTGGGAATGGTTAAGCTGATAAAAGTGCATTTTTTCAAAGGAGGTAAGAAGGTAGGCTGAGAAGAGGGTAGTTAATAGTATAACTGTAAGTGTTAGAATGGCTAGATTAGGGAGAGGCATCTTTGAGGAAATAATAAAATAAGAACTTGAGTGAATGGATAAAAGATGGAGTAAGATGTGGAAGAGAAGAAGATAAGAGGATACAAGAAGAGAAAAGAAAGGGTACTAAGATATACAAGTTAAAGTAGGAGGATATGGTAGAGGTACTCTAATGAGTGGCTTAATTGTGAGTGAGTGTTGGAGGGTAGGGGTGTGGCTAAAGTATGTGGGGTGGGGTGAATTATGGGAGTGATTGGAAGAGAGAGAGGGTGTGGTTAGGGAAGTATAAGTGTAAGACCCCTGGGGGTGTGTGGGAATTGGGGGTAGGGTAGGGGAGCGGAGTGAGCCCATAGGGCGAACGGAGCGGGTTTCAGCTGAGAGAGGCTGAGAGGCAATCAGTTATGGAGAGGGACTGTATGTATATTAAAATTCATTAAAATGAAATACAGGCATGGGAAAGGTAAGAGACATAAGCTGTTACTAAGTAGCAGAGAAAACAGGAGAACAAAGGTATAGCTGTGCTGGGGGGATGGTTAAGTAAAATAGTTGTACAACAGAGAGAGATACTTTTATAGAGAGTGCCAAAAAGGCAGGAAAGGAAGTTTATACAGAGGGATAATCAGAGGTGCCAGTAGGAAAAACATAAGAGGTGATAGTCAAAGGTGTCTATTTAGTAAAAAAACAAAAAACTTCCAGACTTACCTGGGATAATTCCTATTGTGAAGGAAACATGGGGTGGTAAGTACATAAATAGGGAGTACAAGCACTGATATCCGAGTTTAGCTGGTCTACAGAGCTCGTTGGTTTCTACAACCAGTGAGAGATGGTATTCCAAAGCCTAAGATATGCTGCCCTCTAGTGGATGATGTAGGGAAAACACAGATTCCACTAGGATAGTAGGTGAAAAGGGAGATAAGTTAAAAAAGAGATGGTAGGAGGGGTAGGTCCACGGGTGTGCAGGCCCTTACAAAATAGAATAAAATCTAATGCAGTCCCTAGTAATTCCAAGTTATCTCACTCACAAGGTTAAAGGTAAATCAATACATATACTGTAGGATAACACCTACACTGGGAGGCTGACTGTAGAGGGTCCATATATATATATATCCATGTGTGTGTGTATATATATATATATATATATATATATATATATATATATACATATATATATATATATATATATATATATATATAGATATGGTTTACTATTAAAATTTCGAACGGCACTCCGTCGACTGTGCTATAGTCGGCAACGGAAGTTCGAAAACGTCGAATGTCGAAGTAAAAAAATCAATCTAGGAACGGTTTTAACATGGGTTGAGGTAGGTGTTCAGTATTATTCTGAACTACAAACATCTCCCCTACCTCGACCCATGTTAAAACCCATTCCTAGATTGTTTTTTAGAGTTCGCAATTATCATTTTCGAACTTCCGTGTTCGACTATAGTACAGTCGATGGAGTGCCATTCGAAATTTTAATAGTAAACCTATATATATATATACATACATACCATCTCCATCTCCAAGGTTGTACAAGCTTGAGGAAAGGCAAAACAAATACATAACTCATTTTCTCCCTCTTATCAAAGTCATTAAATACTTGGAACCTGCAATCTTTCTCTGGCAATCTTTTGAGATTTGCTGAGTAGAACAAACTAAACTGTAGGTTTTCTATTTAATTCAGTGAAAAGATTTTATTAAGCAACAAAGTTACAGAAGTTTTAGCAATAGAAACTAAACCTGGAAAGATTTGTTATACAGTATTCAGGTTATCAGGCTGCCATTCCTAAGTGCAAAGACAGTTTTTTTTACAAAATTGGTTTGTTGTCTTTCGCATTAACAACAAACTGATAATAATGGTTCAGCGACTGACTGTAAGCTTACTGCTCAAAACACAAATTTGTAATAACTAAAATACTCTGCAAAAACACTAGTGAAACACATTCAATGCAAAATTAAATGCAATGACTAGTAAGATGTTAAACACAAATAGCTTAATGTTTTCCTGTCTGATGAAGTATGTTCATAGGTTTATAGGTCAGTACTAGGCTAACTGCCCTTTTGGACGATTTTAAGCCTAGCCAATTACCCCATGTGAGAATCAAACCCTGCACCTCGTGTCTATAAGGTATATACCTTAAGCATTATGCCAAACTCCCACCCTGTGTGTGTAGTGAAGCACTATTCTGTGTCTGTTTTATAGTTTACCAGTAATTGTTTGTTTATTTATACATCAAACTGATTTCAGCATAAGGTTTTTGCTTATTTGTAGGTTTATTACCTACATAAGAAATGTAATTTTATTTTTTAGAGTTATGACACAAAACCATTTCAAGCAAACATTTTGCACTTGTGTTCACTAGCAAAGCAGAAGGGAAACAGCAGTCTGAAAAGACAAGACAGAGGTAAGCAAAGGATAGACTGGATGCAACAGAATTGGAAATGGAATTGAGGGGAACTAATAGTGGGTAAGGCAGTGGGACCAGATGAGGTGGCACCAAAGGTCCTAGAACTGCTGCTAGGATTTTGATAGATTGTCTGAAAGAACAGAGGTAATGTCAGGAGAATGGAGGTCAGTATTTTCTGTGTCAGTTTATAAAGGTTCAGAGAAGAGCTCCTCAGGAACCCATGACCAATTGAGCTGATCTTAGTGGTGGGCAAAATGTTAGAGATGGTGGCAAGGGAAAGGCTTACCAAGGCTTTCTAGGTGTAGGGGGGAATCCGTGGATTCCTGTTCATCTTCCTCATTTTCAGTAAGGTAATATCTGAATGGATGACACTGTGAGTCAAAAACCAAACCTGGTTATAACATTTCACTCACGTATCACATCTGGTTGACTGCCTAGTTTGTCAGTGAAACACTTGTGTAACGCTGCAGTCACACAAAGCAGAATGTACAACTAGTCTTTGCCAGCATTCATATTGCATTGATTAGTAGACAGAATGGAGAGCATGCATTTCATAGGACATACATGAATACACATTGCAAGGTTTAGTGGTAAAGGAGTGAAGAATTAGCACTGGTGATGTATGTCCCCATGATTCCCAAAGCAGTGCTGATACCCTTCTTCTAACAAAGCTGCAAAATACTTTGTTATTTTCATTCTGTGTGAAAAAATCAAACAGCAATCATAAAATCCCAGTACTGGTCTACAATAAGCTTTATTTATATATTGTTTCATTACTATTTTCATACAGGACACAGAAAGCCAAGATAGAGGATGACCTGTAAACCCCAAATAGTGGTTAACATTGGTGTCTCATAGAATTATGTACTGGCATCATTATTTTCTGATATAAAAGTGAGAATGGGCTATTGATAACCAAATGTGCTAATGAGTGCAAACTGGGTAACCTCATTTTTTCAATAAAAGATACCAAGATCACAGCAAAAACAGCTTGCTCTTTAGTTATGACCTCATCTTTAATGTCACTAAATATACCTTTAAGAAAACTTGCAAAAATGGTATTCATGTTGATTACAGAATAAGTGATCAGATCAAAAAAGTGATCTTAAGATATATGAACATTACCAGAGCAGATCCACTTTAAACATTAACTAGTGTGCATCTACCAAAGGCTGAAAGGTATTTTCTGTAGCTCATCTCATTCTTCAGTCAGGCCAATCTGAAGTCAGTTCTATCACATTACTATCAGCACGTGGCTTTTGCAACTAGGGTTGAGAGTATATATATATATATATATATATATATATATATATATATATATATATATATATATATATACATACACACACACACACACACACACACACACACACATATATATATATATATATATATATATATATAGACACACACACACACACACACACACACACACACATATATATATATATATATATATATATATATATATATATATATATATATATATATATATAAATCTATAGTACTAAAGATCTTTTACACCAACATCAATTTGCAAAATGTCAATACAGTGTCAAAGGCACTGATACTGACACACCACTACTCTTGTGCCGAGAATCAGCCTCAAAGCATGCAAAATTTAAAATAAAAAAATAAACAAAAACAACATTTTTTGCATAGGTAAGCCCCCTAAATCCGCTTGCTAATTTTATAATCTAAGTTTGAGGTCACACAGATAGGGAGCAAGGGCATATTCCCCACCCCCTTGAAATGTGCAGCCTTGCACACCTGTCAACCACCTGCTTAGTCAATCAAAAGCAATGGACATAACTCGACCTTTTGCAGGGAACCCACGTGTATATATATATATATATATATATATATATATATATATATATATATATATATATGCCTATGTGTAAATAATATAGCTGAGCTGTCATCAGTTTTCAGAAGTATTCCTTCCTTTTACAGAAGGAAGATAGCGTTACTTTAAAAGATGCTTGTCTGCTTTTCAGAAATATAAGACAGTGGACCGTTATTATGTCAAAGTAAGTACAGCAACACAAATACAGCATTTTAAACATAGCTTCATTGTTATTACTTTATTTTTTTAGCAATAAAAGTCTCCAAGCTTAATTGTATGGAGCAGCACCAGCCCCTCCACAGGTAATGAGGCCAAAACCCTGCAGTCATAAGCATTAGGATAACTCCAGAATAACTCCAGAATAACTCCAGAATACCCAGAATATCCAGAATATAGTATTAATAAAGCTGCACCAGCTTACCACTTCCTTAGGGCCAATTCTGGGCTCTCTCACCTTGTGTGGGACATATCACCTTTATCTTTTCCAACGTTGATTTCACATAAGCAGCGTTTCTTCTTCTGCTAGACTGGCTCTTGTTTTTTTTTTTGGGGGGGGGGTAGGTGCTTTAGGCATGAATACTGCAGTTATACTTTTCATTTTAAAACTGAACAAGAAGATTATTTTCCCATATATTTGTTAATTATTATTGCCTCTTGTGTGTTCCCATTTACACTCTGTAATACAGAAACAAAGTACTCATGTTCTCCTGTGTTATTTTTAACATTGTAATAAATATTGCTATGTACATCTGTATGCATTAAACAGGTGTCACTCTAAACATTATATATGTTACATGTTTTTTATCTTTTAAACTTAAATACTTCTCTGACAAAACATTTAAAATGTCAGCTAACAAATGCAATCATATCTCTCAACTGTCCATATTTTTGCAGAATGGCCAGATTTTTTTCCTCATATTTTTTGGTCTGCTCCTCACAAAATTTGTGGTTTTCTGGCAAATTGTTGAGGATTAAAATAATTAAATAATGGCATACATTTGAGTTTCAAACTTCATATCCTTCAGAAAATGCATGTTAAAACAATTCATGTTATTGTAGCAACATTCTTTTTTCTTTGAAACAAAAAACATCTTCTTTGAACTATCACCTTTGACATAGGAATCATACATTTATATAAATGAAAACAAGCCATATTAACATATTTTCAGTTGCAAACGCACCACTTATAATCTTGTATACAGTCATTGTCAGTCCAACATTGCATACATTGTTCAATGCCTGCCTTCTCATAAACCTCATTCCTCCTCCAAAACATTATTCTGCATGTATTATTCTCACAAATCTAAGTTTATAAGTGCAATATTTAAAATCTTTTCCTATTCTTTGTGCCTTTGTCTTTCCATTATTTTAGGCTGTCAAGATTTTTTGTGCTAAGATGTTGAGAGTATGAATGCAAGAAAATTAAATCTGCTGCATATTTCCAAATGAAACGAAGATACAGGAAGGAGAAAAGGGATATTTAAGCTGAAGAGAAGAGCAGGAAGACAAAAAAAAACCAGGAAGAGTAAGAAAAGAACAGGTTCAACTAGAGAGGAACACAACCAAAGACTAAAAGTGAAGAAGTAGGCAGGGGAGGCAGGAAAGAGCAAGCAACAGAGTATGTGGCAGAAGCAGATGAGGGAGAAGCTGATATGTTCTTGACACAGGTCACTAAAGAGCTCTAGTGATTGGAAACACTATCACAAAAAATGTTAAGTGCGCCTGCAAAAGTCAGAATGGGGTGGATGACTGACAATGAGAACTGACCCATGACTGAGAACAGGCTGGGGAGGACAGAAAGTGAGGAAGCTTGTCATGGGAGGTGCACACATGTTGCAGTATATGTGGGTTCCAATGATTTGTGAGGTTAAGACTGCAGAAAATACAAAAAAAAAAATGCAGAGGAAGAGCACATGAAATAGTTCATGAAAAAATCTGGAAATACACAGGCCTTTTCAGATATGCTTCTAGAAAGAAAAGATCTATGGAGTGCCTGTTTGAAATCCCCCAAACTGTATCTGTGATTCTCAGAACTTTGGAACTCAAAATGTAAATTAGTAGAAAACATACCATCACTAAAGGGGGTTTAAATTTTCACGGTATGCGGGTGAAACGTAGTAAGTAAAACAAAAACTGAAGTAGCAATATGGTTCAAGGTATTGCAATAGGTTGCTAATTTACTGGACAGTTACATTATAGAGTAATATTTTTTGCAAATCAAAGGTTTGGTTGCTATTCTAGTTAACTAGTTTATATAGTGGATAGCAGCTATGCCATTAGTACACAACACAAGCTAACAGAAAGGCAAAGGTGTAATATTTGGAACATCTAGGTAATGTCAGATAGAAACAGACTTGTATAACATAGTTGTTTTGTATTTAAAAACTGGCAAGCTACTCTTTAGTGTTGTGGCTGCTTCAGTTTTACTCATTGTAGGTCATGAGCAAACTGCTTTATTGTTTTCAGAAGCAAAAATATTTTAAAATTTCAAATCTATACATAATCAGAATAGATCTAAATTGTCAAGCAGCCAAAACACCAAGTGGCAAAACATTGACCACAACTGGTAGAAAAACAAAGTCAAGAAACACTTGACACATTCTATGTAGGGGACAAGCCCACCTACACCACACTTGTGGTAGGCTGCACACCCCAAATCCCCTGCTAATTACATATGCCAATTCTGCAGTACAGTGTGGAAAGGGAAAAACTGTCTCTTCTGTTCTGCGATCTCGCCATCCTTCTGTGGTCAATCTTCTGCCATTCCACGTTTTGACCATTCGGCATTTTAAATGCATCCCATATAATCAAAGCTCAATTATTCACTTTGTCAGTTTTTTATAAACTATAAAATAAAAATATGAACTTTAGTATGCTTGGTTGTACTGGTGGCTTTGGGACATAACCATTTGGACCTGAGATGGTTAAATCAATTTTTGAACTGATTAAGCATGTAATCTCATTGGTGCATAACTTCTTTACCAGCATATTTAAATCTGTTAACTAATTTGTAACATTGTGTTACACCCCTGGATGGTAAGAAGCCAAGCTACCAAGAGTCTTAAAAATAAGTCTTATTGTAGTAGGAGGTTATGCTACTTTTTGGTTATTTAGAAAATGCAGAAAGATGTGGACGATCTGGTAGTTGGCTTAGAGGATTAAGGAGCTGTTAATGAGCTATTTCTTATCATCCAGTGGTACAAGGTTTGATTCCTTTAGCCACAATTGCCTAACTGTGTGACTCCGAGCAAGTCACTTAACCAAACGCTATTTCTAGGCTGAGTGTGAAAAAGGTTAATGAAGATCACTGCTCTAACCACAAAAAATATAAATAAAATAAATATGATGAACTGCTAAAGGAATGAATGTCTTGCATAACAAATCAATTTGTTATCAAAATCAGGGAAACAGAATGAAATAGTGGTGATACTAGACCAAGAAAGTTACAAGGAATGTTAAAATTGGAACATAGCACTTATCAGGAATGAGACGGTTTGAGACATAAACGTAAAGCCTCCCTGACAGACAGTGAATATGCAACAGTCTAGTTCACCATGAGCAAAACAATTAAAATTAACTTGTTGGGATACAGAAAGGTAGGTTATGTTAAAAGAAGTAAGTTTCTATGACCAAAATGGGAGACTGAAGATGAGTACAGGAGCAAACAGCTTGTGGATAAATATAAACAGAACCTGCATACTGTATCTAAAAAGAGCTAGGAAAAAGAGCAAGCCAGGGGAAAATAAATAGGTAATTTTTGTTCAACAAAGTAGCTAAACATCAAGTTTTTGTAAAGTAGAAAGGATAACACATGTTGAATAAGACAGAAGAGAAGTGTTGGCAGGAGTAAGAAGAAGGCAGGGAAAGGGCGATAAAGGCAATAAACATGTCATTTGTGAATCTAGAGAAAGATCTGGCAGAAAGAACAAAGAGAGGGAAGAAGAAACTCTTTTGAGAAGAAAATGAAGGTCAGGATTGGGCTGAAATAACTGGTAAATGAGGGACAGGAATACAGTGAGGACAGAAGAAAGATACACATTACCTATGACTTTTTGTCTTTATGTTCTTAAAAGAGAGTGAAGAAGAAGTGTTAGCTTGGGAGGAGGAAAGGAGACAGAGGAGAGACACATTCAGACAGTCACATACCAAGGAAAGTTGTAGAAAGGAAACTCAGGGATTTGGGGGAAGACAATGCAGAGTGGACTAAAAATATCCCCCAAACCCAATCCTAATGAACCTGGCAGATGTAGTTTTGTCAGAAGTAATTTATCCAGTCACTAAGCAGTGGAAAGGATCTACAGGACAAAAAGGAGGCCATGATGGTGCCACTCCACAGTTGGTTAGCTAGACCTGGCAAAGAAAGTTACAGATCTATAAGATAGACCTTTGTAACTTAGAAAACAAAGGAGGAGATAGTGAAAGAAAGGCTAATTGTTTTCCTGTACAACTGCAAATAAGAAGGGAAATAAGTAGGGAAATACAGGAATTAAAAGAGATAACAGGAGACAATGGTTACTTTTGAAAAAAGTATTAATATTTTGACAGAGTGTCAGAGATGAGAGAGAGTGTGCCAATTGGTTGAGAAAGGAATGTGTGCATACAAGAGAAGAAAAAGTATTTATATAAAGGTAATAGAGAAAGACATATTCTCAAGTTACAAATGAGAAATTGAAGGACAGGTATCTTGGTATCATAACAAGTAAAATGTTCAACAGTGAAAGAGGAGATGTTATTAAGGTAGGGGAAAGGGATAGTAGGTCAAAAAATGAAAACTTATTATAGCTGGAGGAAGTCAATGGAAAGAATTATTGCAAGAAAGTAGAATGAGGGATAAAACTCTGGTTAGAAGATAAAGGTAGGGTGAAGAAGAAGAATGGATTATAGGGAGGGATTAGCCTGATGTGGAGTATGAACAAAGCCAGGAATTAGTTAGAAATGTTTGTTAAAGATATTTTGAACACATGGGAGTTGACCAGAAACCTGACTGTTACAGGTTTTTACTACTAAGTCAGAGTATAGGGAGTGTCCTGTAGATTTTTTTGTGGTTTGTGCATGATAAGCTGTTTTTTTATTATTTGATTTTAAGGGATATTGTGGTGCATAATTTTGGTGAATTGACTAGTGAGCTGGGCAGGCTGGATGTGTACTGCTTAACATGATACGTGTTTAATCTATGTGTGCAAGTAGGAAGATGGTCCCTGAGGGAATCTGCAAGGGTTTCTCAGGTGGTGAGATGGAGAGGGCCAAAAAACATTATCTCATCTTAGGCTGGCGCTCTTGTCAAAAGTTATATTATATCTAGTTGGTGAGGTGATTAGCTGTATAAGTCCATATAGGTTCATACTAGAACTAGGAATGTTGGAAGTAATGTTTTGTCAGCCAATAGTTTGTGTCACCCGGTATAGTTTTTTCATTAGGAATGGTACTGGATATTCAGTGCTATACATTTTCTAAAATGTTTATATTGTTTCCAGGGGTATATAGACAGATGTATTTTATATTTAATTTGAGATATGAAATGAGTATTTTGGCATTGTGGAATTTGGGAATACTGTGGTTGACAGAATTTAATTCACATAAGTTGGAGTATAGGATGGCTATACCCCCAGCTTTTTTAGGGATCAGTCTGTTCTTAAGATGTTATACACAGGGTGAAGTATTTTAGCATCTTCTGGTTTGGGCCTTAGCCAGGTTTTGGTTATTGCTAGAATATCTGGAGTATATCTGGCTATCCATGCATGATGTTGAATAATTCTGATACATATACTAAAGATGCATTTGGATTTTGTTTTTGGAGTGAGGAAAGTTGTGCTGTTGTGGTATTGGGATGGGAAGGGATTGATGGAACCTGGATATATCTTCACACTGACATATTTTCTGAGAGTACAAGTAAGACAAGGGTGTATTTTTAAGGCAATTTTCATTTTTGCTTTTAAGTTTGGATGAGTCTGATGGTATTCAAGAATTATTCATTTGACAGAGTATGGCAGATTCTTTGAAGAGACATAATACAATTAAAGTCTGGAAATGGTAGCCTTATTTAGTGGCATGGCTGTTGGCTGAGGGGCTGATTCTGTGTCCCTGTTATATGGTAGTCTGTAAAGTGACATAGTAGGATGAAAAATATAGCAAAAGTTATGTAAAGTATCTTTGCAACAGAAACAAAAAGTATAGTATTCACTCTTTTTACATCGATACTCTAAGGGGAATTAGAATGAGATGACTGAAAGAACAGTGGGGGTTGTGTAGGGGCAGTACAGCAGAGCAATAAGTGAAGTATGCCTAAGAAGAGTATGTGTGTGTTCATAAGTTCATAGGTTCATAGGTTCATACCAGGCTATCTGCCCTAGGGCATTTATAAGCCTAGCCAGAGTGTGTTTGGCTTTCGCCACCCATTTTAAATGAATTTTGCTATGCCCTTTTTCGAGGTTCGTATTCTGTGCCTCTGTCTAACAGTGACACAGAAGTGATACCCGGGGTAAACCTACGATCTCCCATCCACTCATCAAGATTCCTCTTGAAGAGAGTCAATGAAGGACTCTGCCTAACCTGGACTGGGATTCTATTCCAGAGTGAAGGGAGCCTCTGGGTTATGAATCTGTCCCTCCAGCATGTCCTATTTATTTCACTGCTGAGGTTCAAGTCTCTCGAGCACATAGCTCTATGGGTTTGGATTTTCTGAGGTGCAGCATGTCCATTAATTCCGGGTTGGACATGGCTTTATACGTCAGGCACAGATCGCCTCTGAGCAGGCGGTATGCCACTGAGTAGAGCTGGAGTTTCTTTAACCGGGCAGCATATGGCATCTGTTTGAGCCCTTTGATCCTCTTGGTGAGGTACTTTTGGGGTCTTTCCAGTTGCTGCGGGTGTCTGGTAAGGTACATCCTAAAAGGGGCATTGTACTCAATTATGGGCCTGATGAGGGATGAGTAAAGAGGCACGATGACCTCCCCTGATCTAGATGTGAATCCCTTCATGATTAGGTGGGTTATATAAAATGTTTTTCTAACCACTTTGGCCATGTGGTTTTCAAATGAGAGATTGCTATCAACTTGGGTCCCCAGGTCCCTAATTACTTCTTCTGTACTTAATGGATTACCACCTATGTGGTAATTTGTGGGCACTTTGTTTTTGCCAAAGGGGATGACTATACACTTTTTGGCGTTTAGCTTGAGGCCATGGCTCTGGCACCAGTTGTCTGTTTCTATGATGCCCTTTTGTAGGATACTTGTGTCAGCTGGAGAGTCAATTATGGCACCTAGTTTGCAGTCATCTGCGAACTTGGTCAGCCACAGTCCTTCCGTGTTGGCCTGTGCCTCCGAGAAATATATACCGAACAAGAGAGGTCCCAGGACTGAGCCTTGTGGGACGCCACTTGTAACTGGTTTTGAGTCTGACATGGCTCCAGCAATTCTAACCATGTGGGTTCTGTCCTTGAGCCAGTTTGCAACCCATCTAGTGACATAGGGGTTTATATTTAAGCTGGTGAGCTTATCTATAATGCCTGAGTGGGGTATCGTATCAAAGGCTTTTGCGAGGTCCAAATAGGCTGTGTGGACCACCTTCCCCTCGTCAATGGCCTTGGTGACTGTTTCAAAGAAATCAACCAGGTTTAAGAGGCAGGATCTGCCCTTAACAAAGCCGAACTGGGTAGGATCCAGTGTCTGTAGGTCCCCAATATCTTTATTTATGAGGTCCATGATGATCCTTTCCATAGCTTTGCAGACCAAGCTAATCAGGCTTATGGGGCAATAGTTTCCAGGATCCGTTGAGGCACCACCTTTGTGGAGAGGGACCACTGTTGCTGTACGCCACTCTTTGGGTACATATCCTGTAGTAAGGCTGAGATTGAACAGTAGTTTTATGTTTGGGTTTAGCTCTTCTTGGAGTTCATGTAGGATGCAGCCCGGGACACCGTCTGGTCCCATTGATGCTGTGTTTTTTGCTTTGGAGATGGCGGCTCTTACCTGAGCATCTGAGATGTCAGGGGAGCAGCACTCTGCTGGAATAGATATTTGCCCTTTTGTTGGGGAGGGGGGGAGTTTGCGCTGAACCTGTCAGCTAGGATGTTGGCAATGTCTGTGGGTTAGGTGTATTTTTTGTCATATTGGACTAATTCTGAACATATCTGGGAATTCCCACGCAGGTTCCTAACATAACTAAAGAAAGCCTTGTGATTATCCTTAGTGTCCTGTTCAATTTTTCTCTTGAAGCTGGCCTTAGACAATTTTATGAGTGCCAGTAGTTTTTTGCTAATACTGATCAGAGATGCCTTCCCTTTTTGAGATTTTGCTCTATCATGTAGTAGCTTCTTCCTTCTATTGTATAGTTTGTTTATGGCTGGGGTCCACCAGACAGGATGCCTGCCTTTGGAGGATTGGGTCTTGGTTTTATTTGAGATTGCATGATCCATGCATTTCTGAAGGTGTTCATAGAATGCGTTTATAAAGGATTCGGCGGTCTGGACCGTATTTTCCACAGGCCCGGGGGCTTTGAAGGATTCCACCTCAGTTTTGAGGAGTGTGAAATTTGCTTTAGAGAAGTTTTTCACTGTGGTTTTCTTGGCAGGGCGTGGGGTCGGGATGTGAATATCCAGTGAGATTAGTTTATGGTCTGATCTTACCAGTGAGGGATACACTTCTGGTCTGGAGCATAGAGCCCCCATGTTGGTGATGATCAGGTCCAGTATGTTTTCCTCTCTTGTGGGAGTGGTAACAAGTTGTTCCATAACATTTGAGTTTATAAATTCTAGGAACCTTTGGGCTAGGGTGCTGGAGCTAGAGTAATGCTCCCAGTCTATGTTTGGGTAGTTGAAGTCACCCAATATAATGGTGTTTGGAGAGACCTTCATATTTTCCAGTGTTCTCAGGAAGGCCGAGTGGGGTGCCTGGGTTTGGGAGGGTGGTCTGTAGCAGGCTATAAACTGGAAGGCAGTTTTACCCACTGTTAGTTGCACATGGATAGTCTCTGATGCTTTGTGCTGTGCCACCAACCTGGAGGTGTGGGTATCTTTGACGAATATTGATACTCCCCCTCCTTTTGTGGTTCGGTCCAAGTTTTGGGGCCGAAAAGCATGGTATGAGGTATAACCTGGTAGTGCTGGGGTGCTCTCTGGAGCCTTGAACCAGGTTTCTGTTACTGCACAGATATTGATATTCTCCATGCTAAGGAGAGTTTCGAGTGCATGCATCTTGAGGTTTAGACTTCTGGCGTTGAGTAGCATTACTCTTAGTTTCTTATCCTTTGTGATACCTATGGAGGTGGGTTTGTCTTTTGAGCCTTGCCTAAAAAAGGCACTATGGGGGTGGCAAGAGCCTTTGCCAATATCCGAAAGCCCAGGGGTGACAGGTGCAAGCTGTCCCTAGTGAAGCATCGTGGCTTGTCGAGCATGTCATCCCAGGCTGACAGGCATTGGATCCCCTTTGAATAACACCAATACTTAAGCCAATTGTTGAAATTTATCATCTTGTCTTCATATTGTGGCATCATTCTTGGTGAGGGTAAGATGCTACTCAAGGTCAGGGTCATACCGGCCTGGGCTATATGCTCAGAGAGCTCCTCTATGTCTCTTTTCATGTAGTCCAGGGAGGTACATCTCAGGTCATTCACACCAGCATGGACAATAACTGAGTCATATTTGTACTTGCCTTGGAGTGACCTGAGTGTTTGTGTTATGTGACGGATCCTAGCGCCCGACAGGCAGCTCACCATGACCTTCTCCTTGTTCAGCCTGGTGAGCGGGACGTCAGTGTGCCTGATGATAGAGTCACCTATTACAAGTGTATCAGGTGTGTTGTTTAGCCTTAAGGGCTGTGACTGTTCTGTGCACTGGCTTTGTGAGCTATGTATTGCATGTGTTTTGTTTTGGGGTAGTGGTTGCTTGGGTGTCTGCTTTGGAGGTCTCTGCTGCTTAGGCAGATTTTTATTTAGAGCATCCGAGTATGTTTTTGTATGTTTATGTGTTTGGTTTGCTGTCGTGGTAGGTCTATGTGAGACTGGAATTGTAGTGAGTGTGGTTTCCTTCTCCTCCTGACTGGTTACGCCAGTACTGAGTTGAGAGAGCTTAGCCTCTAGTTTGGCTATATGGTTGCATCTCTCACATGTGTTGGAATTTGTTGGGAGGAGGAGAGGGTTGTCTGTGTACATGAGGCAGTTGTAACATTGCCTCAAGATTCCCAGATTCACCAGCTGAACCGGAGAGGAGATTGACAACTGACCTTTGGACATGCTAGAATAGTATTGGGAATTCCTTTATAATTGAAAAATAGGGCCAATGGGGAACAAGGTATCCAAGGGGAGTTTGTGAGGGTGTAGTGCTTTTAATTTGTTAGTGCTGACTTATATAATTGCTTTAGTGAGCAAGTGCCAGGCTGTAAAGTAGGAATAGGGTGTTTATTATGAGAACTAGATCAGTTCTAAGGGGAAAAGTGAAGAGCAGACTTTGTGGAGCCAAGAATGGTTTAAACCCAATTAAGCGGAGCTGCACGATGTTGCGCTATGCGCAAAATTGTGCAAAGCCATGCCAAAGCGGGTTTTATACAGGGGGACTTGAAAGAGCTAGAAATTGGCCCAAAACGGCCAATAGACTACCAGATTCTTATGCTGGGAACACTCCTCCAGGGATAGATAGGCTGCTCTAAGCTCCCCACTGCCACTGGTGAACAAAGAAGCCTCCCTTTATCCAAGAAAGGAAGTGGGCAACACAGGAACTTTCCAAAAGTCCAGAATACAGAAAAGCCTGTATTTGGACTACTCTAGGTCAGGAAAGACAGGAAACAAGGATAATTTTTTTTTTTTTTTGCAACAAACAGCAGGAAAATGCAATAAATATGTAACACAGGCTAGTGCACTTGAGTGTGTAGCCTCAACAGGTAAATGCAACAAACAGAACAAACTTTAAAAGTGCAGGTGCAAAAACAACTTTAAACAGTTTAAAACAGTTCAAGAAGCAGAAATACTTGCAGTTTAGCTAGACTGGACAGTCACCCAGGTAGTAGCAGGAAAAAAAACACTTTTATCAGGTTAGCAGTCACTCTTTTAGCCTCTCTGCTGCTAGCACCACTCTGCAGGACCACGAGGAGCTTGGCTGAGTAGGAACAAGCGCAAAAACCGCGCCAAAGCGGATTTTATACAGGGGGACTTAAAAGAGCTAGAAATTGGCCCAAAACAGCCAATAGACTACCAGAGTCTTGTACTGGGAACACTCCTCCAGGGATAGATAGGCTGCTCTAAGCTCCCCACTGCCACTGGTGAACAAAGAAGCCTCCCTTTATCCAAGAAAGTAAATGGGCAATACAGGAACTTTCCAAAAGTCCAGAATACAGCAAAGCCTGTATTGGGACTACTCCAGGTCAGGAAAGACAGGAAACAAGGATAATGTTTTTGTTTTTTTTGTTTTTTGCAACAAACAGCAGGAAAATGAATAAATATGTAACACAGGCTAGTGCACTTGAGTGTGTAGCCTCAACAGGTATATGCAACAAACAGAACAAACTTTAAAAGTGCAGGTGCAAAAACAACTTTAAACAGTTTAAAACAGTTCAAGAAGCAGAAATACTTGCAGTTTAGCTAGATCGGACAGTCGCTCAGGTAGTAGCAGGAAAAAAACACTTTGATCAGGTTAGCAGTCACTCATTTAGCCTCTCTGCTGCTAGCATCACTCTGCAGGACCACGAGGAGCTTGGCTGAGTAGTAACAATCGCAAAAACCGCGCCAAAGCAGGTTTTATACAGGGGGACTTGAAAGAGCTAGAAATTGGCCCAAAACGGCCAATAGACTGCCAGATTCTTGTGCTGGGAACACTCCTCCAGGGATAGATAGGCTGCTCTAAGCTCCCCACTGCCACTGGTGAACAAAGAAGCCTCCCTTTATCCAAGAAAGGAAATGGGCAACACAGGAACTTTCCAAAAGTCCAGAATACAGCAAAGCCTGTATTTGGACTACTCTAGGTCAGGAAAGATGGGAAACAAGGATATTTTTTTTTCTTTTTTGCAACAAACAGCAGGAAAATGCAACAAATATGTAACACAGGCTAGCGCACTTGAGTGTGTAGCCTCAACAGGTATATGCAACAAACAGGACACACTTTAAAAGTGCAGGTGCAAAAACAACTTTAAACAGTTTAAAACAGTTCAAGAAGCAGAAATACTTGCAGTTTAGCTAGATTGGACAGTTGCCCAGGTAGTAGCAAGAAAAAAAACACTTTTATCAGGTTAGCAGTCACTTTCTTAGCCTCTCTACTGCTAGCACCACTCTGCAGGACCACGAGGAGCTTGGCTGAGTAGTAACAAGCGCAAAAAATGCGCCAGGTGGAGGGATAGTTGGTGACAGACATTCGGAGAGTAAAGAAGGGTTTGTTATCTAAAAGATTGCCGAATATTAGTACAGGTATTTGTGGGGTTAAGTATTTGGTGGGAGGGAGTGGAAAGCAGAGTCTGTGGGGGGGGTAGGAAGTGATTGTTAGCATGGCTTAGGGAGGGAGGAGAGTTGATTTGTAGAGTGCATATGGGAGATGAATGGATGCATTTTATGTAAAAGGATAGAATCAATTATGGTGGTGTTTTGGTTTAAATACAATGACAGTAGGGGTATGTGGGAATTAAGGATATTTGAACAGAGAGACCCCCAAATGGGTGAGGGTAAATGGTGCAAGTTCAAATCCCAAGAAATAAACTACTTACCAGAAACAATCAGTTTAGAAGCACTCTCTATGAGCTACGGGTACATTAGTGTGTAACTGCTGCCTTTCTAGGCTGCATTATGAAACAGATAAGTGATGGTGTGCACTGATAATCACCAGAAGAGTGTTGGAGGCATGGCCAAAATGCATACAGCAAATGCAAGGTGTTAAGGACATGACAAAAGGTAGAAGTAAAAAAGAGAATGATAAAGACAATCACAAGTAAACTGAATAAGGAAGGAAACTGAATGAGATAATGACAGACGTGACCAACAATAACAAGGCTAGGTGAGGGAAAAATAGTATGAGCACAGACAGCAGAACAACCGTGTCTCCAGTGAAAACAACAGACAGAAAAAAAAGTTCAGCAGGCAAAAGCCAGGCAAAGCAGGCGTGAGAAAGAGCCAGTCTGAAATATGGTTTCAGAAGATAAAATTAGAACCAAATATGTGATACTATTACTGTGTAAAACTGTGTAAGAGAGACGAAAGTAAGATGTACTGAGAGTTAACAAGAGATAACAAAGAGAGAGAGAAAGAGAGAGAGAAGTTGCTGAGATAAAGGAGAATAGAAAAATCCTTTCTAATTGTCTGGGAGTCCACAATAGTAAAACTAAACAGTAGGGTAGATCATTACATAGACACCCAGATGGATAATTCTTATTTCTGAGCCCACAGAATCTATGGGCCCACAAAATGTTTACTAGGGGAAGATGTTCACATGTATTGTGCTGGCCAATACTGCATAAGTAGGATAGCACTTCTTGAGAGACTCCTCTGTTGTTTAAAATCATAGATACCCAGATGGATAATTCTTATCCCTGTGTCCACAGAGTATGGGCCTGAAAATGTTTCCTGATATAAGAGGTCTACAAGCATTATGTTATTCAGTACTGCAGCAGTAGACTGCCAAATTTGAGGGGGGGGTCCTCAGATACTTAAAGTCATAGACACCCATTTGAATAATACTTGTCCCTGAGTCTTCTGAGTCTATGGGTCTACAAAATGTTTACTGAAGGAAGAGGTCTATAAGTATTGTGTTGTTCAGTACTGCAGCAATAGGATAGCAAATCTGAGGGCTGTCAGTTCCTTATATGTTTCAAATTATTACTACCCTGGCTAGAAGAATGAAAGAAGAATGACATTTTGTATTTTCTGCCACCACAGTCAATAATATAACATAACCCTGCTATAAGCATGCCTTTGCAGCTGATGTCAATATTTGAAACGTTTGTTAAATTTTAAAATATAATGGCCTCCACTGTAATTTTATAATATTTCATTCAAAAGACATTTGGTTTCAGTGGAAAGGTAGGCATACTTTCACAAACTCCATCTATTTCAAAAGCATATAGCCTCTTATTTACAACCATACTAAGTGAAATATCTTTCACAATAAGTATATTTTTCACCTTGTCCTTCTTTGTGGCATAATGTATTTTAATAACTTCAACACATTACAGTCTGCTCAAAAGATGGAATTCTTGTTCTGAAAACAGATTTCAGCAATATCTTGGCAGGCAATTGTCATGTAGTTGAAGGTGATGTCACTCTCTCTTGTCTCAAGGGAGTCTGTAAATATTGTTTCCAAGTCATTTTCATTTAAATATCTGTTCTCAGTGCTTTGACCAAAGTCTTCATATACCATTCTACAATTCAGTTTGTCTTTGGTCCCAGCGGCATAATTTTTCTCTGTATAAAATCTTAAATGTTGAGAAAAACAGACCTTTTGGTATTTAAAATTAGTTTTTTTTTTTTAATTTCTAAATACATCCGGGGCTGCACTTCAAAATACAAGCACAGTGAGAGTGAGCATCCTATACCTACTTGCTCCTATTTCAACAAGCAATAAAAGCCAGACAGCTGCCTAAAATACCAGGTCCAACATGCAGTTAGAGCTACACAGCCATAATGTCTTCTTCTCTTTTTAATTTCTCCAAATCTTTTGGGTTTCTAATACTAAGATGGGAATGGACCCCATTCCTAAGTCAAAGTACGATTAAAGTTCATGAAATTAGCATTGTTTCAATCTTTGATGTCAGCCAGAAGTGCTCTTCGCAGCACTCACAATGTGCCCAGTAATGACTCCTTCTGCAATTCGTATGGAGTTACATGTATCAGTAACATATCTAAATACAATTGTAGATTCTTCTTTAAAGGACCCGTTGTTCCTACTACTATTGGAACTGCCTGGGTATCTTTCTTCCTCATTGCTCTCATTTCTTCCTGCAAATCCTGATATTTTATGACTTTGTGTCTCTGTATGCAAGGAACTGTAGTCACTGGGTGTAGCAATTTCAAGATCAATGCTACTTTTTGTCTTCTTTTCATGGATCACTATATCTGGTTTACTCGCATCTATCTTTTGAACTGTTGGTAATCGGCGATCCCATGTGACTTCATTTTCTATAATGCTTTGTGGCTCATGTTCCCAGTGTTTTTCAGCTACTTCAATATTATAAGGTTTGCACAATCCCCAGCGCAACAGTCTTGCCACATTATTAAGCCCTTTCAGTATACAGTCCTTCTGCCATTACTATGTCACAACCAGCAACAAGGTGTGCAACTGTTTCCAATTCTGTTTTACAAAACCTACATTTGTCTGTTTTTCCCAC
The DNA here is from genome assembly GCF_019279795.1 of Protopterus annectens. NCBI lineage: Eukaryota > Metazoa > Chordata > Ceratodontiformes > Protopteridae > Protopterus > Protopterus annectens. The sequence goes on from NC_056734.1 coordinate 213,353,774, forward strand.
ATGTTCAATGGACTTTGTAAACCAAGGTGGATGTAGTCCATTATTGTGGGCCACAAATATTAAGCTTTTACCTTTTGGTCTGAATTTGCCTCTTCTGTTCCAGTGCATGTGCTCCACTTGTAGTGCAGACTTGTGGGTGCAGGCATGATGGCCAAAGGAACAGTAATGTGTGACCACTAGTCTACTAGGGAATTAAGTCTATTTTCAACAAATCAAGACAGAGAGTCATCCCCAAAGTAATTCAGGACACAACCTGTACTACACACAACTGCACACTTGCTGCCCCAAGCACACACGCCCCCAACATCAAAAACCTTCATTGCAGCTCTATCTGTATATGGACTTAGGTATTAATGGAAGTCGAGCTTCATATCAAGTGCTGCCTGAGCATCTAGTTCCATAAAGAGGTGGAGAATCTGCCTCAGTGAGAAGTTCATTCATTCCAATGGGCTCACCACTGATTTGGCCTTGTACATTGGTGAGCCTTGACAATGCGCAACACCTAATTATGTTGACAAGCCAGACCGGATTGTTTTTTGGAATCGGGCATAGGGCTTCACTAGTCCTCATTAGCATATGTTGAACAGGGACTGGTGAAGCCCTAACCTTTGGGTTTATGCTTAGAGTAACTGCTCAGTTTGTTGTGTTGTTCCATGTCCAAGAACATTTGGAATTTGGTCCCTAGTGAGTCCAATAATTAAAACGTTTTTGCTATTGCTTGAATGACAGTTGTGTCAGATGTAGATGCAACTGGTTAGTCCCACAGGAACTCCAGTTGCTTGCAACTACTAAGGCCTTCTTTTACTGTATCCTGTTGTGAATGGCCCTTCTTCAAGACTGCTTTGGCCACTTGGAATAACATTCCTGAAAACGTCAGGAATTCTGATAAACTTCAGGACTTAAAGAAATCTTTCAAACATCATCTTTATCAACAAAATATATGTAACTGTTTTAGAGACACTAGCTGATTTCAGCAAAATAAGCCATTTTCTGCTTATTGTGGTCAACTATGCTGTATCCATTTTATTTATTCTGTTATAAGTTATAGGGTGGCAACCTCATTTATGGTATTTTTGTGAAGTTGTCTGTTTATTTGCTACGTCTCAAATAGTGCAAGAAGCTCTGTAACATATTTTATCTTCATACAACATTTTGCCCCTTTACAAACTAAGGGGGGCTGTGTTATACCTCTATTAAATGAGCTCTGCAGCTGTTACCTTTCTTGTTTCCTCTATTATTTATTCCATTTGTCATCATTATTACAAACATTTACACGGTGTTATGCAAGAACTCAATTTCTTTTGCAGCAGTCTCCAACTATCACTTTGCATTTGGTTGTTAATGTTTTAATTATGCTATAATTATTGTTCTTACCTGCATAGTCTTAGACTAGCACACATATCAGGCAAATAAATGTTGAATAAAAAACAAACAATCAAATAAATTAACTGGTTCAGTTACTGAGAATCTGTCAAGATCTTCAGCACCAAAAATGTTCTTCTGAAGGCAAAAGTCCATAAAAATGGTACTCATTTCAGTCTAGCATTGCTTTGCCGGTTCTGGTACCTTTATTTGAAGAGATATTCTGCTTGTCAGGCTGCACATTGAGAAACATTTCACTTAAATGGAAACCATGGCTGGGAGCATCAGAGATGCACTAACATCTTCTCAGAGTTTGTGCAGCATTGTAGCTGTGAATAGCAACACATGACTAATAAAATAATTAATATACAACAGGCAATATATTATGTACTGGTAGCTGTCAAGTCCATATAGGTGAATAGGACAGCAAAGATGCAAGCAGACACACACACACACACACACACACACACACACACACACACACACACACACACACACACACACACACACACACACACACACACACACACACACACACCGTATATGAATATAAGCTGCAATCGACTTGCGTGAATTTTTAAGAACCAAAAATGTCACTTCACTAATTGTTTCATATCTGAATGAAGCAGCGTATAGCAGTATATCCACAGGCAGTGTTGTACATGCTAATACATCCATCAATAGCATGGCATAAAGTAGCACATGATGATATTCAGTATAGAGTACTTGCAACTGCTTTGTTATATTATCTACCGACATGTACACCTGTAAAATGCATAAGGGGAAGGAAAGAGTTTATAGTAAAGTAGGAAAGTGGAGAAGGCAGCAATTAGAGGGACACAAACAAGGACAACATGAATGACAGTGACATTTGGAGGAAGATAGGACATTTATTTTTATTAGTGAGAAACAGAGTCCCCATTTATTTATACAGAGAGAAGGGATGAGGAGGATAGGTTATAAGAAAACTGAAGAAATAAAGAGGGGGTATGTTATTGAGCAGGAACATATAGACAGACACAGATTAACATAGACAAATGGGATATATGTGCAAACATTAGGATGAGGAGACACAGGATGGTCAGATACACATAGACTGTAGCCAAATGGTGATGAGGAGGGTTGGAAAATGCACAATAAAAACACCAAAAATTATCTCAAAGTATCCCAAACACTAAAAAGCCATTGCATGCAAAGAAATAACATTATTTAATGATTCAGAATGCATTTTTTGTATGAGATGTTTCATATAAAGCAGACTGTCATTTTTTTAAAGGAGACATAGCATATATATAAACTTGCATTAAAAGAATGACAGTTATGTGTGATCCAAGTTTAACTTGTAAAAGTGTGAGTGTTACTTTAATTATTTGAAGTCATTCCAATAATAACTTTTATATATGTAAAAAACTGTATTTTTTATACTTTGCTTATAACATAGCATGTCTTTCTTGGGTGCCATAGCATGTCCAGTATACTATCAGTAGAACACTACTAGACCATTTTAAGAACCCAAAATGCAACTTAACATGCCTCTTTAGTGTCGTTGGTATATGAATGTGAAGTCATCTCCCCTTTTTGGAAAGAAATCACTAACTTTATTCAAGCTGTATGTTCAAATGTGTCTACTTCAGTAAACCAAAATCCCACTTACCTGACTTTTAAAAGGGTCTACTTTAGAAAGATGAAAGCGCAAACTCTCAAACGCTCACATGAGCGAATAATCAGAAACTTGAAAGTGGTATTTTGGGATTGCAGTACAGTGAAGATTGGAATATCTTCCCTTTCCTCACTGTAGTGTGATCTCAGAGTAGGAATATATATTTAGCGGGGGTGTGGGGGGCTGCCAATTTTGAGTTTTTGATTATTCACTTATGTGAGCATTCGAGAGTTTGCGTTTTCAGTTTTATGACAGACCCTTTTAAAATACCAAGGCGACAAAGCTAAAAAAACATAATACCGATGTCCCAGAACATCAGCATTTCATTTCAGGTAAGTAACCACTTGGCCATCATAGTGAACTTTCCCCCTTATCCCCACAGTAGTGCGATCTCGGAGTTGGTATATTTAGTTAGGGGTGTGTGGGGGGTGAAGCCCTCCACATGGGTGGGTTTAGTTTGCTTCGTTTTTAAACCATTTTTTTAGGTTGGCCAAGCAATTACTCACCTGGAGTGAAATGCTGGTGTTCTGGGCGGTCAGTCTTTTGACTTGTTGGGTTTGTCGCCTTGGTTATTTAAAAGTCGGTTATATGGTATTTCGGTTTTGTGAAGTACACCCAGTCAGGTAGATATAATATTTCTAAATCTTTTGTTTTATTTAATGCTCCAATTCCTGAGATAATTCCAAAAAACTGAGTCCCTCTTCTTTAGTCTCTTCTTGCAATAGACAGAAAAGTAATTACTAAAAATTGGAAAAGTAAAGTTACCCCCTCTACTGTTGAATTTATTAGTATGGCAAAAATTGTTTGCAGTAGTGAATTGCATACTATAAAGAGGAGAACTAATATTACACATTCATATAAATCTTGGTTTAAACTTAAAGACTTGCTTGAAAAATATTAATTGCTGTTGATGTATAACTTTGATGTATTGATCAGCTGTGGACCTTGTAAAATGTTATTTGCTTGTTTTAGAATTTATTTGTTTATTTATTGTTTTAAAACCAAATAAAAATTAAAAACAGAAAATGCACAATATAACGGGATGATCACAACAGAAATGAGATACACCAGGCCTGAGACACACTGAGGAATCAACAAGGTGAAGTTTGTCACTACAGTAAAGAGGGACACTTCTCTGATCCATCACCTGTAAATGGATAAGGCAAGTAGTTATGTGGACCACTCCATCATCTTGCAGTATAATGGTTGGAGCTGCCCAGTTTATAGAATCTGCATTTTTGTCTAGAACAACTTCCATTTGGGCCATATGACTGCCACTGTAATCTCCACTACAGCCTCCGCCAACTGTTCAAGTTGTAGTTGCACCACTGTGGGCAATAGGACTAGGTAAACTGCTGACAAAAGGTCTATACCCCCTCTGACAATGTGCTATCAACCCTATCACTTTAGCCAGCTATTGCCTCGGCAAGTTAAAAGTATAACTGATGGCCCTGTTGAGGTAATAAGTCATCTAGACTTGTAGAGAGAAAACACAATGGAGAGGTTGCCATAAGTGAGCCCTTCATACCAATGGATTGGATACATATATAGATAGTTATAGATACTCGTACAAATAAAGTCTGAAACACAAGTCATCTTATGCTTGCGCTGAAAGAGAAAATATGACATTAGAGAAATGTGACTGGTGGAATGTCAAATGTCAGAAACACAATTAACAACATGTGCCCAATAACATTCATCCCAGAGAGTGGGCAGGTGTCTATCTCCTACACAGATAAATGAACCTATTGCACATGGAGGACAGTGGGTAGAATGCTGGCAATGTGAGCTTTTTCATCACAACTCGGTGATTAATAGGCCTCTGCAGTACCCCACAAAATAAGTAACCAGCTTATTACAATACTTGCCATCACCACCACATCTTATACAGAAACATTGTAGCCCACCCACATTTTCTGTGCTGTTTGAGATGAGAATTGATTGGTAGCAATAACTCCCCCCAAAAGAATAAAGAAAAATTTAACAAAGATTCTTACAATACTGTTAAGGATATTGTTGGAAACTCTTTCTGTGCACAAGATATTTTCACTACTGTGCACACCACAGAGTTTCAGGATAGTACTGCGACATCTCTTCATAGCAAGAGAATGACTTCTTCCCTGCCCTGGTAATGCCTGTGACTCTGTATCAACTGTGACTAGGTATCAATTTTTGTAAAGACACCATCACAGGGACCCAGTAGCCACCTTTTCAACTGGCTGTGAATGAAATGAAGCATATTTTTGCCTTCTCTAATGCTCCAGTAACACACTTTCCATTTCCCAATTGCAGAAATAGTCATTGCTTTAAAAATATTCTCTGAAAATTGTTGCAGTTTTTAAGAGGAGTAAAATGAAAACATGATTTCTGAAGCACAGATAGTATAGCTTGCCACAGCTCAGAAGTGTTACAATGCTAAATGCATATAGGTGAAGGCCACCTGAGCCCACATCTAGGAAATTAGGCACATGTCAAAGTACCTAGCTATTCCTCTTCTCACATATGCATATCAGTGAAATAAGGTAATTCATAGACATTCATGCTATCTGGCCTCATTTGTCTAATGTTACTACTTCCTGAGGAAGTGTATTCATGTACAGGTACACAACAGCAGCCATACAAATGTCTACACACTCATTTGTTGTGCATCCATAAATTGTACTGGGGTGGAATCCTTCAAAGCCCCCGGGCCTGTGGATAATACAGCCCAGACCGCAAAATCCTTTATAAACGCATTCTATGAACACCTTCAGGAATGCATGGATCATGCAATCCCAAATAAAACCAAGACCCAATCCTCCAAAGGCAGACATCCTGTCTGGTGGACCCCAGCCATAAACAAACTCTACAATAGAAGGAGGAAGCTACTACATGATAGAGCAAAATCCCAAAAAGGGAAGGCATCTCTGATCAGTATTAGCAAAAAACTACGGGCACTCATAAAATCGTCTAAGGCCAGCTTTGAGAGAAAAATTGCACAGGACACTAAGGATAATCACAAGGCTTTCTTTAGTTATGTTAGGAACCTGGGTGGGAATTCCCAGATATGCTCAGAATTAGTCCAAAATGACAAAAAATACACCGAACCCACAGACATTGCCAACATCCAAGCTGACAGGTTCAGCGCAAACTTCTCCCCACCAAAGGGCTAATATCTATCCCAGCAGAGTGCTGCCCCCCCTGACATCTCAGATGCTCAGGTAAGAGCTGCCCTCTCCAAAGCAAGAAACACAGCATCAATGGGACCAGACGGTGTCCCGGGCTGCGTCCTACATGAACTGTAAGAAGAGCTAAACCCAAACCTAAAACTACTGTTCAATCTCAGCCTTACTACAGGATATGTACCCAAAGAGTGGCGTACAGCAACAGTGGTCCCTCTCCACAAAGGTGGTGCCTCAACGGATCCTGGAAACTATTGCCCCATAAGTCTCACTAGCTTGGTCTGCAAACCTATGGAAAGGATCATCATGGATCTTATAAATAAAGATATTGGGGACCTACAGACACTGTATCCTACCCAGTTCAGCTTTGTTAAGGGCAGATCCTGCCTCTTGAACCTGGTCAATTTCTTTGAAACAGTCACCAAGGCCATTGACAAGGGGAAGGTGGTCCACACAGCCTACCTGGACCTCGCAAAAGCCTTTGATACAATACCCCACTTGGGCATTATAGATAAGCTCACCAGCTTAAATATAAACCCCTATGTCACTAGATGGGTTGCAAACTGGCTCAAGGACAGAACCCACATGGTTAGAATAGCTAGAGCCATGTCAGACTCCAAACCAGTTACAAGTGGCATCCCACAAGGCTCAGTCCTGGGTCCTCTCTTGTTCGGTATATATTTCTTGGAGGTACAGGCCACCATGGAAGGACTGTGGCTGACCATGTTCGCAGATGACTGCAAACTGGGCACCATAATAGACTCTCCAGCTGACACAAGCATCCTCCAAAAGGGCCTCATAGAAACAGACAACTGGTGCCAGAGCCATGGTCTCAAGCTAAATGCCAAAAAGTGTATAGTTATCCCCTTTGGCAAAAACAAAGTGCCCACAAATTACCACATAGATGGTAATCCATTAAGTACAGAAGAAGTAATTAGGGACCTGGGGACCCAAGTTGATAGCAATCTCTCATTTGACAACCACATGGCCAAAGTGATTAGAAAAACATTTTATATAGCCCACCTAATCATGAAGGGATTCACGTCTAGATCAGGGAGGTCATCGTGCCTCTTTACTCATCCCTCATCAGGCCCATAATTGAGTACAATGCCCCTTTTGGGATGTACCTTACCAGACACCTGCAGCAACTGGAAAGACCCCAAAAGTACCTCACCAAGAGGATCAAGGGGCTCAAACAGATGCTGTATGCTGCCCGGTTAAAGAAACTCCAGCTCTACTCAGTGGCATACCTCCTGCTCAGAGGCGATCTGTGCCTGACGTTTAAAGCCATGTCCAACCCAGAATTAATGGACATGCTGCACCTCAGAAAATCCAAATCCCATCGAGCTACATGCTCGAGGGACTTGAACCTCAGCACTGAAATAAATAGGACATGCTGGAGGGACAGATTCATAACCCAGAGGCTCCCTTCACTCTGGAATAAAATCCCAGTCCAGGTTAGGCAGAGTCCCTCATTGACTCTCTTCAAGAGGAATCTTGATGAGTGGATGGGAGATCGTAGGTTTACTCTGGGTATCACTTCTGTGTCACTGTTAGACAGAGGCACAGTATACTAACCTTGAAAAAGGGCATAGCAAAATTAATTTAATATGGGTGGCGAAAGCCATACATACTCTGGCTAGGCTTATAAATGCCCTAGGGCAGATAGCCTAGTATGAACCTAGTATGAACCTAGTATGAACAAGGTAGTCCAAGATATAACAACTGGTCCATACATGTTATTGGTTTCCTGAATGGAAAGACTATGCCCTTTGTACAATATATACAGCGGATGGTAGTGGGTACAGCCTTACTACATCTACATGTGTGGTTTACCTACAGTACTATATAGCTCTGTTACCTGTGTTTCACTAGGTGTCATCCTAAACTTGGCATCAAGGAGGACTGCTTTCTCCTATAAATAAATGTACATCCAAAAAGGGCAGCTGTGACCTTCAGGGAGTGCATGCAAGCCTATTTGTGGCAGTTAACCAGGTGTATATGTTTTTATGTCTGTCCTCTTGACTATTGTGTGGTATACCTAGGTTATACATACATTAGTAACTGTCATCCAACCATCTCCAGGGGTATACAGTCTATGGCTATATCTCTTGAGTTCACAGTTGTCTGCATGCCCAAATGACATGGTGGATGGTAGAGGTTAGACAATTTAAGCTCCACTGAAAATGAAGTCCTTCTGCAGGCACTCAGGACTCATGTGTGATGCCTCTTTAGGGATAATATGTGCAGACCAGCCTTTATGGCACTAGGTGTGGTAGGCACTAGTCTATGACAATCGGTGTTGTCTAAAAGACAAATCACACACTGAAGCAGTGTCATAACCATGTCATGTACATATTACACTCTAACCAAGTCAGAGGCACATCCATAACATCTGAGATGTCAGGCATGTGGGGGGGCGGGGGCAGAACCAATAAGTTGATAAAGCTGGTGGAGATTTTCTGCTCCTGCATCAGGACATTGGTAGTGGGATCATTGCAGGGAGAGTGGTAACAGGATGAACCAGCACCCAAGCATCTGAATGGATAATTCACCAGAGTAGTAACACATAATGTATTTCCACCAGCACTATATTGGCAGACCATAGGCTGATCATGGCATGCACTGATTATGTTTTATAATAGAAACATCAGGTGCTCAGTCCAGTCAGGGTGACAGTAGGGGTTTGTTTGGATTGTGAAGTTCTTGCATGGATACGTTCAGCATGCATGACCCAAGGCAATAGGTGTAACACAGATAGTTATGCTTGCTCTGGTGTATCTTATATTGTGTTTTCATGGGCCAATTTCACTGCATCAGTAACATCTGTAGAAGTTGAAGTGGGACAACATGCTAATATCTACACCCATGCTAGGGCTGATTATGATGAATAAACAGACAAATCCTAAATTAGAGTCAACTGACACAGCAACATTGTCTATCACTATCCTGGATGGTACGGGGGAAGGTGTTGCCTGGCTCACAAATACATCTGAGATTGTACAGTCTGAGTGTGCACTGTCTAAGGGAGGCACTCCTGTGCCTGCAAACATTAGCAAATCTCTTGCTGTGGATGCAGCAGCATAGCAGCATACTGTATCTGATGTAGGTACATTCACATTTGTGTGGCCTCACAGGGACACCTGATGTCATCATGTGCTACTCCCATTACCTGACATGTGATTGGCACTCGAGATCAGTTAGCATATGTGACAGAATATCACCTAAGCACAGTCTGCTGCTACTCAGTCCAACATGGAGCTAACAGCTGTGCTACCTAGCATTCATGAGGATGACAGTTAGCACTATAATCAGTTTTTGTGAAAACAAGGAATCAATGCATGGTGTTATTATAGGTCTTATGGAGTCCTTGGTGGCACACACCACTTCCATTTCCACCTCCTTGTGAAGGATTGGCAGTGTAACCATCACTACTCAGATAGGTAGTGTTACTCTTTGTCACTGAAGAGCATGTATCATGGGTGGTCATATAGGGGCACCGTGACATGGAACTCCGTAATCACCAGTTTCAAGGAATGCATGACTCTCTGCACCCAGCCTCCAGTGGCAGGGCACCTCTCCAGCAGATGTCATCCACATCATGGTAATACAATAGAACACCATCCTTGATACGAAAGGCCCTGAGTCCTACTACAGGAACCTATTTTGAATTACTCCAGGTCACAGTCATATAGTGGTACCCCAACCCCATCACAAAGTATCGTGTGTCACCATAAGACCCCATTTGCACCTCTTGTGATATGTCTGCCCCACCCTGTTAGTGCGTGTGATTGTGTGTTGTGTGTGTGTGTGTGTGTGTGTGTGTGTGTGTGTGTGTGTGTGTGTGTGTGTGTGTGTGTGTGTGTGTGTGTTTGGGCAGTCAAATCTCACTGTGTCCCTTGGCAGCTGTGCACATTATGATGATGATGACTGAGACCCACTCAACCCCACTTCTAGTGTGGTATATGCAGAGATATCCAATGATGGAAAAAAAGACCTGAAAATGAGCTGACCAGCATTGCCTGTTATTAATACTGTACACATCATATTTTCTCTGTGTGACACTACATTGTCATTATGTGCTTGTCAGGACCCAAATTCTGACATGTCACTGCTTTACCTGCTCCCCCATTTGTTGTGTCCGTTCATGTGCAGCTGCCGCTTGCTCTTGTTATGTCTCAATGTACTCCCACATGTTGTCACTGCTGCACCTTCTGTGCCAGTTCTGTGCATGTGTATCATCCTGTTGCACATGTACTTTGATGTTAGCATGCCTATTTATTTATTTATGATTATATTGTATGTGGCACTTGTAAGAAACATCCTACAGCAGCCCTGACTTGTCAGGGAAAGTGTCAGTAAATGTAAGTGTGTGTGTGCATGTTTGTGTGTATGTGTTCATGAAAATATATCACCAATTTTTGTCTATGAACACACAAAAATAATCCTGGTCACATATATAACTCTTCTGGTAGTAAAAAAAAGAGCAGTAAGCAAGTCATTATCTTTCAAGTAATAGGCATAAAATACATCTCAGAACATCTAAACCCTCACAGCTTCTGAGAACCTGGTGGCATCTACACCCCAGAATGTATAACTGGATTTACCACATGTTTACTACAGGGTTCTGCCTTGGGTAATGCCTGGTGTTAAACTGGCTCTACTCAAAGATGTGCACAAAAGGTTGCTATATTTTGTGTGGGTGCTGAAGACAATGTGGTCAGCATTTCTTTACCTTTTCTCACAATAAAACATCAGTGGTCTGCACAAGCAGTCACTATGACATGCCTAGGGACAGTATACTATCAAAGAGCAACACATTAGAATATCTTGTACTTTACTGTAATTATTATTCCTTCACTTTTCTCAAATCAAATATCACATATGTATACAGGTGGCTATCTCTTGGGGACAGGGGTAAGGAGACATCATCAATAGGATGATGCACAATATAGTCGTGGCAGGGCTAGCTACACAGTGGTGCAAAATATGTCATAGGTGATTTGCTCATGTTGAATAATGTTGCCAAATGAGCATAGGTATTTGCCAGTGAAGAAATGGGTTGAGGACCTGGCCTACTCTAACCAACATCAGGGAGCCATGCTAAAGGTGGGAGATGATGTATGTCCCCTATTGGCCAGTATGTGCCCTCCATAAAGCACAGCAGCCCTGGGCCAATAAGCTACTGGTTGGATGGTGTCCAGTTGCCCAGCTTTGGTTACCTGAGATATCTCTGCTCAGCAAAAGCTGAACACAAAACCAATCAACCTGCAAAACATGAACTAAAAATTGTTACACTTAGTGTAGGTTCACTGACAGGATGCAGCTTGGAAGTGGATGACATGATGGCATAGAGGAGGTTGGACATCCCATGTATCCAGGAAACAAAGGTGGAAGGGCAGTGGAGCAAAGTCACTTATCTTGGGATCCAGAGTCTACTACTCAGGAGGAAGACAGACTAAAAATGGTGTGGGGATTGTGGTAATGGAAAGACTTCAGAAGATAGTGAGGGATGTCATCAGAATTAGTGACAGACTCATGGCAATCCAACTCCAGTGTAATAATACTGCAGTAGTCATAATCTCAGCCTATGCCCCAAAACACAGTTGTGATAATGAGGAAAGGAGGACATTCAGACAGCAGTTGCAGGACCTGCTAGATAAATGGTTTGACTGGGGCCAAAACATGTTTCAGCAAGAGAGACAGTCACAACATCACAGGTAGACATCCTCATAGTAAGAAAAGGGCACTGGGGTAGAATCAGTGATTGCAAAATCATACCCAGTGAAACTGTTGGCCCACAACATAAACTACTGATTGCCACAATCAGCTGCAAGCTATGGTCAGAGAAGGCTGTAAGGTCAACAGAGAACAGGCTGAAGACCTGGAAGTTGAATGGAGAGAAAGCACAGCAGTTCAAGGCATTTCTCAGGGCTCTAGCAAATCAAAAAGAAAACAAAATAAGTGAAGTTGAAGAAGATGAATGGCAGCAGCTCCAAACAGCATGTGTGAGGATTACAGAACAGATATACAGTCAAGCCAGCATAAGATGAAAGAAGAGGAGAAGCCAACCATAGAAGAAGTAAGAAGTAAGAACAGCACTAAGGAAAATGAAGTCAGTGAAAGCGGCAGACTCAGATGAGGTCACAGCAAATATTATAAGTATGTGTTGAGTGAGTTAGGGGAGAAATGGTTCCTGAGGGTACTCATAGCAATATGTAGAGAAAGGCATATCGCAGATGACAGGAGAATAAGTTACTAGTGTCAGTGTTAAAGGACAAAGAGGTCATTCACAACCGTGGGCAGTATACAGGTATCTGACTTCTATCACAATGCATGAATGTTCTGGAGAGGATGACTGACAAACGCATTCACAGGGTAATAAAAAGTAAGATGGCAGAACAGTAGTTTGGATTCAGATTGGGATACAACACAACTGGTCCAATGTTTGCAATGCGACAGATAGTTGAGAAGAAGCTACAGATGTGGAAAGAGTCCAACTGGGCATTCCTAGACTTGGAGAAACCATCTGACAAGGTCTCAAGAAAGCTGATTTGTGCAGTCCTTCTGTGATTCAAAGTCCCAGAAACATTGGCAAAATTAGTGCAGGTTATGTACAAGGACCCAATGACTCAAGTACAAATAGTGTTCGGTCTCACAGAGCGATTCCCAGTGGGAGTGGGTGTGCATCAGAGTTAAGCTCTGAGCCCACTGCTGTTGATATTGGTGATGGACTACTCTAGCAAACAGGTTGAAGGGGACAGATAATCAAAGTTGCTGTATGCAGACAACATGGCATCACAGGCAGACTCTGAGCACAATCCTCAGCAAAGGATTGTAGAATGGAATGCAAAACTGAAGGCACATGGGATGAAATTGAGTACAGATAAGAGAGTTGTAATTGCAGCAAGTGTGGGAAATGAGAAGAAGTTGAGAAGTGAGATATAAGGGAAGACAGTGGAACAGATTAACAGCTTCAAGCATCTAGGAGGGGTAGTTCAAGAGAAGGGAAGTCTGAATGAGAAGGTTGAGGCTAGAAATAGAAGGGGTACAGCCAACTAGCACAGCATTGCAGGGGTACTGTATGGTAGAAGAATGCCAAAGAAGCTAAAAGGTAAGGTGTACAAAACACTGGTGCGACCAGTACTCCTGTGTAGTACAGAAACCTGGGCAGTAAAGGCAGAGCAGATGAGGAAGCTAGAGGTGATGGAGATGAAGTGCCTGAAACAGGTTGTAGGATGCACACTGTGGGACAGATGAAGAAATGAGGACATCAGAGCAGAAGCCAATGTAGCTCTAATTACAGGAATGGTCAAAGACAACAGATTACAGTGGTTCAGGGAGTTGAGCAGAAATGTAGAAGACAATCTGTTGAAGGAGATGTAGGACAGACAGGAAGAAGGTAAGGTTAAAAAAGGGCATCCAGGAAAGAGGTGGGTTGTGTGAGAGATGACCTGTGACAGTCAGGCATGAGCACTGAAGAAAGTAGAAGATGGACACTGAATAGAGAGAGAAAGAGATAGCAACAGTTGAAATGACACCCTGTCCCCATGTAGAAAATGGGAAAAGAAGGAGTTGATGATGATTGATGGTAATGATGATGATAATGATGATGATGATGATGGTAAAGAGACATGCTGTGCATATACATTTGACAGCAATAACTTCAGATATATTATTGTGTCCTGTTTGTCCTTTCATTGTCATCCTAGTCTCACATTAAAGAGTTACAAAAAAGGTGGTTTTCTTTTGAGAGTAAGAGTGAGGAACCGTGTTGTATATAATATATGACTATGGTAACGTGTTTCTTTACTTTCATAGGTTCATAGTTGTGCACTAGGCCAATGGCCCTGGAGCCTTTACAAGCCTAACCCATAGGATTACACTGGCTTCATGCCACCCGACCTTAGTTCCCAGTGCCTCTGTCGAGTAGAGCCACTGGAATGATCCCCGGGATGAATTTTCTATTTCCCATCCACTCATCGAGATTTTTCTTGAAGAGGGCCACTGAGGTGCTCTGCTTGACATGTATGGAAGGTCTATTCCATAGCATGGGCAGTCTCTGGGTTATGAACCTGTCCCTCCAGCAAGTTCTGTTGATTGTGGTAATGAGGTTGAGGTCTCTGGAGCATGTGCTGCACAGGGACTGGGATTTCTTTAGATGTAGCATTTCTAACAGAGCTGGGTCAGACATGGCTTTGTAAGTCAAGCAGAGATCAGCTATAAGTAAGCAACATGAGACAGAGAATAGTTGAATTTTTTTGAGTCTGTCCATATAGGGCAAGTGTTTAAGGCCTAGGATCCTCTTTGTGAGGTACTTTTGCGGCCTCTCCAGTTGTTACAGGTGTCTAGTGAGGTACATGCCAAATGGGGCATTGTACTCAATGGTTGGCCTAATGAGGGAATAGTAGAGGTGACAATGACCTCTTTCTTCCTGGATGCAAACCCTAGGAATGAGATGTGCCACATAGAAGGACTTTCTGACCACAGTGGCAATGTGGTGATCAAAAGAGAGGTTGCTGTCAACCTGTGTTCCCAGATCTCTTATAAAACCTTCTGTATTCAGTGGACTACCATCAATGTGGTAATTCATGGGAGCCAGGCTTTTCCCAAAGGGGATGACAACACAATTTTTGGCATTGAGCTTAAGGCCATGGTTCTGACACCAGTCGTTGGTCTCAGTGAGGCCTTTCTGTAGGATGTCAACATCACTTGGGTTGTTGCTCCCAACTTGAAATTGTCTGCGAACTTTGTCAGCCAGAGTCCCTTCGTGCTGGCCTGGATGTCAGAGAAGTAGATACCAAACAGGAGAGGACTCAGGACCGAACCCTCTGTGACTCCACTCATGACTGGTCGGCAGTCTGACTTGGGGTCAGCTACTTTCACACTGTGGGTTCTATCTGTGAGCCAGTTTGCAACCCACCTAGTGATACAGGGGTTGATGCCTAGCTTAGTGAGTTTTTCTATGATTCCTGAGTTGGGAATGGTATCAAAGGCCTTGGCTAGATCAAGGTAGGCTGTATGGACCACCTTGCCTTCATCCACAGCTCTGGTAACTGACTCAAAGTAGTCAACCAGTTGAGCAGGCATGATCTACCCTTCTCTAAACCAAACTGTGTGGGATCCAGAGTTTTGAGATTCCCTATATCCTTGTTTATTAGGTCCATGATAATGCATTCCATTCCTTTGCATATCAGATTCATCAGGCTAATGCGGCAATAGTTCCCAGGGTCTGTAGTCACTCCTCCTTTGTGGAGAATGTTGACTGTAGCAGTGTGCCATTCGGTAGGGACAAAGCCTGAGGTGAGACTGTGATTGAACAGGGCACACAGGTGAGGTGCCAGTTCACTCTGTAGTTCATGTAGAACACAGCCAGGGATATTGACAGGTCCCATAGAAGCTGTATTCTTGACCTTGGACAGTGCTATTTTAACCTGTGCAGCAGTAATACTGGGTGCCTGGAAATCTACTGGTATAGTGATCAGTCCTTTAAGGGGGAGAGAGTGGTAAAGTTGGCACGGAATCTGTCGGCCAGTATATTGGCAAGATCTGTTGGCTCAGTATAGGAGGTACCATCGTGCAGTAGCTCAGAGCAAATCTGGGTATTGCCATGGAGATTATTTACATAACTATAGAAGGCCTTGTGGTTGTCTTTACTATCTGCTGCAATTCTGTTTTCATAGCTAGCTTTAGAGGATTTGATGAGGGATCTCAACTTTTTGTTGAGGCTGATAAGGGAGTTTTTCCAGTCTTGGGACTTCACCTTATTCCGCATCAGTTTCCTCCTTCTGTTGCAGAGTTTGTTTAAGGCAGGGGACCACCAGATTGGCTTCCTTTTTTTGGAGGAGAGCGTCTTGGTTCTATTGGGTATGGCGAGATCCATGCATTTGTGTGTGTTTGTACAGTACATTGGTGTATGATTTGACGGTCATGCAACTATTCTCCATTTGCATGGGTGCTGAGATGTTAGCCATGTCTGTTTTTAGGAGCCCAAAGTAAGCTTTGGAGAAGTTTTACATGGTGGTTACCTTGGTGGGAGGGTGGGAGGGATGCGGATTTTTAAGGTGATTAGTTTGTGGTCAGATCTAACCAGGGAGGAGTTGACTATTGGTGTAGAGCAACGGTCGCCCATGTCAGTAATGACCAGGTCAAGGATGTTGCTACCTCTAGTGGGGGTAAGAATGAGCTGCTCCAGGTAATTGGAATTAATGAATTCCAGAAAATGTTGCACAAATGCATTGGTACATGAGTAGATTTCCCAGTTAATAGAGAGGTAGTTGAAGTCACCCAGTATGAGAGTGTTAGGTTGGACCCTAATATTCTCCAGGGTGCTTAGGAATGTGGAGTGTGAGTCTTGAGACATGGTTGGGGACCTATAGCAGGCTATGACCTGAATCGCTGTCTTACCCAATGTTACCTGCACCTGAAGTATTTCTGATGCATTATGTTGGGCTACCAGTCTTGAGGTGTGCACATCCTTTATTAATATGGAAATACCACCGCCTTTGGAGCTTCGGTCCAAGTTCTGGGGCTGAAAGGTGTGGAATGAGTTATAGCCTGGTAGTGCAGGGGTGCTTTCTGCTGCCTTGAACCAGGTCTCTGCTACAGCACAAACATCGGTGTTCTCTATTTTAAGGAGTGCTTTGAGTGAGTGCATGGATTTAGACTTCTAGCATTCAGCAGCATGACCCTCAGATCGCATTTGTTTGTAGCTATTATGGTGGTAATTTAGTCTTTGGAACACCACCTAAAAGGCACTATAGGGGTGGCAAGAGCCTTGGCCATTATCCAGAAGCCTAGGGGTGACAGATGCAGGCTATCTCTGGCAGAGCATTGAGGTCTGTCAATTATGTCATCCCAGGCAGACAGATACTGGATCCCCTTAGAATGACACCAGAGACTTAGCCAATTGTTGAAATCAATCATTTTCTGCTTCTACTGTGGTATAATTCTGGGTGATGATAGGATGCTGCTCAGGGCTAGGGTCATATCTGCCTGGGCTACTTAATCCGAGAGCTCCTCCATGTCTCTTTTAGTGTAGTCCAGGGAGGTGCATTTCAGGTCATTCACACCCACATGTACAATGACAGAGTCATATTTGTACCTGTTGTTGAGGGACCTGAGTGCATGCATTATGTGGTGGATACTGGCAGATGATAGGCAGCTGTTACTTTCTCCTTATTCAACCTAGTGAGAAGGACATCAGTGTGCCTCACTATCCAGTCACCTATGACTAGTGTGTTGAGCATGCTGTTTTGCCTTAGGGGCTTTGGTTGAGTGACACACTGTTTAGGAGAGTTATGTGTCTCATAATTAGTGTTGCGTTGTTGTGGTCGATTGTGTTTTTGTCTTGGAGGTCTCTGCTGTTTGGGTAGATTTTTATTGAGAGCTTCTGTGAAGGTGGGTGTGTGGTTTGTGTTTTTATGTGAAGGCAGTGCTGGTGTGTGTTCTGGAGGGCTATGTGTTCCATGTGGTGTGGTGCAGGTGTTGACCTTCTCCTCTTGACCAGCTATTCCAGTCTTGGCTGGAGAGTGCATGGCTTCCAATTTTGATATATAAGTGCATCTTTCGCAAGTCTGAGTGTTGGGAGGTAAGAGGCGAGGGTTGTCAATGTACATGAGGCAGTTGCTACATTACCTCAGGATGCCCAAGTTCACCAGGTTAATAGGAGAAAGCAGAGGGAACTAACCTTTAGACATGCCTGGAGGGGTGGTCATTAATAAGTACTGGAGCTGTTTCCTTGTAGAATGTTTAGTGCTGGTAGCACTTTTCTGTGCAACAATAATTGCTACAATAAGTCTGCTAAAGTGCTAGACTAATAAGCTAGTAAACATGCAGGAGAGGAGAGAACTAGCAGATCTAAGGGAAAAATTGAAGAGCAGACTTTGGCACCACTCAGAAGCTTACAAACAGTCCTGGATACAGCACATCTGTATCTGGACTAGACTAGTTACAGCAAAGGTGAGAAACAAGCAAACGTGGACTTTTAAACCAGAAAGTTGAAAGAGATGGAAAAACTGCCCAGATGGCCAATAAACTGCAATTTCTGGGCCAGAAACCACTCTTCTTGTGGTAGATAGGCTACCTAGTGCTTACCACTCCCACTGTTAAGCTAGAAGACTTCCCTCCAACACAGAAAGGCTCGTGGGGCTCAGAAGCTTACAAATAGTCCTGGATATAGCAAATCTGTATCTGGATTAAACTAGTTACAGGAAAGGTAGGAAACAAGCTTAGAATTTTTTTTACAGAAAAGCAGCTAAAACAGCACTAAAAAGAATTCAAGTGCAGTGCCCGCTAGCTCACTTAAGTGTGTAACAATATTAAAGGAAATACAGTTTAAATAAATACAATTTATTCAACCTGCATTCTGAATTGAATTCAGTTATTGTTTTATTCAACTCTGAACAGTTAAAAAGTGCAAAAAATATATGTATCAGCTGAGAAGCACACTCAGTCAGATCATGAGGAGATTCTAGCAACTTTTTTTTTTTTTTTAGTAAAGTGGAAAGGGAGAAAGGAGAAACAGAAGATATTTAAAGGTTAAGAACCTAAGTGGGTTGGCTTTCTCAAATGTTCTCTCTGTATTAGGTAGAATGAGCTAATGACACTAGACTGGGAGGAGTGTCCCAGATCAAATTTACAGCAGGGGCGGGCAACTGCAAAGCCACCAAGTATAAGAACAAGGCACCAATAGGTAGGGAGCGTGGAAATCTATTACAGCTACTAGTTACACTATTTTAGGCAGAAAGCACTACAGAAATGCTTATCATAGCAGTAAAACAGCAGTGAGCCACTAAATGAAAGTTTTAAACAGATAAAGGAGCAAGGAGACTCTATAGAATGCTTTTAACTGCAAACAAATCAGTTATATGATACAGTCCTTGGCAGGAAAACAGAACAAACAAATAAATGTTTAACAAATGGAGAAAATTTCCAGTTAATACCTTACACACAGTGAAACTAGCTGGAAAAGATTTACAAACAGTGTGATAGTAAAAACCTTATTTGTCAGGCCCTGTAAGGCAGACAATTTTAGTACAACCATGTAGATTAGTTTTTAGCATTAAAATACAGTAAAAAGTATGCAGTAGACAATAAAAAGTGCTATAAATATCTAGAATAAGCAATAACTAGTAAAAATAAGCAAAATAAATAGGATACTTATTGTTATATATCACAGATCAGAGCTGTGGTCAGTGACCTTTCCCCAATTAGCTCTGTGTTCTCTATCAGCAGAAGATGGCTGCCAGAAACACAGGAAATTCAACAAACAAAACAACCAAGCCTGGATAACAGCAGGCATCTGTCTGGACTATGCTACCTGACTAGAACACAGAAACCTCACAAAACATGCACAGAAAAGCACAGATAGAGCACCTCATTTTAATGCCAGAGGAATAAACAGAAGGAGACTACCTTATTTTTGGAGGGTAGGGAGCTAGGCACTATTCACACATTTGATTATTTCTTTGTAATCATTTCTATTTTCTGTTTATTGGGAATTGCTATTTTACCAGCTTTGACCATTAAGACTTGGACACAACTTATTTCTTTCTCAACAGAAAAAAAGCAAGAGTGAATTTATTTTCTTAGTCATGATTTTTATTCAGGTCATCATTAAATAAAAAAATAGGAAAAACTCTAAAATGTACTTCAAAGTATCTGGAACCTCATGGCTTCTGGGATCCTGGAGCCCCCCCAGATGCCAGGTTTAACATATTTTTTCTACTGTTCGTATAATGCAGTTTTGGTCACTTATGTTTAAAGGATGTAAGAACAAGTTGCAGACTAAGACAGAGTGCAAGAAAGCAAAATAAATAAGTAAATAAATGGGAGGAAAGCAAGATGTGGGCAAACCAGAGGAAGCACTGGAGACACCAACAAGGATCACCATGGTATCCACTACCTTCACTTTAATTTTAAACTGCAGGTGTGAGACACCATTATTATGGTCAGGAAGGGATAGAAGTGCAGGCCCACTGAGTACAGTTTGAAAAAAAAATGCCTACACCCTTGCCCTGTCCAACTGCAGATGCTGTCCGCTTTTTTTTTACTAAAGGTAATCTGCAGATCAGTCGATATCTCCTCAAGAGGTGGACCACATTAACAAGAAATTAAGTGGGGATTGCAATACAACAACACACAAAAGTTGCCAAAGGATGACCACTAGCATTCTATTAAATAAGAGGGTAGACAGATCCTTCCTTAACTCAACTAATAAGTGTCACTTGAAAGAAGGATAAAGATGACCCAAATAAACTCTAGAGTGAAGATAGGTCTTTAAAGCCACAAAATACATTTAACTTTACAGTTATATCATCTGATAGGTTTGGGCCATTACCCAGTTTGATGGATAATGAGGAATGTGTTAAAGAGACAAGCATAGACTTTACTCCCTTGGAAATCTCAGATGAAGAAGATGAAAATTTGAGGAATGCTTTAACATCTCAGTAATGTCACCAGATTCACAAAAGAGAGTACTGTACCTATTAATATATCATTATTCACTCCCATCTGAATATACACATTTCTATATTGTTTTTCAGGATTTTACATCTTTTTGCCTCATGGATTTTAAATGACTGCAATGATTTTACAAAGCACCATCTCTTCCCTACACCTTTAAACATGATTATTACTGCTTGTTTTCAAACATACATAGACTTATCTAATGCTGTTATCATTTCAGCTTTAGTTGATATGAGTTGTATTTTGCAAGAATTCACAATGTTTAACAATTTTGTTAGGGTGATTGGGGAAGTCATGCTGTGATAAACTTTTAATGAGTATGGTTTATTTTTATTACACTGGGTTTGTGTTAGCATGATCTTTATACTGTATCTTGAACAAGACTTATCAGTCACAGCAAACAAGTGAAAGTAACCATTAACTTTCTCCATTACAGGTTCCTACTAGGAAAAATCAGTGCACAGATAACATGTTTATCCAAATGCAGACATGACAGTCAGGTGTTTCAGTTATTATCTGTAGCTGTATACATGTGAATATAACAGGCATGTCTACCATGATGGGATTATTGTGGTGTTCTTCCTCCTTGTTTTCAGTGCAGGTTTTAGGAAGCAAATCTGCATAGTTTCTTGTTCATAGCCTGAATCAGACTGCATTTAACACAGGTAATACAAATGACACTGCTGTGCTTTAAGTATCTGAAACTACTTGTAACCCAGGAGGCAGTCATGCATATTGCAGTGCTTAGCACAGCTGTTGCTCATTGCTAAATTTTAGATTTAGATTTATATAATATGTGTACAACTGATACTTTAAGGTTGGCAATCTCCCTGCAAGGTTGACAACCTCCCTGGGCGACTGGTCTCAAGCATTTTGTGTTAGTTCTTTCAGATATCTGTGAACTAGTCTGTTAGTCTTTTTAACAGATCCCATACTAAAGTAATTTTGCCTGCCTTTACATGAGCTGCTTATTTAAGCTTGTTAACAGCTGTATTGTTTCTAAACTCGACTATCTCATCCCAATGTAGCAATAACACAACCAGAATAGTAATAATACTTTTGAGGCCCCTCACTGGAACCTTCATGGAATTACTTTTATAACCTGAAGTATTAAATCAGTCTATAACCATATTACCTATAATAGGTCACAAAAATACATAAAAATCTCAAATAGCATTTTTACAATAAATAAAAAATACTAGTCCTTCTAACCAATATAGCATAATTGTAATTTCCTGAGCTGTGTATAATCCTTCAAAACAGGACTAACTCTTAATGCTCAGCTCTTTGGATTGATGAACTCTTAGAAAAATTATGAGAGGCATTAGATTATCATAAACACACAAACAAACATGTCTGATTATTTGACAGATTTCTATAATCCCAAAAGAACAATACACCCCAGGATTCAGCAAGCTCTGCACGGTGTGCAGGAATAGTGCAAGAGCTGCTGCAGGCAATATGGCTGACGTGCGATCCAGGAACGGTCTCCTGGGATGTGCACTAGTGCTCCTGCACTATTCCTGCATGGACATAGCCCCTGTATGCTAATTACCTCATTTGCTGATGTAAAACATGCAAATGAGGTGAATTAGCGATCCAGGAACCAGGCAGGCATCTGTGCAGGAATAGTGTAGACTGCAGAAATGTATTCAGCCAGTAGCTGAATACATTTCTGCAAACTACAAAATGGAGGCATGACATCTCATAAAAAAGCATATATTATAAGGGTCAGGCATGCCAATGGCCAAATAGATGGCCATAGGCATGAAAAATAGTTTCAAAATGATAAAATATAATTATTTTTTTGGGGGGCCGATTTTGACCGTTTAAGCGTAGGGCAGCGGTACGCAAACATTACCGGCCCGAAAATAAGAAAACTTTTAAACCAAAATCATCATTTTGCCATAATAGTGAATGGCATGCATAAGGCAACAAGACCATGGAATAGTGGTTGCTAAGGGGGAAGGTGGAGTGTCAGTTTTGTAACCATGGATTAGCAGTCAGTTCTATGCAAATGAGGGGAAGGATACTAAATCACAGATTTCCCCTCAATGCTAGCTTGCACCCAACCGTGTAGGTGCAATAACACCATGGACTAAGCCTAACAGCTGGATGACCTCATGCATGCTATAAGCTTATTGTAGCTCTGTGGCCCATGTTTGCCCTTAGCTAAGCACAGCTAAGGAAGGGATGTGTGTCTGAGTCTGCCTAGCAGTGTTTACATTGCATAAATGGGTGTCCACACCGCTCACCAGGTTTTAATAAAAAAAAAAAAAACAGGAAATAGCAGCTCCATTCACATCTGAGCACTGGGTTTGCATGGCGTGCCTCGGGGGTTAAACGGGAAGGCAATGGGAAGGGAAAACAGCAGTAGGAAGGTAATCAAGGAGAACTAGTATAGCTGGCAGGTGAAATGTATCAGAATCAGCAAATTACACAGGCAGCAACCCAGCCCAGCCCAGCAAACTACTATAAACAATGCAAACACCTTTCACTCTAGTTTTTCCCACAGACTCTACACCACTGGTGTACACAAACAGGGAAATTTTACCTAACAAAACTAACAAAATGATAGGGGCTGCTGTCGCCCTCATACATCAGTATGTGGAAGAGGCTGACGGTGGTGAGGATGAGAATACTGATGACTAACCCACAGTGAGGAGAAGGTGAAGAGTGTACAGACCCAGAGTAATCTACCAGGGGCTACATGAGCTGAAGATAGCTGAGCACTATAGGGTGGACAGGGACCTCATACAACAAATTGTTGAGCTGGGCCGGCCACGCTTCACACACAAAACCAACAGAGGGGAACCCATCCCAGTGGATACAAAGGTAAGTGTAGGCTTAAGAATACTAGTCACAGGTACCTTCCAAAGGCCAACTAGGGATATCATGGGGATCTCACAGGCATCAGAATCCAGGGTATTCCACCAGTTACTCGATGCCATGTCAGCACATGCTGGTGAGCACATATATTTCCTAACACCCATGAGGCATTGACCAGCAATATGCGTCTCTTCCATCAAATAGCAGAATACCCTGAGGCAGTGGGTGCTATAGACTGCATGCACATACACATCAAAGCACAGGCTGGCGAGCGGGGTAGGGTCTACATAAACCACAAGAACTTCCCCTCCATCAACTGCCAGGTCATGTGGGATGCCCAGGGCATTATAATGAATGCGTGTGCTGGCCGCCGTGGAAGCTATCACGACATCTAGCATATAATGCAGCTGTACCAGAGATTTGCCAGTGGGGACATCTCATATGGCCACATAGTGGGGGATGCTGGTTACGCACTGAAGCCGTGGCTGTTGACACCCATTAGAAATGCACACACCTAAACAAGAACTCCATAATGAGGCACACGCACAAACCAGAATCATAATAGAGCGTGTGTTTGGGATGCTCAAGACACAGCTCCAATGCCTGGGCATGTCCGGTGGAGCTTTGCAGCACTCTCCAGCTGCATGTACACAAATTTTCATTGTATGTGCCATGTGACACAATATGATTCTGCGGAAACAGATGCAGCAGGAACAGCACGGGGAAGGGCCACACAGCCCCCCACCATTGCCAAGGCCAGCATAGGTACAAAGTGACTCAGAGGATGAACAACCTGAGCCTGCCCCTGTAGGCAGAAGGAGGCATGGCCAGTATGCCCAGGCCTTGGCAAAGAAGAAACGCATAGCACATACACTGACACGGTAGGAACCCAGGGATTGACATCTCTCTTTGACTCACACATACAGTAAAAGGGATGCCAAACATGACACTACCTGTGCTTTACCATGTATAAGGAGTGTATTATGTGCAGCCAACATAGTCAGCCCTCCAGCACCATCCTCAGTACTGGCACAGCCACAAGGTAAGTCACTCTCCCTATCAATTGCTGAATGGAGGAGTATGTTCTAGTTGTATCTATGTTATGGATGTGAGCATGCAAGGGAATCGAGTGGTGAAATGGGATGGCAGGAGATAGTGGATGCCTATATGGGCAGCATGAAATCCATAATAAATACTGATGTCAACAAAGTAGGCAGTACTAGACAAGGTGACAAATCCAACTACAGGACATGTGGTGGGCCAAATGTGTGTCCATAGGACATACACAAGCATGTCAGTAAGGCTCACATACCGAACAACAGTCTCAGCCAGCAGGACAGGTGTAGATGACAACAAAGAAAGGCTGTGCTAAGGCCTCCAATTGATGGCAATGGAGTACAGCCCCCCTCCAGACCTACACAGACAGAATACAACAGGTCAGACAGTTGGATGTTAGTTCTGAAGGGTAAGAAGTGTGAAACTGAAATGTAGGTCAATAAAACCTAAGATATGAAGTAATGTGAAAGTGCCGATGTCCCTGCAGAAGCCAGCATAAGGGGAATGTCCCAGGTATATCTGTGAGTCAGCTACAAGAAGCTTCCTTATCACACATGCACTCACCTTGCCCCACCATCAGCCACAGGTTCATCACAGGTCATATCCCTGCTGTTGGGAATGAGCACAGTATGACCCCCACTTCTGTATGGGAATACCCACAGAATGCAGCATGCTGAAGAGGAGTCCCATGCAGGTGTGTCCCTAGCTGTAAGCAGCACCCTGCCAGCATCCACACCACTGGATTAATAAGGACAGGAACTATTGGCATTAACTCCTCGCACACCTTCCCTGCCACCCCAGGGAAATCCAGTGGCTTGCAGCCTGGGACTGTAGGGGTGACAGAATGCACTGGCCTGCTACAGATGGCTTACATCACTACCAAATGCCCTACAATCCTCTTTCAAAGGCCTGTGCCTCACCCATACTGCCAATGTATGTTATCTCATGGGGTCCCAAATAACAACATAACACAGTCCACAGAACACAAATGTAAGGCTATGTTGACAAATCTCAGTAGCATGCCCACCATGTCCTACTGCATGAACTGTGGACCAACCCCTAAATACCGCTAGGATGAAGGGACAGCTATAGGGATACTTATCAGATATAGCTCGCATAATGTTAGGAAGAGGAGAGAATGACAGAAGGGTGTGTAGAAGCATGGACACCATGGATTGTGTGAAGTCTGAAACTCTGATGTGTGCCCATAATACCCCTGCCTGGAAACCCAGTAATGGGTGGCCACAAACCTGCTTGTAAACCACAATGTGAAGGGGAACTGACCAGATATATGAGCCCTGCCTCTGGGTAACCTGTGTGAATCTGTACAGCTGAGATGTATGGCCACAGCAGGATATGGCCATTCTGTCACATTGATAGATGTACAAGCAGGGGAACCTCAGCTACCACAGTACCAAGGTGCTAGAGCATTTACACAGACCCATCAGCAAGTGTCTGCAGTGGTCAACAAAGCTGTAGATGAGGGTAAGGTGGTTCACACAGTCTATCTAGATCTCGCCAAGGCTTTGGAATTATAGACAAACTCACCAAACTAGGTATAAATCCCTATGTCACAAGATGGGTTGCCAACTGGCTCACTGACAGAACCCACACTGTGAAAGTAGCAGACTCTAAATCCAATTTCAGACCAGTGACAAGTGGAGTACCACAGGGTTTAGTCCTGGGTCCTCTCCTGTTTGGTATCTACTTCTCTGAAGTGCAGGCTAACACAGAAGGTCTTTAGCTAACAAAGTTCACCTATGACTACAAACTAGGAGCCATAATCAAAACTCCTAATGATGTGGACATCCTGCAAAAGGGCCTCACTGAGACAGATATCTGGTGTCAAAGCCATAGCCTCAAGCTCAATGCCAAAAAGTGCATTGTCATCCCTTTTGGTAAAAACTCTGGACCCATGAACTACCACATAGGTGGTAGTCTACTTAACACCGAAAGTGTGATAAGAGACCTTGGGACACTGGTGGACAGTAGTCTCTCCTTTGATAATCACATTGCCACAGTAGTCAGGAAATCCTTCTACATGGCACACCTCATCACAAAAGATTTCTCATCCAGGAAAAAAGAGGTCATCGTTCCCCTCTACTCATCACTCATTATACCCATTATAGAGTACAATGCCCCTTTTGGCATGTACCTCACAAGACATCTACAACAACTGGAAAGGCTGCAGAAATACCTCACAAAGAGGATTACTGGCCTCAAACAGATGCCCTACGCAGACCGTCTAAAAAAACTCGAGCTTTATTCTGTCGCATATCGCCTACTCAGAAGCGATCTCTGCCTAACATACAAAGCTATGTCAAACCCAGAGATGTTGGACATGCCTCACTTAAAGAAATCCTAATCCCTCCGAGCTACATGCTCTAGGGACCTAAACCTTGTCACTGCAATAAACAGAACATGCTGGAGGGATAGATTATTGTCCCAGAGACTTCTCATACTCTGGAACAAACTACCTATCTATATCAAACAAAGCTCCTCATTAGCACTCTTCAAGAAAAATCTTGATGACTGGATGGGATATAGGAAATTCACCCCAGAGATCACTTCTGTGGCTCTGCTCGACAGGGGCACAGGAAAATAATTTTCTTGGGTGGCGAAAGCCAGGGTACCATTTGGCTAGGCTTATATAGGCCCTAGGGCCAATAGCCTAGTACCTATCTATGAATCTATGAACCTAAGAGCAGATGGCAGATTGTAGTACTGGAACCAAACACCCCTGCATGCAAAGCTGGACTCTGAGTCCTGACTATCATGTTCTTCGTGTGTGAGCTGTGTGTCATTAAGTATTTGCTACTGGATATTGATCTGACATGTTGATATTAACTGTAGACTACTATGTGTATAGGACATCATTGAGAGCTGCTGTCATGTAGTAATGGCATACCTATCAGTGTCAGACGTCTGTCTGTCAAAACATTCATCCTAATGCATAACCAGTTGGCTAGCTGATGTCTGTCTGCCCTCTGTACAGATGTGCAGATGTGAGGTATCCATCTTGGCTTCTTACAGGCAATCTATGCTTCACTGAAACTGACATGTCTGCCCAGCTGTGTTATGAATGCCACAGCTAGGAAACCTGACCCTGTATGCACCACATGCCATAGATACCTCATTCAGACTACCACAGTCAACAGAACATGCTTGGGTACAGGCCTCCAAGACAGACACTGACCATGTTATGTAATATATGTTGCATACATGGCAATTGGAGCACCTCACTGGCCCTCTCCAAGAGGCAACCTGATGATTGGATGTTGCATTTAACTCTCACCCTGAGGATCACTCACATGGCATTAGTTGATAGATGGCCTGCTGATAAATGGAAGGTGGCATGATACCACTGTACCTACATCCCCTACCCTTCTCATATCTCCATGGACAATATCCTGGTACACACCTAGGAACACCTGCACCTATGGACCCCAGCACTGACAAATGTGTCAGTGTGCATTACTGAGAATAACAATGTCTGTGTGTTTCTAAACCTGTAGTTGATAATACCCTGAGGGCCTTCTCACCCAATACACCCCCCATTGCCATAGTTAGAAATGGTTACTGCTGTAATGGACATTACATGTACCTTGTTACACTCTTCACCCTATGTGCTAGCTGGAGCTTGCAGTACCAGCACAACACTGTTGTACAAATGGGAAGATTGGCATGGGTTACCCTCTGAGTCTTGGCAAGTGTGTGTATGTGTGCAAGTGTGTATATTTGTAGGATACAGCATTCTGAGGCCACATTCTCCAAATACAATACACCTTGCCATACAGTATAAGGGACAGTGATGTTGTTGACAGTAGGAGAGTCATGACAAACCATCACCCTACTATCCCTGTGGCATGTGCAATAGATGCATATCCCTGTAGTTGTATTGCAGTCCTGGTCAATGTGTGATTGTGGGTATGTCAGAGTATTATCATGGGTTTCAGTGACTAAAATATCCAATGCGGGGTGTGGGTGCTGGATATACTGTCTTTACACCATGATACCCCCAGTACATATCTCAAGGTCCACTGTATGGAGACCACTGTCACTATTAACCATACAGGTAACTGATTACACTATCCAGCCCAATGATGCATGTGCTGTGTGCAAATTATCTGTATCAGAATGGACTCATTGGCAAGGTCGTTAGCACTGATAAACCCAGGTCTCTCAGATGTGTCTATGACTGTTATGTGTTTGTCAATTTGTATATGACAGTATGTCACACTATGTATTATTCATTAACAACCAGTACATCCTCCATTACCATACTGTACAAGGCCTGGTGATGTTCTTCACTTAACAATAAACCTAGGACACACCTCATCCTAAAAGCTATGTGGTGTGTACAATTAAGGCCACACACATTAGTAGCAATAAGTACCTAGGTAGGGATTCTACTCTCAGTGTTGCCAAGTAAGAGTGTGTGAGTGTGTGTGTGTGTGTGTGTGTGTGTGTGTGTGTGTGTGTGTGTGTGTGTGTGTGTGTGTGTGTGTGTGTGTGTGAAGGGATCTACTTCAGTTTGCAGAAAATGCATGTCCCAGGAGGTCATCTGTTCAAGAACTGACTGGCAATTGCTAACATTTCAAAGGTATCATCTTGTGGAAATTCATTCCATCCAAAACCAGTATTAGATGTGTAAATGCCCTCTTCCCACTGTATAGCTGTACAGCGATACTGGGGTTGATATATATAGTTGGGTGAAGATCTTGTGGACACAGCCACCATGATTGGGGTTATTGTTGTGTGTATCCCCCCACTTAGTCGGCTGTAATACTGTACAGTTTATGTTAATAGGTTAAGTAGTTGTCAGTTACACTATCTATGGTTCTACACCACCCCACACCCTCCAAAGGGTAGGGCTGTGCCACCCACACCAGCACACTTATGTTTACCAAGTCGAGAATTGCACTACATTGGGGAAGGGGATATTTACCCTGCCAGTACCATTATCAATAACATTAAACTAGCAGACTGATTATTTACTGATGTGATGCTGTGCCTATTTTGTCTTGGTAGAATCACATAGGCTAAAATGGGTTCATTGTATAAGTACATACATCCATGTGTACAGTATTCTATGTGTATTGCATCAACACCAAAGAGAGTGTGTGTGTGTGTGTGTGTGTGTGTGTGTGTGTGTGTGTGTGTGTGTGTGTGTGTGTGTGTGTGTGTGTGTGTGTGTGCTATACCAAACATGTGGTGTGTACCACCCAGTACACTTACCATTGTCCACTGTAGAAGGGCTGCTGACATCAGCCACCATGCACTCACCTGTATACACCCCTCAGACCTATCAGCCATGTGGCACATGCAGTAACTGTTATACAGACCTATTACTTGTTTTCAGCTGTACCCAGGATATTGTCACAGTCAAGGTGTCACCACAGTGCCATACCCCTTGTAGGAAACAACAGCAGACCAACATCCTGCTGACACATAGACACCTACAACACAAACTGAATACAATGTGGAGACCACAATCAGTCAGTGTTAATAACAGCTATAATGCATCATGGCTGGACAGCTACACATCCTGACATGTAAGCATTAAACTTTGCTGCTGAAAACATGTTACACAGCATTACATTGGTATACCTTAGTACATTCACCCTGTGCACCAGAACCATATTAGCCTGTCTCTGCATCGATGTTGTGAATGACAGGGATGTGGCACAGGTATCATCATATGCACAATGTATGTTGTGGGTTTGCCAGAGATGTATGCTGAGCTGTTTGGCTGACATCATGTGTGTGTGTCAGGGGGTTTCATTATTAATTGGGCTGTGCAGATGTGGTGTGTATAGGTATGGGGTTGCCCTAGCTGTGTTGGTGATGTGTGTGTGTATGCATGCACACAGTTCTGCCATGTGGCTGTTGGACAGCTGCAGACCATACATGGCAGGGTATGAAGTTCACCGTCTCTGGCCACGGACATGAAAACTGTGCCTGCCAGACTCCATGGGCACTACCAGGTACAAGGCCAGATATATCTCCCCTGATGTAAAAGGTCAATTAATTAGAGCAGCAAAAATAGTCTCATCGGATTCAGACTTCATAATTGAATGTGAATGTTTAAGTAACATGTTTAGGGGATGAGGTTACCCCATTGACTTGATAGAAGCCTTAGTAGAGGAGGTCCAGTATAAAAGGACAAATGGAATAATTATACCGATCCTGCAGAGCTCCGTAGCTCACGATGAGATACAAGATATACCTGATTGTTTATTGCCACTGGCCCAGTCTCAGTTACCCTATGGAGAAGCAAATCAGGTAGATACGAACATCATATTTAACCTTAGTCTGATTACAATGTTTAATATGGACAGCACAATCATGTTACATATTGTATTCAAAAACTGGGAATTAATAATTAATGACGTTTAACTTTTAGACAAGCAAGGTTTATGTCCAGAAATAGTGTTTAGAAGAGGCTGTAGTCTTAAGAACCTCTTGGAAAGTAGAAATATAGGATTTAGCAAGCAAATAGGTATGCAGGGATGTAGGATGTGTAAATGTTGTAAACATATGGACATAGGGAGTACCTTCGAAGTGAATGGTAAAAGATTTAAATTAAAACAAAAATTTACATGTAACTCAAAATTAGTGTTTACCTAGCTAAGTGCCAATTTTGCTCTGCGTTTTATATAGGTAAGATGGAGCGTAGGCTCCATGAAAGAGTGTACGAACACCTATATGCAATAGAAAAGGGTAAAATGGAAAATGCTCTAGCAAGGAGTTACCAGATGACAGGGGGACATTCTTCTGCATTAAGAGCTATTGATCAAGTACAGATAGATGGGAGAGGTGAACCAGTTTTGTTACTACTAGAAGAGCTAGAATTGTACTGGCAATTGATGCTGAATGCCTTTAATTATGCAGGTATAAATGAAGCATGTAGTATTACTTATTTAAATTAAAAAGTTTAAAAAGATCAATTTTTTATAGAATTTATGTATTTGCATATATTTTTTATCCTGTGATAATTTAGTTTATAGGAAATGTGTACATAGTTTTCATTTTAAAATGTATAGTAGGTAAATGTCTCTTAAATTTCTGTGATTTATTTGCTGTCTTTTCAGGAGAATACAGATTGGTTGTTGTAAATCATGTGATAATTTAGTACGTTTTTTAAATGCTTTGTTTTCCATTAGCATTGATATCTGAAGACGTTTTTGCACTACAAAACGAAAAGCACTTCATTAAAATATTTTTTTCACTCGCAGTTTGGTTTCCACAGGTCTTTTTAGTTTATCTCTCCCCTGATGATGACAAATGTCCGCTGGATCTGGGTCCATCTTGGGACCGGCCAAGGCCATGGGTATGTGGCCTGCTATGTTGTGGTGTGGACAGCACCCCCCTGCAGTGCCGGTGCTGGTACTGTCACTATCGGAGCAGCTCTGACTTGTTGCACATTCACGTAGACTTCCACCTGTTTGTGTTGCTGACCTACGTCCACATGGCTGTCGCCCTACTCCCAACATATGCTCAAGCACAGACATTGCATGGTCGAGGATTTCTCACCATCTCACTGAAACATCTATCCAGGACCTCTGCAAAATAACAGTGGACACCTGCAAGATCACGGATGTTGTCAATAGCAGAATGAGTAGCCCTCTGGAGCCTCAGACCCAGTCTGGTATAATGTTCCATACATGCCTGTGCCTCCATGACAGCCTGAAATATGCATCTGGTGACACCTGGTGTGGCACTTCTGCCAGGGGCTTGATGACCAGCAGCCCTCCTATGAGCACCCCTGTACATCTGCCTGTGTGGTACCTCGCATGTCATCCGGCTATGGCTGCTGTGTCCAGACACACTTCCCATAGTCACCACACTGTCCTGTCACATGCCACCACCCAACTGTCCCTCATCTATGGCCACTGGTGATGGGGTATGTATAGACAATGTGACTGTGTGCAGGGATCGGGTGGATAACAGTGGGATGTCAACCAATGGCACAGCTTCGGCTCCTGACAACCCTGCTTGTGCCTCACCATACCTATCATCATTGTCAAAGTCTGCTTGGGCACTAACATCAGTTTGCCTGCAGGAGGGACCCTGACCCACCTCTCCACCTGTGAGGGGAAACCAAGAAATGCACTTTAAGATCTGTACATCATTGCTTATCTGGACACACACACACACCCACCCACACACACACACACACACACACACACACACACACACACACGCACACACACACACACACACACACACACACACACACACACACACACACACACACACACACACACACACACACACACACACACATGTGCAAACACGTGAAGCTGCACAAATATATTAGACACAGACCTCTCATTACCCAACTGTCAACATGCATGACATATGGCACTCAACAGCATGCACTGCAACTATAGTCAATCCCTGTTACCATCATTATACATCTCTGTGATGCATGAGTTGTGTAAGTAGGTGATGGCCCTTACCCTGGAACACACTGCACCCATGTACACAGTATTGCTGTGCTCCTGTTCAGCACTCTGGCGTGTACTGTGCACCATACCTCACAGGTGTATACACCATTGCTGAATGCATATATGTGTGTCAGTTATGTTTGCTCTGTTGCTCACAGCCCCTATGTGTTTGTCTGACACATACCTGGGATGATATGGAGAACAGATGTCAATATTGAATGCCTGATGTCTGATTTGCAGATCTCATCATCAACAGTGCATGTATGAGCAATAAAATACAATTACACTGACAACCTTCAAAGCTTACTGTGGCTATGAGGAATGTACACACCCTTATTGACATGGCACCCTCTTCCCTGATATGTCATGGGGCCACAATAATGCATATGTTAACATTACACAAACTGGATATGTGACATATGACCTGTGCAGTCAAATGCAGTATCAAACAAATGTGTTAGTTGTGCAAATGCCGATTGAGATGCATACAATATGTGGGTGCATAAGTGTGCACACCGTTAACATGATGGTTTGGTGCATCAACTAAGTGAACTACAGCAGTCACTATTCCTGGAAGGGGTATACTAGCATGGCCCATCTGCACTTGCCAGTATTTGGTCACTCTGCCCTACAAATGTCCCCCACCTCTGCCAGATTGCAAGGTCAACTCATGTGCACAGCCCTTGGAGGTCACACAGTGCCTTCACTATTGGTGTGGAGTCAGGGTTATAGCTGCCACAATTCATGACCTTGACTGTGTTCAGATACAGCCATTCTTAACGAACTTTGGATGTCTGCTTCAGTTCACTGCTGTGTTTCAGGACGACACCCGTCCCCATCCTTAGCCTTTTTGCAGAAGCTTGATAACTATGGGCCACACATGAGTGTCATTTTTCAGTGTCCCAAATTCAGAACGTCATGTGTACCGGCCTAGTTCCTGCTAATGAATGGCAAACATACAGGTGTACACTGGCACCAGGAGGTACAGATGGGTATGGTGGGCTTGAGGTGAATTGAGGTTTTGCTTGTGCAGCACATGTATCTTTATTAATACTGTTTGTAGGTTTTGGACTTGGTAATGGTACACCATTACACATTGCAAGACATGTCTTTGTGGGACCTTTGATGTTATGCATATGCTACTTGTAGAGAGCCCTGGATGATGTTTCCTGTGGTACAACTGTCCCATCTGATTACCCTAACCCATAGGGCACACTTAAGCAGAGTCCAGGTGATTGTCAACACAGGTACTGCACAGGCAGTACTTGCTAGACATTCCTGGAAGTCCCTCAGTGTTGTGGCATGTTTCTAGGCAGCCTCCATGACCAGTTTGCAACATGTGTCATCATCTGTCTTGGTTGGATGGCCATCTGTTTATTTTCTACATTAATGTTGTCCCATACTTCCTCATCACATACATGACTGCACTGTTTGCCATGGTATATGCAGTGGTGAGGTAAGGCTACATCACCAACTCCTGAGTGCTACCTGTTGGATATGGGATCCATTCCATGGTTTATAAGATGTGTGCAAGCCACGACTGCCTCTGTTGCAGGTGAGTGGGCAAATGTCATGGACATACATCTTGGAAAGTAGACCATTTCTTGGTGTGACATTGAGGACCTGTACTTGATGGAAGGTGCATACTCATGAAGAGTGAATGCTGTCAGTACCTCAACAGCTGCTTCCACAATATGTTATTTGGAGCATGTGCACACATATGCTTCCAATGTTTGTTAAGCTATGTATTCCCCATATTTGCTGTCCTAACATAGGATTCCATATTACACATTCATTGCTTATGTTAGGATCACATTACATGTTGTAAGGGTTGTGGAATGTGGTATTGTGATATGCCGTTGTGTAAATCTGTAACAGTTGCCATTGTAATAGTGGTATATACATGGCTGTAGCCAATGTATAAGGGTAATGATTCAGAAATGTTCCTACTGTAGGCCATTTGTCCCACAATTATGTTCATCTCTGTGCACACATCTTGCAATGACAGGTTGTTAGTTATATTGCAGGACTCTTACATACCCTTCAGATATGCCACCATGGTGACCACTGTGATGCAGTACAGTTAACAGCAACAATAAATGAACATGTACATTATGCATTATAGGTAGGTGTGTTAAATGTGTGCATGGCAAATACCATGGCCATTACATGGCTGGTGTATTGGCAAACCTGAACAAAAAACACCATACTCACCAACTACAAGCTGCTGCCACAGAGGTATATCAGAGGGACCTACATAGTTGTGTGAGAGATGTGATGTCAGTAGCCACACCTGTGGCATTGGTACAGGATGGGGTCAGCATTTCAGTACATCAACAGTAAAAACCCACAATACTACAATTATGCACATCTGTTCATTACTACACTGCAGCAACAGACTTTATATTTTATCTTAATTATGCATGAAGAAACTTTACAGATGCAGATGGATAAGCAGCAGTGGTCTACTGATGTGCCCTGTGGCCTTACCTGCATGCTCCTCGTCCATTGTGTAGGCAGCACCCACCTCCACAATGCTATCAGCTGGTTCTTGGCTTTGCTGGTGGGCAGGTGCCTCAAGGCTGATGAGGAGCTCCTCACCATGTGTCGGGAGGGGGGCTGGATGGCATGACCTCCACCTGTGGCTAGCTGGTTCCTCCTAACTGCAGCAGCACGCTGACAGGGTGTGGTGGATAAGGTCAGTGCAGTGATGTCGTACCTGCTCATAACAGCGGTTATGCAGGCCAACATCGTTTACCCTGTGGACCAGCTTGTTCACAGGACAGTCCTCTCCTGCAGATCATGGGCTGTACGGCTAAAGAGGGTTTGGTGGTACTGCACCAGGTAGTTAATGATAACATCATTTTCCTGGGGGGAATACACTGGAAGGCGCTCTCTAGACATGGTACCTGAAAGACATAAAGAGGAATAAAAAGGTCTGAGGACCTCATACTGCAAGGATATAATAGTTGTTAATTAACATCTCTCTCTCCCCCCACCATATCTGCTACAATAATCTGAACACACAAATGAATGGGTATGTTTACACCAAATCTACTGCTGGGACATATATACTATTGTAAGACAGATATTGAAATGTGTTTCTATTCATGTTCCATGTTGAAACACTATCATTGGTGGTCTGTTGCTAACAATGTCACCTGCATGCCATTGTAAGGGCCACTATGGTTCCATATATGTATGTGTTCTGTTTCCTATGCGACTGCAACAAATCTGGTGTTTTGTATTAATGGAGATATCTATGCATGCTGTTATAACTAATCCTGGATTGTGTGTACTATTACTACCCACATATGATCTAAAACTGTGACACAATAGCATGTTTGGGAAGGCTGCTCCCAGCAGAACTACCTCTCCCACCGCATCTGGCTATGTTACTAGGCCATAGCACATCTGGGACACACCCCAGGACCTCATGATCTGCTAGTCCTGCACTACCTTTAGGTGGAACCACCTCAGGGGATGGTGCTCATCCCCCATGGGAGCACACACAGACAGGATACTGTCACCTGAAGTCAGGTCCAGGGTCGGGTACATAGGGGGATCCACAGAGCATTGGGGGATCTGCTACACCACCTTGAGGCCCTAGATACACAATTACAGGGTCCGAGTGCTCCTCCTGCTTAGCCCCCAACTCATCCACCTTCAGGGGCGTGAAGGTGCAGTAGTGACTGCCCATGGCTGGGGACCTTGATCACACTGTTTCCATTTCAGGAATCATGGGCTTCCACTTTCCAGACACCCATCCCCATCCAAGGTGTTTACCCACCATGTGTCATATACTGCCCCTGTATGCAGTCTTGTCTGCCTTGCCTGTCTTCCAACCCAACCTATCTCCCCAAATATACCTAGTATCCTTCCCCAACATCCCACTCTCACCTTCACAAACACAGGGCAATGTGTTCCCAACATAAATTTTACACCAGACAAAAGTGTTTATTTTGCACCACATACTATATATATATATATATATATATATATATATATATATATATATATATATATATATATATATATATATATATATATATATATATATATATATATGTGTGTGTGTGTGTGTGTGTGTGTGTGTGTGTGTGTCTGTGTGTATAGATCTGTGTGATGTTTTCTCAAACATATCGTGCAGCACAATCATTCAACAGTAGGGAAAATGTATTTGTATACATATATATATATATATATATATATATATATATATATATATATATATATATATATACATATATATATATATATATATGTGTGTGTGTGTGTGTGTGTGTGTGTGTGTGTGTGTGTGTGTGTGTGTATGTGTGTGTGCGCGTGTGTGTTTGGTTTGTATATCTGTAGACATACATGTCTATATATATATATATATATATATATATATATATATATATATATATATATATATATCTGAATATCTGTAGACATACATGTATATATATATATATATATATATATATATATATATATATATATATATATATATATATATATATATATATATATAGTGCATTCAGACATCAGGTCCACACTCTCTAAAACTCCTTCCTCCACAGCTGCACTGTTCTGCCTTGCTACAAAACAGAAGAGTGTCACATGTGGACACAGCCTAACATTAGGGGGTTTATACAGGGACAGACTGTGGGTAAGGCTATTACAAACCTAAAGTTTGTGCATGATACATTTCACATTAACATGACAGTCCTGAAGCTGGTGGGGTCTGAAACTCATGTGTCTATCATGACTTCATTACTTCCACCTTCAGCTATTTGCCACACTAATATACATGTCTTGAGGTACAGAACACACACTATGATGACTTACATCTTGTCATTCTGTGCAGATCTGCACAGTTGACAGGTATGGCCCACTGCCCACAGGGCCAGATGCTATGTCCATAGCAGTTGTTCAGCAGGACATCATTACAGCAACAAGTCTTGATGGCACATATAAATCTTTCCACATCATCTATCCCATTATTACAGACCAAGTACTACATTCAGTTACATGCATACATGTTTCACATACCTGTTTTAGTATTGTGCTTTCTTCTATGTAAACTTGTATATGTCCCTTGTTTTATTTTATTTTGATTTGGTTTGGTTTGTAGTATCTCCCTCTCTCTCTCTCTCTCTTTCTCTCTCTCTCCACTACAGTGATCACGCTGGTTTGAATAGGTTGCAGCATGGATTTTTTAGGTGATGCTCATAATCAGGTGATGGCCTCAGGTGATGGCCTCTGCACCAATTAGTGTTCACCACTTGCTAATTGCATGCAGTCAGCTGTGTAGTACTTCCAATTATCAATGTCATGGCAACCCACTACTATAAATGACTACATCATGTGGGTGTTGTCCCTTTACCTTTCCTGTATGGAAGACATCCTTCCTGTGTGTGGGCTGCAGTATGACAGACATCAGGTAGCAATACCTCTTAAAACAGGACTTGCAGACACAAGCCAACTGCATGTTTGTATAAGGTTCCAGATCTATGGATAGTGTGAGTATTGCTGTTATATGTATTGAATACCGCTAGTTTTACAGGGTTTGTGTGTACATGCTAGTTTTGCATGGAATGCAGTCTGTCTGCATAGCTCTCAACTGTGGGCCTAGCTGCATGATGGCCAGAGGATTGGCCGTTATGTTTTGTCTGTTCACCAAACAGGTCTTGTCTCTGTCATATCAGTGGCATTCTCTCGGTTGAGTGTTATCAGTACATGGCAACATCCATTTGTGTTTCTGACTTCATATTCCTGAGTAAGGGTATGTTGCAAGCAATCCTGTAACACCAGCAACTTTTGCAGTATATAACAGGAATATTGCAAATATTGCCCTGTGTTCCAGCCTCTGCCCACCTATATACCAGGCTTTGTCCGAATGTCATGATGTAAGAGGTTGTTAAGTTGTGGCCTATCATTATTTAGTGCTGGCATTCCTGCTATCATTCCAGTGATGTTGAGGACTCCCACACAAATTGTGTAGGGTCCATATATATGAGGGCTACAACTGGACAAAACGTGTGTGACCTTGTACAGTCCAGAGGTCAGTGTATGTAAAACACTGTTATATGCCCTTGTAAGACATTTTATGAGGGAGGGGTATAAATTGTTTTTAGCCTAGGCTGTTACAACATGTGAGGTGATATCAGTAGTAAGACACATTAAGGTATATGGCTGTACATTTTCATACATTCACCATGGGAACAGTGATGGGCTACAGCTTCCTGCCTTACAGACAATTCTGTTTGTCAGTGTGATAGTGATGTTTTAAGTTAAGCATTGTTATGTAAAAGATACATTTTCATTGTGACAACTTAATTCTTTTCCCCTAGGGGTTGAATGCAGGGTGTAATTGGAGGCTGATGAACTACATCTTAATTAATAAGTGTTGATTGGTTCTTATCTTCAAGGCAAGTGTTTTTTTTTTACTGTTGTACTACTTGAATGCCTTAGCCTGGACAGCAACATATGTTATGTTTTCAGATTACTGTATCAAATGTTTTGTTTGAGAGTTGCATTACTAAGATATGATGTATTTCAAACACCTAACTGCTATAAGAAATGGCATATACAACTGAAATAGTACAGAAATAAACATTTCTATGTATGCAAACTTGTGTGTGGTGCCATGTTCTTTGCATTATCTGTTGGTATAGGTTTCATGCAATAATTGTCTTTTGTA
The DNA here is from genome assembly GCF_019279795.1 of Protopterus annectens. Taxonomy (NCBI): domain Eukaryota; kingdom Metazoa; phylum Chordata; order Ceratodontiformes; family Protopteridae; genus Protopterus; species Protopterus annectens. The sequence continues at coordinate 213,393,452 of NC_056734.1, forward strand.
TGAAAGAATCAAACACTGGCCATTTTAAAAGGGGGCAATTGTAGGACTAATGGCTGTTTGATATGCCGTGCACCCTCTATATATACTCTTCTTATACATATCTATAAGTAGTAATATATGTATATGTGTATGTATGTGTCTATATATATATATATATATATATATATATATATATATATATATATATATATATATATATATAAGTGTATATGCATCATTGGAATGTTTACTGCTTCCACACTATACATTCCCTATGGTAGACAGACTGTTCTGCATGATATGTTAGTGATATCATCCTGACATCTTACAGCTGAGATGGCCATTGTTAACGTGTTGTGGCTATGTTGTGCCGGGTCCTGGGTTTGAGACTTGCAAGTGTTGGTTATTTTGTTGCGAGGCTGATCTGTTTAGCTGTAGAGGAGTGGATGATGTCAATAATTACAAGAGATACTTATTTTGGGCCCCTTCACCCCCATTAACAGTGCCTTTGGTCAGATGTTTTGCAGTGCCAGGTTCAGAGTGTGGATCCAATGTGCAAACCCAATACACACACACACACACACACATATATATATATATATATATATATATATATATATATATATATATGTGTGTGTGTGTGTATATATATATACATTTTATATATATATATATGTGTGTGTGTGTGTGTGTGTGTGTGTGTGTGTGTGTGTGTGTGTGTGTGTGTGTGTGTGTGTATGTGTGTGTGTGTGTATAGATATATATATATATATATATATATATATATACATTTTATATATATATATATATATATATATATATATATTTTTTTTTTTTTATATGTATATATATATATATATATACACACACACATACATATCTACATATATAAATACATTTTCCCTACTGTTGAATGACTGTGCTACATGATATGTTTGAGAAAACTTCAAATTTATTTGCATCTCAAATGGCTTAGTGGTAAATCACTTTGGCTGTAGTATGCAAGGTCCTGGGTTTGACACTTGCAAGGGTTGTTTATTTTGTTGCTGGGCAGAATAGGGACTGTTGGGGACAGAGTGATTAACGCACTTTAAAGCAGTTCTGTGTGGGTTTGCGTGGAGCTAAGCGATGTTTAAGTGAGCTCAGCTTCGCTTACACCCACTTACGGCCGCTTAAATCTACGCTAATTTCAAATATAAAATGAAAAAAGGGAGACATGACAGTGGTGAAATTGTGGCATGCAGGGGGAAAAACAAGATGAAAAACAGGTAGGGATGTCCAGGACAGGTGTAGGAAAGGACCATACCTCTGCATTTCTTTGGCAGCAACAGCTGCTTTCAATGTGGGCAATTTAGAATTTGGAGCCTCACACCCTACAGGGAAGTGTGTGGGCATCATACAATATGGATGATTGGTAGGGATAGATTGTGTGATGGGTATGTGTCTCTGGGCGAAATGGCGAGCTATGTATGGAACATGATTTTTTTTTTGGGGGGCAGATGCCCTTTTTATAAGATGACAGTGGGATGTTAATGAAGAATTATAGGTAAGTGTAGTGAGAGAGCTTTGTTAGGAGAGGTTGCATTTCCAGACAGACAAGACAGCAGACAGGGGTGGTGTATGACACATGGGGGGGGTAAACACCTTGACGGGGAGGGTGGTTAGGAATCGGAGGCTCATGAGCCTCACAGATGGTAGTAGTGGCACTGATGTCCCCACCCAATGGCAGTCACCGCTACTCCTTCACAGCCCCAAAGGTGGCTGTGGTGGGGGCTAGGCTGGAGGGGTCACCTGCCCCTCTAGCTGTGCCAGACTGCCCTCCACCTGGTGCAGGTGGTCATCTAGCTCCATCTGGAGGACACTGCACACCATGCCACAAACCTCATCCCAGGTGACAACATCCTCACAGCGCCCACTTGCAGGGGGGCAAGCCCCGTCCCCTGCAGTGGTTCCACTTGAGGGTGGTGCATGACCAGCAGATGAGGGAGGTCTGAGTTGGATCCCAGATGTGCTGGGACCTGGTGCCTCAGCCAGGTGGGGTGGGAGAGGTGGATCTGCTGGGATCTGCCTTCCCATATGTGCTATGGTGTGGAAATTAACAATGAATATTGGTTAGTCATGCACAACACATTACAACATTAGTCAAAATTTCATGCATGGATATTCACATTTACCCAAAACATTGCAATTATAACAGTGCCATAGCAAACAGAACACATGCATATATATGGAATGGCATTCAGAGTTGCAACAGCACACCAGTTAGTGGTATGTCAGGCAGACAGTAACAATGATTATTCAACAGGGAATATTAGTATGCACACAGTTTAAACAATGATAAACCAAATGGAACAACAGTCCCAATAATAGAGGTTTGTTTAGGAACATACCCATGATGGTTTCAGTGTGATGATTGGATCAGTTGAGTGGTGGGGGAAGGGAACAGATTCAATTGACAACTGCTATCAAGTATATTTGTCAGTACACTACTATTCACTGTTCTACATTCTGACCACACTTACGCTCTACCTGGGCCACGGGGCTGCTACATCACACCAATAGCTGTACATATCAACAGAGCAATTGTACCATTATTTTAGTTGTACACATCATACCTGTTTCTATACTGATTTCTTTACCTGTGGGCCCTGTGCAGATGAACTATGTGCATATTACATTGCTGTTTCTGCATGTATTTCAGATTCACATATTAGTTGCAGGCACTGGAGTGTGTCTTGTGCCTTCAACATACATCTACTGTGACATTCTCTGTGTGCGGGTTTCTTGGCAACTGGAGAAACTATCCATGACAGTGTGACACTTGAGGGGCTTGTCTGGGCCAGACTGCAGAGTGTGGATGTCTAGCTTGCATCTATTTGTAGGACTGGGGCTGATCAACACAGCAATCGTGCCCCTTTCATAGTTATACACATAATACTAGTATTTCCATTCAGATTTCTTTACCTGTGTGCCCTGTGTGGAAAATATATGTGTTGCAGTACATTACTTTTTCGATTCAGATTGCAGTTTACAAGTGTAGAACCAGACTGACATGTTAGTGGCAGTTCCTGGATTCGAACCATGGTGTGTGTGCAAAACTGAACTACAGGCCTAGTCTTTATCAGACTGAGCTACTGGTGAGGTGTTGTGTGTTACTTGTGACATTTCTATCTAGTACATATTTTTGCGCACAGTACTTTTCTTATCACATGTTGCATTATTTGTTTTTCATTTTCAGTACAAATTATGCATGCATAACAGACATTGGTGTCACTGTTTGAGAAACATGTGCACATTAGCTGGATTGCAAATTTGACTGTTTTACAACTACATACTGCAATTTAGATTCCTGAGTACACAGTGTAGGTTTTAAGCCTGCACCTGTTAGCTCTATACATTTTCAGTACATTCCCAGCTACATACAGCTGAAATTGAAAAGTTAACACAGGACAATGCTGGCAGACACACCAGTAAAACACATTCTAATGGAAATATGTACTGTTGCTTTTTTCAGTTATTTGACATGCCCATTCTAAAGTATGCAGACAAGCAGTGCTAAATCAGTTCACCTCAGTTAATGCATTCTGCAGGACATACACAATTCTATTTTTCAGGTACAAGTGAGATGATACACACCATTGTTTGGGATCACCTTTATTAGTTTTGACATACATATCTGTGTACAACTCAGAAATCCACAATTACTATTCCTGCATGATCTGCACAGGGGAATGCTTTTCATTTCCAAGTGTTACAGTAGCCCTGACATGGCACTTTCTTGGCAGGTTCACTAACACACACTCATATATATTCTAATATTCCTCTCCTGCATATTGTACCTTGTTTTCTACTGACATCTGTATTACACAGCAACTGGAAATACTCAGTTGTAACACTGGCAGCCTGACAGACATTTATTCCTGATTTTGACAGCACAATTATATATACAGGCATTACTACCATTACTATATTTTTTATTTCTTACTGCTAATATTAGGAGGTATGCTGTACTCACCATAATGCTGATGCAGCTGGGCCAGTTGCTGGGCATGAGCCTCAACATTCTGGAACCTCTCCACAGTAGCTGTATGGGGAGACATAAGACATTAATCACACCTGCACAGTCACAAGTTGAACTTTTTCCATACTTAGAGTTACATAAGACTGCATACTTACAGACATGTGGGACATCCTGCGCTAGGGCTTCTTGCATCCACTAGTCCAAAAGTGCACCCCTCCTCTGCTTCAGGTCATTATGGTGGTGACATACCTGCTCACCAGTCCGGGGTATGCCAGTGACACTGGAGAGATCACGTGCAAGCTGGTCCCAGGCCTCCGCTTTGTACTGGGAACCCTGGTACTAGCCCTGCAGCAGGCTGGTATCATGTTTGTTGCTAGGAGCCCAACCATGACCCTGGACTCCTGGATGCCCTAACATTGCGCTCGGAAGCAAACACCTTCACCCACACTAGACATTTTGGTCCTGCTGTGAGCAATCCCAAATGGTTATGGCTGTATTTCTGCCTGTACGGTTTAAATAGGGCAGTTTTCTTGCACTTTTTCTTGATTGGCCGGTTTTAACATGCTGAACTATGCTTAGCTCCATGCAAATCTGCATAGCAATGCTTAAACCAGATGCGCACTGCTGAAAGCATGTAAGTTATGCTTATACTAGCAAATCTATTTTTTCATTAAATTTATAAAGCATTTTTTACATTTATATTTTACATATTCCCACCCCTACTGTGCTATACATGAGCCATATGATTGACATGTACCATTCAAAGTCCTTAAAAATTTATTAAATAGATTGGCAGAGGGGGGATTTGAACAAAACATGTTCGACATGCTAAACCATGACAGTGCTACTATGCTACAGCAGCTTGATGACTTTTTTTATCACAGTAGCATTTGTCTATCATTTTCAGGATTTCAGCCAGACTAAGCATAGCACCGTACCATGTAAACAAGCTGTGCACCACTTAAATTTCAGATTTATTTAATGAAAATACATTTTTTGTATTTGTATTGCTTTCCTCTTGCCCTACTGCTTCCATGCATGTAGGGCAAGAGTGTATACATTCAAGGGTGTGCACTTCAAGACTGCTGCCTTCTAGGTGTGTTTGTGTTTTGTTTTCTTTTTATTTCAGTGTCTGCAGACACTGAAATGTTAGCTACTTACATTTTAGTGTCTGCGGACATTGGTTTAGCACATAATATTGCAGCCAGGCTCTAATATTGTGTACATTGACACTCATCTGTGTCACAAAGTGCCATACGACACTTTCTGAGAGAAGGGGGCATGTTACATGTGCAGGCACTGCTGACACACGCCCCCTGCACTCATTCATGATTCATATCCATTTAGATTAAACAGTAGCATGCCTTCATGCATATGCAAGGAATGCTGCATTCTAAACAGACACGAGCCACTCCATGCAAGACTAGTCTTATTCTTGCATGGAACTTCATGGATCCCAGGGACAAATTCCATCATAGCTTTTACTCTGGCTATTAAATCAACACTAGGCAGCAGATAATTTTAATGGGGTGGCACAACCTTGGATGGAGAGAACTCCCTTCCCCCAGCATGCATAGGTCAACCAGTGTTGCTGTGGAATGCAACCTATCTCTTGATGACTTGTACATAATTCACACATGCAATGTTTACTACCCAAATGCATATCACTGTTCTTATTATGGGCACCCACACAGAGATGATAACTAAATCTATGGCATCTAAACAAGACATATCCTAACTGCATCTCTGGGAGTTTTATCTGATTGTGCTATATTTGCTTAAATTCTAAAAAAAAAACCCCTGTTCAGCAAGTAAACAATGGGTAAGTGCTTCATTATTTCTTAAACTTAAAGGCATATCAGAAGTCATTAGGCGCATGGCACAGTATTAGAGGAATTATCATCAGACATATTCTCCTACTGAGCATATTTCAGACTTAAAGGTAAGGGAGTTACAATCACTATAAAAAGTAAGAGAAAACTTACAAACTAAAATATTAGATGAAATAAAGGAACAGCTACAAATGAAGGAAAACATATAAAAAATAAGGATTGCAAATCAATCTTGTTTTATCAAGAAAGTAAACAGCTTAAAAGAGCTTAAAAATGGGAAAGCTGCAAACTTATTATTATGATAAATACATTATTTAAAAATAATATATTAGGAAAGAGATATGGAACTTATGCTCAAAGAAGAATGTGAACAGATACATGTTAGATTAATATGATCCTAAGGAATGAGTATGTGGCTGCCTCTTACTCTTCAGTTGTACACGCATAATTCAGATGACTTTCTCAAAAATATTGTTTTACCAACATTTTAAAAAGCCTTAACAAGATACTATAAAAGCCAGTAACAGTTTCAGATTATTTAATGCCATAAATAATATTTCCTTTTGAAAGGCAATAGCTTTAAATAGGCCAATATCTCATTTCTGCAAACCCTTGCAAGTAAGTATTTGACTGATGTACCTGGTCATGGAAGCTATCCATGTTACATTCCAAATAATGTCTCTAGACTGAAAGACATTCCCCAGGATTCAGCAGGCTCTACATGGTGTGCAGGAATAGTGCAAGAGCTGCTGCATGCAATATGGCTGACGAGCGATCCAGGAACAAATTCCCAGGACGTGCATGAGTGCTCCTACACTATTCCTGCACAGACACGGCTCCTGAATGCTAATTATCCCATTTGCAGGTTAAAACCATACAAATGAGGTGAATTAGTGAACTAGAAAGCAGGCAGGCATCTGTGTAGGAATAGTGTAACCTGCAGAAATGTATTTGGCTACTAACCGAATACATTTCTGCAAATTACAAAATGGAGGCATGACAGCTCCAAAGGAAGCATGTATTCAATGTAGTAGGCATGCCAATGGCTAAATATATGGTCACTGGCATGATAAATAGCTGCAAAATAAAAAAAATAACTTTTATTTTTTTTTTGGCTGATTTCGGCCATTTAAGCGTAGGGCAGCGGTGCGCAAATGGGATCGGCTCGAAAATAAGAAAAAAGTTGGAAATAAGCTTTTACACCAAAATCAGCATTTTGCCATAATAGTCAATGGCATGCATAAGACAACAATACCATGGAACAGTGGTTGCTAATGGGGATGGCTGTCAGTTTTGTAACAATGCATTAGCAGTCGGTTTTATGCAAATGAGGTGATTAATACTGAATCACAGATTTCCCCTCAGTGTTAGTTTGCACCCAACCATGTAGGTGCAGCAACACGATGGTATAAGCAGAAGAGGTAGATGACCTCATAAGGGGGAGTGTCATGCATGCTGTAAGCTTAATGGAGCTTTGTGGCCCGTGTTTGCTCTTAGCTAAGCACAGCTAAGAAAGGGGGATGTGTCTGAGGCTGCCTAGCAGTGTTTACATTGCCTAAACAGGTGTGTGTGCCACGCACTGGATTTTAAACAAAAAAAAAAAACCAGTAACTAGCAGCTCTGTTCACATCTGAGGACTGGGTATGTGCAGTGCACCTCTGGGCTTAAACGGGAAGACAATGGGAAGGGAAAACAACAGTAGGAAGGTAATCAAGGAAAACCAGCATAGCTGGCAGGTGAAATGCATCAGAATCAGCCAATTACACAGGAAGCAGCACAGCCCAGCACAGCACACTACTATAAACAATGCAAACACCTTTCACTCTGTTTTTCCCACAAACTCTACACCACCAGTGTACACAGATGGGGGAAGTTTTACCTGACAAAACTAACAAAAATTATAGGGGCTGCTGTCACTCTCATACATCAATATGTGGAAGAGGCTGAGGGTGGTGAGGATGAGAATGCTGATGACCAACCCACAGTGAGGAGAAGGAGAAGAGTGTACAGACCCAGGGTAGCCTACCAGGGGCTACATGAGCTGGAGATAGTGGAGCACTATAGGGTGGACAGGGACATCCTACAGCAAATTATTGAGCTGTGTTAGCCATGCCTCACACACAGAACCAACAGAGGGAAACCAATCCCAGTGGATACCGATACCAAGGTATGTGTAGGCTTAAGAATACTAGCCACAGATACCTTCCAAAGGCCAAATGGGTGATGCCCAGGGCATTATCATGAATGTGCATGCTGGCAGGCCTGGAAGCTATCACAACTCACATATCTGGCATATGACACAGCTGTACCAGAGATTTGCCAGTGGGGACATCCCATATGATCACCAAGTGGGGGATGCTGGTTACGCACTGGATGTGTGGCTGATGAAACCCATCAGAAATGCACACGCACCCGAACAAGAACTCCATAATGAGCCACACGCACAAACCAGAATCATAATAGACCATGTGTTTGGGATGCTCAAATCACGGTTCCAGTGCCTGGACATATCCGGTGGAGCCTTACAGTACTCTCCACATACAGTAAAAGGAATGCCAAACATGGCACTACCTGTGCTTTACCATGTATAGGGAGTGTACTATGTGCATCCAACATAGTCAGCCCTCGAGCACCATCCTCAATACTGGCACAGCCACAAATAAAGTCACTCTTCCTATCAATTGCTGAAAGGAGTAGTATGTTCTGCTAGTTGTATCTATGGTATGGATGTGACCATGCAAGGGAATCGGGTGGCTGAATGGGATGGCAGCAAAAAGTGGACACTTATATGGGCAGCATGAAATCCATAACAAATATTGGTGTCAACAAAGTAGCCAGTACTAGACAAGGTGACAAATCCCACTGCAGTACATGTGGTGCCCCAAATGTGTGCCCATAGGACACACACACATGCATGTCAGTGAGCTCACATACCCAACAACAACCTCAGCCAGCAGGACAGATAGAGATGACCATAATGAAAGGCTGTGCTAAGGCCTCCAATTAATGGCAATGAGAACAGCCCCCCTCCAGACCTACACAGACAGACTACAACAGGTCACGCAGTTGTATGTTAGTTCTGAAGGGTAAGAAGTCTGACACTGAAATGTAGGTCAATAAAACCTGGAAGCTATCACAACTCACACATCTGGCATATGACACAGCTGTACCAGAGATTTGGCAGTGGGGACATTCCATATGGCCACCAAGTGGGGGATGCTGGTTACACACTGGATGTGTGGCTGATGAACCCCATCAGAAATGCACACACACTGGAACAAGAACTCCAAAATGAGTCATATGCACAAGCCAAAATCATAATAGACCATGTGTTTGGGATGCTCAAATCACAGTTCCAGTACCTGGACATATCTGGTGGAGCCTTGCAGTACTCTCCAGCTACATGTACACAAATTTTCATTGTATGTGCCATGCTACACAAAATGATCCTACGGAAACAGCTGCAGCAGGAACAGCATGGGGCAGGGCCACACAGCCCCCCACAATTGCCAAGACCAGCACAGGCACAGAGTGACTTTGAGGAGGAACAACCTGAGCCTGCCCATATAGGCAGAAGGAGGTGTGCCCAGTATGCCCAACCTTTGGTAAAGGGGCAACGCATAGCACATAGACTGACATGGTAGGAACCCAGGGAATGACACCTCTCTCTGACTCACACATACAGTAAAAGGGATGACAAACATGGCACTACCTGTGCTTTACCATGTACAGGAAGTGTACTATGTGCATCCAACATAGTCAGCCCTCGAGCACCATCCTCAATACTGGCACAGCCACAAGGTAAGTCACTCTTCCTATCAATTGCTGAAAGGAGTAGTATGTTCTGCTAGTTGTATCTATGGTATGGATGTGAGCATGCAAGGGAATTGGGTGGTTTAATGGGATGAGAGCAGCAGAAAGTGGACACTTATACGGGCAGCATGAAATACATAACAAATATTGGTGTCAACAAAGTAGCCAGTACTAGACAAGGTGACAAATTCCACTGCAGTACATGTGGTGCCCCAAATGTTTGTCCATAGGACACACACACATGCATGTCAGTGAGCTCACATACCCAACAACAGCCTCAGCCAGCAGGACAGATGTAGATGACCATAAAGAAAGGCTGTGATAAGGCCTCCAATTAATGGCAATGGAGAAGAGCCCCCATCCAGACCTACACAGACAGACTACAACAGTTCAAGCAGTTTTATGTTAGTTCTGAAGGGTAAGAAGTCTGAAACTGAAATGTAGGTCAATAAAATTTAAGAGTTGTACTCTACTGATATGCCTCTAGTCTGCATGATAGGTAAGAATACAAAATGAAATGGAAGCCAATAGAGTACCTGAAATACCAGTATAGTCATAGCAAATGTTTACAGTTGTCAGGTGTGCCCCTCCCCCACAATCCTATGTAGAAATGCAGTAACATGTATGTGTGGGTTTAATAGCAGTAGAGCACAGATTACCTGAGCTGGCCCAATATACAGGATAGATTGTTGCATGTGTACAATATGCCATGCTCTATGTGTTAGGTTGTTGTGTGTTGTACTTTGTGTGGAAGTGGTCAGCATATAGGCATGGAGGGTTGTGTCCCAGTGGCTTATGGCCAGTACTGTCAAAAACAGGGCCATGTTCTGACAACTGCAGTGCCAACCACGATGCATCCCAGCAAGACCCAACTCAGCAATCACCCATACTCATTGTTCAGATGTTAATATCTGTCACCATCAAAAAGATGGACATGCCATGAATGTGGGCCCAAACATACACACAGTACACAGGTGGATGTACCCTAGACAGAGTACATACAATGTAACTGTCAACTGCACACACCTTTGGAATTGTACATACACGTTAGCAGCACATTACTTGTAGTAGTCTGGCCAATCACTGGCAGACCACAAAAGGCACAGTTATGAAGTAATGAGCGACTGCCTATGTCTCACCACAAGGCAGCATAAGGGGAATGTCCCAGGTATATCTGTGAGTCAGCTGCAAGAAGCTTCCTTATCACACATGCACTCAGCTCACCCCACCATCAGCCACAGGTTCATCACAGGTCATATCCCTGCTGTTGGGAATGAGTACAGTATGACCCCCCCCCACTTCTGTATGGGAATACCCACAGAATGCAGCATGCTGAAGAGGTGTACCATGCAGGTGTTCCCCTAGCTGTAAGCAGCACCCTGCCAGCATCCAGACCAATGGATTAATATGGACAGGAACTACTGCCATTAACACCTCCCACACTTATACTGTCACCCCAGGGGAAACCAATGGCTTGCAGCCTGGGACTGTAGAAGTGACAGAATGCACTGGCCTGCTACAGATGGCCTGCATCACTACCAAATGCCCTACAGTCCTCTGTGAAAGGCCTGTGCCTCACCCATACTGCCAATGTATGTTATCTCATGGGGTCCCAACTAATAACATAACACAGTCCACAGAACACAAATGCAAGGTCATGTTGACAGATCCCAGTAGCATGCCCACCATATCCTACTGCATGAACTGTGGACCAACCCCTAAATAACGCTAGGATGAAGGAACAACTATAGGGATACTTTGCAGATATCACTCACATAATGTTAAGAAGAGAATAGAATAACAGAGTGGGGGGATGTAGAAGCATGGACACTTGACAGGACTGGGTATACAAATGCTAGATGAATACCGATTTGTACTATCATGTTACACAGTTATCACAAGCACCACAGACACTATAGGGCTGAGGGCTATGAAAAGCAAATGTCTACAGAGATTTGGTGTCCAACTAGTATAACATACTAGTTCAGTAGACGTTCTAATCCCAGACATGTCAAATGTGAAACTCTGTGTGTGTATAGAGATTAATGATTTTGAGGCCATTCATTCACAGTAACTACACCTTCCATTGCCCTACTTTAGCAAGCCTGCTGATGTCAGTCACCTTGAAATACCCCTGTGGACAAGGGCCAGCCCTCTAAGCTCCATGGCACATGCCATAAAAATGGAACAATGTAGTAGCAGTAACTACCCAGGTATGGGTTTGAATTTCATCTGTAGCAAGTGTTTATGTGTGCACATATGTATGTGGGTTCCTCAAAGATTTTGGCCCCATCTACAGCCAATACATATCTCAGAGCCTGACTTTAGCAGTCCTACAGATATCATCCACCTTAAAAGTACCTGTTGGCAATCCTAAATCATATCAGGTCAGTGGTGCATGTGGTAAATGTGTAACATAATGGCCCATAAAGATTATTTGATAGAGGTTTGAACCTCATCCATGGCAAATGTAAATTGTGTTTAGGGTAAAATTATTTTTGGGATCTCACCCACTACATCACCCAGTGCCAGTATTTACAAGGGCTGGTGATGTTCTTCAACTTAGAAGTACTTTGGGACAACAGCCATCCTACAAACTCTGTAGCACATGCAATAAATGTGGTAACTGTAGTAGCAATACCATAACTAGGTAGGGGTTTGAATCTCAGTATTGACAAGAGTATGTGCGTGTGTGTGTCTATCATCAGTATCCTGTGTGGAGGTTGCTGTGATTGTGTAATAACATGATGCATTGTGGGGTGGGTTTTGCTAAATTATTATAATGAGGACCTAGAATATGTCACAATGTCCACCTTGCAAGGACAACAGATGTCAAATACCAGAGAGGCTGGTGTAGACAATCCATAGCCCTACATGTGACATTATGGATCAGTGAACAATATGGGCAACCCTTGTATTACTTAGAGAACACTCTCCACCCATGCCTCATACACAAACACACTTGGCTAGGCAGCAACCACTATATTGGTAGTTCCCTGCATATTGCCTCACAGATAGTAACCACAGTGTGATTGCAGTGGACTACATGCCTGTTGACCCCAACAGTGCCACTGACATCAGAAAGTACTGTGATGTGTAACCTCTCTTGACTGAGTGTGTGTTATCCAGCAAGTAAAAGGACATGGCACCCTGTTCCATCCCTACAGTAGACAAATAAATTATTACAGTGGTCCTTTTGCTATGCTTTCCACTAGATGCCTGCAACAACTGTAGAGTCTGCAAATGTAACTCACAAAGGGAACACCATGCCTTATACAAATGCCCTGTATGGACAGATGCCACTAACTCCACTGAATACCTGTATCATGCTGTCAATGTAGGTGCAAGCATAACCTCAGTTCCATAGCCAGGTCTCCCCAAATGAGGTTAGGAATGCTACATCAGAAGATAACAATATGTACACACAACATGCCCAAGAGACCTCAAGTACACTTCCACACATCAAAGAACATACATGTGGGGCATGTGCACAACCCAAACACTGTCCATGTTATGGAATATAGATCACATACATGGGAAGCAGTGCACATCACTGGCCACCCGCATTAGTAACCCAGATGACTGGATGGTGAATACAATACCCACCTGTGGGGACCACTCCAGGGACTACACCCCTGAGCCACACTGGAGAACATTGTCATATGGCCTGATGCTAAGGTATTCCCTTTGCCTACCCTTGTACAGCCATCAGGCCCATTCACCTACTACACACCTGTAAAGCAATGAACCTATGCATCTCAGTACTGGCAAGTGTGTGCATGCGTGTGTGTATGTGTGTGTGTGTGTGTGTGTGTGTGTGTGTGTGTGTGTGTGTGTGTGTGTGTCTGTGTGTGTGTGTGTGTGTGTGTGTGTGTGTGTGTGTGTATGTGGAGATTAATGATTTTGAAGCCATTTGCAATCACTCAACCCCACATTGCTCTACTTTAGCATGCCTGCTGATGTAATTCACCTTGAAATAACCCTTTGGCCATGTATCAGCCATATAAGATTTGTGGAGCTTGTGATAACTGTGTAATACTGTAGTGTGGCAAACTAGTTAGGTAGGGGTTCTAATCCTGATCCTACCAATTGTGATAATGTGTGTTTCCCTGAGAGAGTGTGTGTGTGACTCTGGGGACATTCACATTTACTACACTTCCCTTATCCCTCCTTTAGCACTGTTGCTGATGTCACTCACCTTCAAAGATACCTTTGGACAATTCACCAACATATAAGCTCCATGGTGCATGCGATAACTGCATAACACTGTAATAGCATATATAGTCAGGTAGGGATTTGAAACTCAGTACTGTTAAGTGTGTGTTTGTGCATGTGTCATCAATATCCTGTGTGTGTGTTTGTGTGATTGTGTACTGACAAGATCCATTGCAGTGTAGGTTTTGCTACATCATTATATTGAGGACCTATATGTTCCATTGTCCACATTACAAGGCCAACAGTTTTCAAACACTGTAAAGGCTCTTGTAGACAGTCCTCAGCTATAAATGTGTACAGCCATGTGCAATTACCATGTGACAGTATAGATTAGTAAACAAAATAGGTAACTGTTATAATACCCAAATACCACTCTCCACCTACGGATCATACATAAACACGCTTGGCTCTTAATCTCTTAAATACACCCTTCCTTTCTTACTTTGTCTCTGTCTCTGTCTCTCTCTCTCACTTTCCCCCCCACCCTCTATGATGGATGTGGAAAAGTACATATGTTTTGCATAGGCAGCAGCTTGAGTTTTGTAAGGAATGCTCATGATCAGCTGATGGCCTGTACATGAATTGCACTCCCCCACTTGCTAATTGCATCTGGAACAGCTGTGGTATAATTCCTATAGCCAATTGCATGGAAACACTCCTATAACTAAGCACTTCATGTGGGTGTTGGCTCTTTTCCTTCACTGTGAGCAGGACTTCGTGTGGGTGTTTGACAAACAGCATCACAGGGGGTAGTTGGAAATACCTCTTACAACATACACTGTGGAGACAGGCCAACAAACAGGAGAGGGCTGTTCCAGACATGGGGACAGAATGTAAGTGTTGCTGTTCTACATTTGATGTAATGTTGGCTTAACAGGGTTTATGTGGATATGGCTGTTCTACATGATTTAACGTATGGCATGACAGTGTTATGGGGCTGGGGAAACTCTCACCTGTAGGGCTATCTGCAGACTGTCCAGAATTTGGTCAATGTGTGATTCTGGGTATGTCAGAGTATTAGCATGGGTTTCAGTGAGTAAAATATCCAGTGTAGGGGGTGGGTGCTGGGTATACTGTCTTTACACCATGGTACCCCCAGTACATATCCCAAGGTCCACTGTATGAGGACCACTGTCACCATCAACCATACAGGTAACTGAGTACACTATCCAGCCCAATGATGCATGTGCTGTGTGCAAATTATCTGTAACAGGATGGACTCACTGACAAGGTAGTTAGCACTGATAAACCCAGGTCTCTCAGATGTGTCTATGACTGTTATGTGTTTGTCAATGTGTATATGACAGTATGTTATACTATGTATTGTTCATTAACACCCAGTACATCCCCCATTACCATACTGTACAAGGCCTGGTGATGTTCCTCACTTAACAAGAAACTCGGGATACAGCTCATCCTAAAAGCTGTGTGGTGTGTGCAATTAAGGTCAAACACATTAGTAGCAATAACTACCTAGGTAGAGGTTCTACTCTCAGTGTTGCCAAGTAAGTGTGTGTGTATGTGAAGGGATCTACTTCAGTTTGCAGAAAATACATGTCCCAGGAGGTCATCTGTCTGAGAACTGACTGGCAAATGCTAACATTTCAAAAGAATCATCTAATGGAAATTCATTCCATCAAAATAGTAGCAGATGTGTAAATGCCCTCTTCCCCACTGCATAACTGTACAGCAATACTGAAGTTGGTATATGTAGTTGCTTGTCGATGTTGTGCACACAACCACCCTCATATGGGTTATCGTTGTGTGCATCTCCCTGCTTAGTCTGCTGTAATACTGTACAGTTTATGTTAACAGGTTAAGTAGTTGTCAATCACACTATGTGTGGCTATACACCACCCACAGTCTCCAAAGTGGAGGGTTGTGCCACCCACACCAGCACACCTATGTTTACCAACTCCAGGATTGGACTACATTGGGGAAGGGGACATATATTTTGCCAGTACCATTGTCAATGGCATTAAAGTAGCAGACTGATTATTTACTGATGTGATGTTTTACCTATTTTGTCTAGGTGGAATTACATAGGCTAAAATGGGTTCACTGCAAAATTAAGTGCATCCATGTGCACAACATTCTCTGTGTATTGCATCAACACCAAAGCCTTTGTGTGTGTGTGTGTGTGTGTGTGTGTGTGTGTGTGTGTGTGTGTGTGTGTGTGTGTGCGTGTGCGTGTTATACACAAACATGTGGTGTGTGCCATCCAGTACACTTACCATTGTCCACTGTAAAAGGGCTGCTGACATCAGCCACCATTAACTCACCTGTATACACCCCTCAGACCTATCAGCCATGTGGCACATGCAGTAACTGTTATACAGACCTGTTACTTGTGTTCAGCTGTACCCAGGATATGACACAATGTGTCACCACAGTGCCATACCTCTTGTAGGAATAAACAGCAGACCAATATCCTGCTGACACTTAGACACCTACAACACAAACTGAATACATTATGGAGACCACTATTAGTCAGTGATAATAACAGCTATAATGTTCCATGGCTGGACAGCTACACATCCTGACATGTAAGCATTAAACTTTCCTGCTGAAAACATGTTACACAGCATTACATTGGTACACCTTAGTACATTCACCCTGTGCATCAGAACCATATTAGCCTGTCCCTGCATTGATGGTATGGATGACAGGGATGTGGCACAGGTATCATCATATGCACAGGGTGTGTTGTGGGTTTTCCAGAGACCTAGGCTGACCTGTTTGGTTGAAATCATGTGTGTGTTAGGGGGTTTCATTATTAATTGGGCTGTTCAGATGTGGTGTGTGTAGTTATTGAGGTGTCCTAGCTGTGTTGGTGATGTGTATGTGTGTATTTATGCACACAGTTTGGCCATGTGGCTGCCCTATACAGGGTTTTGTTGTACAGCTGCAGACTGTACATGGCAGGGTGTGCAGTTCACCGTCTCCAGCCATCGACATAAGAACTGTGCCTGCCAGGGGTTCCATGGGCACTACCGGGTACAAGGCCAGATATGGTACTCTCCCCTGATGATGTCAAATGTCCACTGGATCCGGGTCCCTGTTGGGACCAGCCAGGGCCACATGCACGTAGGCTGCTGTATTATGGTGTGGACAGCACTCCCTCTGCAGTGCTGTTGTTGGTACTGCCACTACGTGAGCCGCTGTGACTTGCTGCATGTCCACATAGACCTCCATCTGTTGGTGTTGCTGACCTACGTCCATGTGGCTGTCACCCTACTCCCACCATATGCTCTAACACAGACATTGCACAGTCGAGGATTCCCACCATCTTACCCAATTGTCTATCCAGGACCTCTGCAAAATAATGGCGGGCACCTGCAAGATCACGGATGTTGTCAATAACAGCAGAAGGAGTAGCACTCTGGAGCCTCAGACTCTGTCTGGTATAACGTTCCATACATCGCTGTGCCTCCATGACAGCCCAAAACATGCATCTGGTGACACGTGCTGTGGCACTTCTGCCAGGGCCATGGTGGCCACCAGCCCTCCTACGAGCACCCCTCTACATCTGCCTGTGTGGTACCTCGCCAGTCATCTGGCTATGGCTGATGTGTACCGACACACTTGCCATAGTTACCACACTGTTCTGTTACATGCCACCACCAGCCAGCTGTCCCTCATCTAAGGCCACTGGTGATGGGGTATGTATAGGCAATGTGACTGTGTGCGGCGATGGGGTGGATAACAGTGAGATGTCAACCGATGGCACAGCTTCAGCCCCTGACAACCCCGCCTGTGCCTCACCATACCTGTCATCATTGTCAGAATCTGTATGGGCACTAACATCAGTTTGCCGGCAGGAGGGGCCCTTACCCACCTCACCACATGTGAGGGGAAAACAAAAAATGTACTTTAAGACCTGTATGTCATTGTTTAACTTTATAGACACACACACACACACACACACACACACACACACACACACACACACACACACACACACACACACACACACACACACACACACTTACAGATGAGATGGCACAAATATATTACACAGACCTCTCATTACCCAACTGTCAACATGCATGACATCTGGCACTCAACAACTTGCACTGCAGATATACTCAATCCCTGTCACCAACATTATACATCTCTGTGATGCATGAGTTGTATTAGTAGGTGATGCCCCTTCCCCTGGAACAGACTGCACCCATGTACACAGTATTGCTTTGCACCAGTTCAGCACCCTGACATACTGTGCACCATAACCCACAAGTGTACACACCATTGCTGAATGTATATATGTGTGGCAGTTATGTTTGCTCTGATGCTCACAGCCCCTATGTGTTTGTCTAACACATACCTGTGTTGATATGAGGACAGATGTCAATAGTGAATGCCTGACATCTGATTTGTAGATCTCCTCATCAGCAGTGCATGTATGAGCAATAACATCCAATTACACTGATAACCTTTAAAGCTTACTGTGGCTATGAGGAGTGTACATACCCTTACTGACATACCACCATCTTCCCTGATATGCCATTGGGCCACAATACTGCATATGTTAACATTACACACACCTGATATGTGACATATGACATGTGCAATCAAATGCAGTAACAGACAAATGTGTTAGTTGTGCAGATGCTGATTGAGATGCATACAGTATGTGGGTTGCATAAGTGTGCACACCCTTAACATGATGGTTTGTTGCAGCACCTGTTAAGTCAACTACAGCAGTCACTATTCCTGGAAGGGGTATACTAGCATGGCCCATCTTCACTTGTCATTATTTGGTCACTCTGTCCTAAAAATATTCGCCAACTATGCCAGATTGCAAGGTCTGCTCATGTGCACATGCCTTGAAGGTCAGACAGTGCCTTCACTATTGCTGTCGAGTCAGGGTTATGTCTGGCACAATGCATGACCTTGACTGTGTTCAGATGCAGCCATTCTTAGTGAGCTTTGGATATATGCTTCAGTTCACTGTTGTGTTTCAGGATGACACCCCTTCCCATCCTCAGCCTTTTTGCAGATGCTTGATAACTATGGGCCACACATGAGTGTCATTTTACAGTGTCCCAAATTCAGAACACCATGTGTACTGGCCTAGATCCTGTCAATGAATGGCAAACATACACGTGTACACTGGCACCAGCAAGGTACAGATCGGGATGGTGGGCCTGAGGTGGAGTGAGGTGTTGCTTGTGCAGCACATGTATCTTTATTAATGCTGTCTGTAGGTTTCAGCCTTGGTCTGGGTACACCATTACACATTGCAGCAAATGCCTTTGGAATACTTGATGTTATGCATATGCTACATGTAGAGAGCCCTGGATGATGTCTCCTGTGGAACAACTCTTCCATCTGATTATCTTAACCCATAGGCCACATTTATGCAGAGTCCAGGTAATTGTTGACACAGGTACTGCACAGGCAGTACTTGCTAGACATTCCTGGAAGTTCCTCATTGTTGCAGCATGTTTTTAGGCAGTTCTGTGACCAGTTTGCAACATGTGTTGTCATCTGTCTTGGATGGGCATCTGTTTATTTGCTACATTAATGGTATCCCATACTTCATCATCACATACATGCTTGTCCACACTGTTTGCCATGGTATATGCAATGGCGAGGTAAGGCTACATCTCCCACTCCTCAGTGCTACCTTTTGGATATGGGATCCATTCCATGGTTTGTAAGATGTGTGCAAGCCACAGCTGCCTCTGTTGCAGGTGAGTGGGCAAATGTCATGGACATACTTCTTGGAAAGCAGACCATTACTTTGTGTGACATTGAGGATCCGTACTTGATGGAAGGTGCGTACTCAAGAAAGGTGAATGCTGCAGTACCGCAAAAGCTGCTTCCACAATATGTTATTTGGAGTGTGTGCACACATATGCTTTCAGTGTTTGTTAAGGTATGTATTCCCCATATTTTTTGTCCTAACATAGGATTCCATATTACACATTCATTGCTCATGTTAGGAACACACTACAGGTTGCAAAAGTTGTGGAATGTGGTATTATGATATGCCATTGTGTAGATCTGTAACAGTTGCCATTGTAATAGTGGTATATACACTGTTGTAGCCACTGTATAAGGGTAATTCTTCAGATATGTCCCTACTGTAGGCCATTTGTCCCACCATTATGTTCATCTCTGTCCACACATCTTGCACTGACAGATTGTTAGTTATACTGCAGGACTCTTACATACCCTTCAGATATGCCATCATGGTGACCACTGTGATGCAGTGCAGTTAACAGCAACAATAAGTGAGCATGTACAGTATGCATTATGGGTAGGTGTGTTAAATGTGTGCATGGCAAATACCATGGCCATAACATGGCCGGTGTATTGGCAAACCTGAACAAAAGACCTCCATACTCACCAGCTGCAGGCTGCTGCCCCAGAGGTATATCAGAGGGACCTAGATAGTTGTGTGATGGATGTGATGTCAGTAGCCACACCTGTGGCATTGGTACAGGGTGGGAGCAGCATTTCAGTACATCAACAGTACAAACCCACAATACTACAGATTATGCACATCTGTTTATTACTACACTGCAGAAA
Source organism: Protopterus annectens (assembly GCF_019279795.1). Classification (NCBI taxonomy): domain Eukaryota; kingdom Metazoa; phylum Chordata; order Ceratodontiformes; family Protopteridae; genus Protopterus; species Protopterus annectens. The sequence continues at coordinate 213,413,852 of NC_056734.1, forward strand.
CAGACTATGTTATCTGACATATGGATGAAGATACTTTACAGATGAAGATGGATAAACAACAGTGGTCTACTAATGTGCCCTGAATGCTCCTTGTCCATTGTGTTGGTAGCACCCACCTCCACAATGCTATCTTGAAGTTCTTGACTTGGCTGGCAGGCAGGTGCCCCAAGGCTGGTGAGGAGCTCCTCAGCAGGTGTTAGTGGGGACTGGATGGCATGACCCCCACCTGTGGCTAGCTGGTCCCTCCTAACTGCAGCAGCATGCTGTCAAGCGTGGCGGATGAAGTCAGTGCAACGATGTTGCACTGCTCATAAATGCGGTTATGCAGGCTAACATTGTTTATCCTGTGGATGAGCTCATCCCACAGGGAAATCCTCTCTTGCAGATCATGGGCTGTATGCCAAAGAGGGTTCTGTGGTGATGCACGATGTAGTCGATAAGTATGTCATTCTCCTGTGGAGTGTAAGCAGGGAGACGCTCTCTTGACATGGTAATTGAAAGACATAAACAGGAAAAAGGTCTGAGGACCTCATACTGCAAGGATATAATAGTTGTTAATTGACATATCCCCTCCACCATATCTGCAAAAATAATCTGAACACACACACATCAATGGATATGTTTACACCAAACCTACGTTTGGGACATATATCCTATTGTGCAACAAATATTGAAATATGTTTCTATTCATGTTCCATGTTGAAACACTATCATTGGTGGCCTGTTGCTCACAATGTAACCTGCATGCCATTGTAATGGCCACTGTGGTTCTATATATGCATGTGTTCTGTTTGCTATGCAACTCTTCCAAATCTGGTGTTTTGGGTTAAAGGAAATATCTATGCATGCTGTTATAATTAATCCTGGATTGTGTTGACTATTACTACCCACATGTGCTCTAAAACTGTAACACAATAGCACGTTTTGGAAGGCTGTTCCCAGTAGAACCGCCTCTCCCACCTCATATGGCCATGGCACCAGGCCACAGCACATCTGGGACCCAACCCAGGACATCCTCATCTGCTGGTCCTGCACTACCTTCAGGTGGAACCACCTCAGGGGATGGTGCTTGTCCCCCCCCCGGGAGAGCTCACAGACAGGATCCTGTAACCTGAAGTCAAGTCCAGGGTCTGTTGCATAGGGAGCTCTGCAGAGAATTGGGGGATCTGCTACACCACCTTGAGACCCTCATGACACAATTAGACATTCAGCCTGCCCTCCTGCCCCCAACACAGCCACCATCAGGGCCATTAAGGTGCAGTGGTGACTGCCCATGGATGGGGACCTCAGTTCCACTGTTTCCATTTGGGGGCTGATGGGCTTCCAATTTCCAAACACCCCTCCCCTTCCAAGGTGCTTACCCACCACATGTGTCATATACCACCCCTGTATGCTGTCTTGTCTGTCTTGTCTGTCTTCCGAACCAACCTACCTCCCCAAATATACCTACTATCCTTCTGTAACATCCCACTCTCACACTAACAAAAAAGGGCAATCTGTTCCAAACACAAATTTCACATTATACATAACTGTCCATTTCACACCCATTTACAATTGCTTACCGTTGCCTTAATCATTCTGTATCCAACAGCCCTTGTTCTGGCCAGCAAATAAATTATCAGCCCTTGCAAGTGTGTAACCCAGGACCCTGCACACCATAGCCACATCAATTTAACAGTAAGCCATGTGAGCTGCAGATATGAGTGATGTGTTCTCAAACATATCATGCAGCACAGTCATTCAACAGTAAGGAAAATGTATTCCTATATGTATATGTATATATATATATATATATATATATATATATATATATATATATATATATATATATATATATACACACACACGCACACACACACACACACACACACACACACACACACACACACACACACACGCACACACACACGCACACACACACACACACACACACACACACTGTGTTTGTATATATGTAGACATACATGTCTATATATATATATGTGTGTGTGTGTGTGTGTGTGTGTGTGTGTGTGTGTGTGTGTGTGTGTGTGTGTGTGTGTGTGTATAAGCGTCACATGTGAACACAGCCTAACATTAAGGGGGATATATAGGGAAAGATCATAGTTAAAGCTATTACAAACCTATGAAGTTTGTGCATGATACATTTCACATTACCATGACTGTTCTGAAGGTGGTGGGATCTGAAAATCATGTGACTATCATGACTTCATTACTTCCACCTTCAGCTCTTTTCCAGACTAATATACATGTTTGGAGGAACAGAGGAAACATTATGATTGCTTACATCTTGTCATTCTGTACAGATCTCACAGTTGACAGGTATGGCCCACTGCCACAGGGCCAGATGCTATGTCCATCGCAGTTGTTCAGCAGGACATCATTACAGCAACAAGTCTTGATGGCACATATAAATCTCTCAACATCATCTATCCCATTATTACAGACCAAGTACTACATTCAATTACATGCATACATGTTTCACATACCTGTTTTATTATTGTGTTCTCTTCTGTGTACCACTTGGATATCTTCCTTGGTTGTTTTTTGTTTTATTTTTTGTTTGTAGTATTATTTTTTTAGTGTTATTCTCTCTCTCTCTCTCTCTCTCTCTCTCTCTCTCTCTCTCTCTCTCTCTCTCTCTCTCTCTCTCTCTCTCTCTCTCTCTCTCTCCACTACAGGGATTGAGCTGGTTTGAATAGGTTGCAGCATGGCTTTTGTAGGTGATGCTCATGATAAGGTGATGGCCTCTGCACCAATTGGTGTTCCCCACTTGCTAATTGCATGCAGCCAGCTGTGTAGTACTTCCAATAGCCAATGTCATAGCAGCCCACTACTATAAATGACTACATCATGTGGGTGTTGTCCCTTTACCTTTCCTGTATGGAAGACATCCTTCCTGTGTGTGGGCAACAGTGTTACAGACAGCAGGTAGCAATACCTGTTACAATATGACTTGTGGACACAGGCCAACTACATGTTTGTATAAGGTTCCAGACCTACGGACAGTGAGAGTATTGCTGTTATATGCATTGAATACTGCTGGTTTTACAGGGTTTGTGTGTACATGCTAGTTTTGCATGGAATGCAGTCTGTCTGCATAGCTCTCAACTGTGGGTCTATCCACATGATGGTCAGAGGATTGCCTGTTATGTTTTATCTGTTCACCACACAGGTCTTATCTCTGACATATCAGTGGCATTCTCTTTGTTGATTGCTATCGGTACATGGCACTATCCATTTGTGTTTCTGACATCATATTCCTGAGTAAGGGTATGTTGCAACCAGTCCTGTAACACCAGCAACTTTCACAGTGTATAACAGCAATATTGCAAATATGGCCCTATGTTCCAGCCTCTGTCCTTCACATATATACGAGGCTTTGCCCAGATGTCATACAGTAAGAGGTTGTTAGGTAATGGCCTATCATTATTTAGTGTTGGCATTCCTGCTATCATACCAAAGATATTTTGGACTCCCATACAAATTGTGGGGTAGGGTCCATGTATATGAGGGCAACAGCTGGACAAAACATGTGTGACCTTGTACAGTCCAGAGGTCAGTGTATGGAAAACACTGTTATATGCCCCTGTAAGTCATTTTATAGGGGAGGGGTATTACATGTTTTTAACCTAGGCTGTTACAACATATGAGGGATATCAGCAGTAAGAAACATTAAGGTATATGGCTTTACATTTTCATACAATTCACCATGAGAACAGTGGTGGGCTACAACTTACTGTCTTACACACAGTTCTGTTTGTCAGTGTGATAGTGACGTTTTAAGATAAGCATTGTTATGTAACAGATACATTTACATTGTGACAACTAGTACTTTTCCCCCTAGGGGTTGAGTACAGAGTGTAATTGGAGGCTGCTGAACTACATCTGTAATTAAGTGTTGATTGGTTCTTATCTTCAAGGCAAGTGTTTTTTTTTACTGTTGTACTACTAGAAGGCCATAGCCTGGACCGCAAGGTATGTTATGTTTTTCAGATTACTGTATCAAATGTTTTGTTTGAGAGTTGCATTAATCAGTTATTATGCATTCCAAACACCTAACTGCTATAACAAATGGCATAAACAACTGAAATAGTACACAAATAAACATTTCTATGTATGCAAACTTGTGTGTGGTGTCATGCCCTTTGCATTGTGTGTGGGTATATGTTTATTGCAATAATTCTCATTTGTAGGGAAGAATCAAACACTGGCCATTTTACAATGTGGAAAATGTAGGAATAATGGCTGTTTGATATGCTGTGCACCCTCTATATATACTCTTCTCTTCTTATACATATCTAAAAGTAGTAATATATTTATATGTGTATATGTGTGTATGCATATATATATATATATATATATATATATATATATATATATATATATATATATATATATATATATAGATATATATATATAGATAGATAGATATATAATATATATATATATGTGTGTGTGTGTGTGTGTGTGTGATTATATGTATCATTGGAATGTTTAGTGCTTCCACATTGTACATTTCCTATGGTAGACTGACTGTTCTGCATGATATGTTAGAGATATCATGCTATCTTACAGCTGAGATGGCTTACTGTTAACTTGTTGTGGCTATGTTGTGCAGGGTCCTGGGTTCAAACCTTGCAAGTGTTGGTTTCTGTTTTGCATGGCAGATCTGTTCAGCTGTGGAAGAAGGGAAAATGACAATAATTACAAAAGATCCCAAATATGGGCCTCTTCATCCCCATTAACAGTGCCTTTGGTCAGATGTTTTGTAAAGAAAGGTTCAGAGTGTGGATCCAATGTGCGAATGCAATACACATATATATATATATATATATATATATATATATATATATATATATATGTATATATATATAATCGGTACTGATCCCCTAAGGAACTTTTCACCGAAGCACAAACAGCTGGGCATACTTCCGCGAAAGTACTTTTTACCAAAAAAGCACTTTCGCAAAAGTATGCCTGCAGCTAGAGGGAGTTGTGGGGAAATAACTGTTGCAGATATTGTACTACGGTGTGGATAAGGGAATATTCCCTTTTCTTCACTGTAGTGTGATCTCAGAGTGAGAATATTAAAGTAGGGGGATGGGGGGGGGGCACAGCCCCCCACATCTGGCGTGCAGGGGTATAAAAGTAGTTTTTTTTTTAATGCACTTTAATGAAAGTGCTTTTTTGGTGAAATCGCTCTGTTAAGGTGTGTTCTGTGATTGTGGATTCGGACTATTGAACTTTCGTTCAATAGTCCTAGATTCATATGAATATATATATATATATATATATATATATATATATATATATATATACAGGTTTACTATTAAAATATTGAAATTTAAAACAAAAATGATACTTAACAGCGAACTAATTTGCTGAAAGTACACATTACCTAACGGCCCTAATGTTGAAAATCAGCTGTTAATGCCAAAAATGTCAAACATGACATTTTACGATACTTAACAGCAATTCCACTCTTGCCATAACTCCCTAACTAGGGGGGCTGCACCCCCCCACACCCCCCCTAACTATATATTCCAACTCTGAAATTACACTACAGTGAGAAAAGGGATGTATTTCCCTAACTGCAATGTACCACAATCCCTGTGCATAATCGAATGTTCATATTTGCAAATGCACAATATATTCTCAGATATAACATTTGATTTGATTATGTAGCTTGCACACATATGAACTACTCGAACATCTGTAGTTTGAATAGTTTATAGGCGTACAATGCTACGTCAATATTGTAATAGTAAACCATATATATATATATATATATATATATATATATATATATATATATATGTATATATATATATATATATATATATATATATATAGATATATATATATATATATATATATATATATATATATATATATATATATAGTACTGCGGTGGTGGTGCTGCGATAGCGTTGTCGCCTCACAGTAAGTTGTTGTCCTGTTCGATTCTCAGCTAGAGCGTCTTCTGTGTGGAGATATACGTGAATGGGTGTACCTTCGTTGAAGGTTGTGCATCAGAGCTGCCAACTCGGCACGTAAAAATCTACTACCAATCATTAGCAGACCGGAGTTCCTCTGTGGTGACCCCTAACCGGGAAAAGCCAAAAGATGCAACAAGATATATATATATATATATATATATATATATATATATATATATATATATTTATATGGATTCACTTCAGGACCTCGAAATACTGAAATCTCGAATTTCAGTATCTTGTGCCCAAGTAGTGGAATCCACAAACAACGAAAACTAAAAAACGCGAAATTCAAAACCTCAAATACCTGAAGTTTTGAATTTTGTGGTTTTACTGCACACACACACACACACACACACACACACACACACACACACACACACACACACACACACACACACACACACACACCATCCACTACACAAACACACGCAATCACTCTACTACATGAAAGAATTGGGCAAGCCCCCTACACCCCCCATGTGGGGGGCTGTGCCCCCACACACCCCCTACTTAAATATTCTCACTCCGAGGTTACAACATACAAACACACACAACACACCACCACACAAGCTACTTTCTCTTCGCACACACATCACATCAACAAAACACACTGAAAAATACCACAGCCCCTACCCAAACCCCTTAACACACACACACACACTTACCTGAATACATAACCATAGCAGAACTTTAGAAGCACAAAATTAAAAACCTCCTGTATTCGAGGTTTTGATTTCACACTTCTAAACTTTCACTATTATGTGAATTTGGCTTCTTAGGCTTGAAATACTGAAATTCGAGATTTCAGTATTTCGAGCTTCTGAACGGAAGCCATATATATATATATATATATATATATATATATATATATATATATATATATATATATATATATATATATACATATATACATACATACATCTACATATATAAATACATTTTCCCTACTTTTGAATGACTGTGCTGCATGATATATTTGAGAAAACATCACAGTTATGTAGAGCTCAAATGGCTTAGTGGTAAATCACTGTGGCTATAGTTTATAGGGTCCTGGGTATGAGACTTTCAAGGGCTAATTATTTTGTTGCTGGGCAGAACAAGGGCCATTGGATACAGAGTGATTAAGGAACTTTTAAGCAGTTGTAAGCGGGTCTGCACGGCGGCAAGCAATGCTAATTTCCGGTTAAATATGCTCACAGACAGCCTGAAAAGTGCTTAATCTTTGTAGCCATTGCTTGCCGCCGTGCAAACAGGCTTAAACCCTCTTACTACTGCTTAAAAGTGCTTACTCCCGCTTCTCCCCATGCTAATTTCTTTAAAAGAAAAGAAAAGAGGGGTGATAGGAAAGTGGTGAAAAACGGGGCATGCAGAGGGAAAGACAATAGGAAAAATAGCTAGTGATGTGCAGGACAGGTGTAGGGAAGGTCCATAGCTGTCCATTTCTTCTACAGCAACAGCTGTGCATATATATTGAATTTGGAGGTAGATTTGGACACACAACTCCTGAGAGAGGGGTGAGGACAACAATAATATTTTGTGAAGCCAATTAGACCAGATTACATGTGTCCAGTAGACACATGTGCAAAATGGACAGCTATGTATGGGCCGAAAATTTTTTTGGGGGAACAAATTGCCCTTTGTTTTTAAGGTGAGAGTAGGGTGTTGGGGAAGGATAGTAGGTTTATTTGGGGATATAGGTAGAGTAGGAAGACAGACAAGACAGACAAGACAGCATACAGGGGCAGTATATGACACATGTGGGGGTAAACACCTTGGATGGGGAGGGTTGTTTGGAAATCGGAAGCCTATGAGCCCCGAAATAGAAACAGTGGGACTGAGGTCCCCACCCATGGGCAGTCTCGGGGCTGGGTAGGAAGGGCAGGATGACTCTCTTAATGCACCATACTGCCCTCAAGCTGGTGTAGCAGATCTCCAAACTCCCTTCAAAGCTTGCTATGCACCAATCCCTGGATCTGACGACAGGTGACAGTTTCCTGTCTATGACCACTCCAGGGGGGGACAAGCCCCATCCCTTGAGGGATTTCCACCCGAAGGTGGTGCAGGACCAGCAGATGAGGAAGTCCCAGGGAGAGCACGTCCAAATGAGGTGGGAGAGGTGGGCTCGCTGGTACCGGCTTTCCCAAATGTCCTATGGTGTTGCAGTTTTAAAACATATATGAGTTAGTAATAGTCAACACAATCCAGGGTTAGTTATAACAGCATGCATAGATATTCCCATTAACCCAAAACACCAGATTTGGAACAGTTGCATAGCAAACAAAACACATGCATATATGGAACCACAGTGGCCATTACAATGGCATGCAGGTTACATTGATAGCAACAGGCCTCCAATGATAGTATTTCAACATGAAACATTAATAGAAACGCATTTCAATATTTATTGAGCAATAGGGCATATGTCCCAGCAGTAGGTTTGGTGTAAACATGCCCACTGATTTGTGCATTTAGATTATTGTTGCAGATATGGTAGGGGGGAGAGAGAGAGATGTCACTTAACAACTTATATATCCTTGCAGTTCTCACAACTTTAATGATCATTGCCCTACTCATTACGGTACAGGTATTATTACAATTCCCTATGGCATTGGTTTGGCCAGTGGTATGCTTGTAAAAGGTGTACACTTTAACTGTCTTATAGCTAAATTCTATAACTCTTACCTGGTATACCTGTGTAGGGAATGTTTGTTAACACTGCCTGACTGTTTCTACACATATTCCCAAATGCTGAATTAATATTATGCACATACCTCTCAATCTCTTAATGCACACACTCTGGTCAAAGCTTGACAACATGGGCGTACAACTAGGGACATATTTTGAATATTGCTCTCATAAACTTGGAGGGCTGATAGAGTGACAGGATTTATTTTTATTTTATTTATTTTTATTTTATTTGCAGTTGGTTTACCAGGATAGTCCATTGGGCCAAAATGAACCCGTTTTCAATGGAGTCCTGGGGAGAAAAGCTCCATAACAATCTCAATACAGTAGGTTATTAATGATATTTATACAATGCAAAAAGTTCAAGCAAATAATTACAAAATAGTTCAGCATCCATTAGAAATTCTGTATACTTATGATGGATCATATAGATGATACAGACTAACAAAGTAATACTACAAAGTAATACTGGAAGTAAATTCATATTATGATGCATAAACTTAAGAAGTGCAGTCTAGTACATTATATCAGACTAGTACATTTTTGCAAATTCCATAGGAAACAGAGTGTGAGTGTTAGGGAAAAAAGGAAGAATTACTGGAGAAGCAGGGGCAGGATGGAAGATGAGGTAGCCAGAGTTAATTATGTGGGTTGGGAGCAAGAGCATTCCCACTGGGAATCTAGGTGAGAATGAAGAGATCTTTTGAAAATCAAATGGTTAGGGATTGTGCGAATGGAAGGTGGAAGGGAGTTCCAGAGGCGTGCTGGGCTGTAGGATAGTAGGTTTTTTCCAGGGGGATGAATTGGTTTATGCACTTCTAATAGATTTTGATTATGAGACCTTAATACTCTATTTGGCAGATGCATTTTAAAGGCAGAAGAAAGTGAGGGACAAAGGGAGGGGTTGAGAATGAGTTTGTGGGCGAGAGTTAATTGTGTGTAGGTTAGATGATTAGGTAGCTCTAGCCATTTTAGTTTTTGGAGAGAGACAGTGGTGGGTTGATGACTTATGGCTAGTAGCAAACTTGGCAATTTTGTTGTAGCAGGAGGAGAGTTGTTTTACAGAGGACTGTAGATTAGTTAGGAGTGGAGCTCCATAGAGAAGGGAGGGATGAGAAAGGAAGTAGAGAGTGATTTTAGTTGCAGGTGTAAGGTAATGATTTTGTCGGTAGAGCATACCTAGTTTTGGTGGTTTTTGATATTTAGTTGTATGTGGGAGTTGAATTTTAGTTGGTTATCAATTTGGACCCCAAGTAACTTGGTATCTGTCACCAGTTCCAGATGTGTGTTATTTTGACTCATAATTGAGAATGTATTCATATTGAAAGGAATGGCTTTAGTGGGGGTAAATACCATTAATTTGGTTTTAGAAGCATTGAGAGCTAGGTTATTATCTTTCATCCATTGCTCAGTGGTTGAAAAGGCATCTTGTGTAAGTTTTAGAAGTGTGGAAATGGATGAGGCAGAGCAGATAATAGTTGAATCATCTGCATACTGGATGATATTTGAGAATGGGATAGATTTGTGGAAATCATTTATAAATATATTGAAGAGAAGGGGACCCAGTATGGAGCCTTGTGGAACTCCGGTAGGGGTATTAAGAAATGAGAAGGTGGCTTTCTTCCATTTTACTGCTTGATATCTATTGGATAAGTAGCTGGAGAACCAAGTCAAAGAGGAAGGACCCAGGTTAAGTTCAGAAAGTTTAGTTAAAAGCAGGCTACGTGAGATGGTGTCAAATGCCTTGGAGAGGTCAAGAAGTAGGGTAGATACAATTTGGCCAGAGTCACGGGCTTTGTTTACAGTTTCAAGGAAGGAGAGGAGGGCTGTCATGGTGCTATGATGTGGTCTGAATCCATGTTCTGAGTGAGTTAGGAGGTTATTATCTAAGAGATGTGGTAGGAGTTGAAGTTGGACACACTTTTCTAAGAGTTTAGAAATGGGAGACAGGATAGCGATTGGGCGGACATTGGTTACATTGTTATTGTTGCCACCTTTATGTAAGGGTATGATAAAGGCCTGTTTCCAGATTTGAGGTACTATACATTCTTGTATAGAGCGATTAATTAAAATGCTAATGGGGTAGGCAATTGCATCAGCAGCTATACTGAGAAAGTAAGAAGGGATGTTATCAGGAGCGTTTGTACATGGCTTTAGTTTCCTAAGGAGTTTCTTTATAGTAGAAGTGGGAATTGGTTTTAGTGAGAATAGAGGAGAGTGGGAAAAGTGGGTGTTAGTGGGTAGTGAAGATGATGAGAAAGTTTGAGATGGAGAAGAGGTAGATAGTATAGAGTTAGTTGATGGGAATGAGGGACATGTAGTAGTGCAGGGTAGTGTTGCTAGTGGAGAGTGGGGGTATGTTGGAGAATGTGATGGTGGTAGAGAATGAAGAGGTTAATTTAAAAATAGATTCAATGAAAAAAGAGTTAAATTGGGTAGCTAAATCTGAATCTGGAATATTTGGGTCTGGGGAAGGGGTATCTGATTTGCTGGGGTTAAGAAGGGTAGAAATACCTTTCCAGAATTTCTGAGGATTTGTTTTATTATTGTTTTGGAGTGTCGAAAAGTAGTTTTGACGATCAGAGATGATGAGTTTTTTAACTTTATTTCAAAGTGTTTTATATTCGTTATGAAGTAATGGGGTTCTGTTTTTCTGGTAGTGTGCCCAGACTTTATCTCTGTGCCGCATGGATGCTAGTGTGTTTTTGGTCAGCCATGATTCTCAGATTTTATATACATTTTATGAAGGTTTTGAGGTCTGAAAATCAAATGTATGTCATTATTTGCTGAATACAAATATGAGATCATCCCACTGATTTGCCATGGGGACAGAGGAACAGACAGAAAATATGAGCCAATTATCTGGACATTTTTAAAGAATGTGTACAGTTGAGAGGTATGATTATGCATACAGCTTACTACCACTCCCAGGATTCAAACCATGGCTGTGTCTGATAAAAATGCAATAATTTAAGTGTCAGCAGAGTGTGCTGTTTGAATATTGCTGTGTATCTCTTCAGTGTTTTTTGTCTAAGTCTCTCATGGTTCACAATCTGACCTTCTAATTTCAACATTCTCATACAGACATTCCTAGACATATTTTTTTTAATGTAGCATAGTGTGATATACAGTGGTTGTCACAATGGTACTATTCTGATATCAGATGTTACTGAATGCTACATATCAGCCATACAATACCAGAGTAAACACTACCAGTCCAGGATTTCAATATCTATTGGCAGGCACAGTTTTCTTATCTGACAGACCTGTGGAGGAATGTTTGTTAACATTACCTGACTGTTTCCACACATATTCTCAGATTCCCAGTTAATATTATGTACATACCTTTTAATCTCTTAATGGACACACTCTAGTTAAAGCTTGACAACATGGGGGTAGAAATGGGGACATATTTTGAATATTGCTCTCATATACTTGGAGAGTTGCTAGAGTGACAGGTTTGTTCTCATATACATTTTCTGAAGGTTTTGAGGTCTGAAAATCAGATGTATATCATTATTTGCTGACTAAAATTCTGAGATTATCCCACTGATTTACTAGGGGGATAGGCAGAAAATATGGGCCAATTATCTGGATATTCTGAACAAATGTGTACCGTTGAGAGGTATGATTATGCATACAGCTTACTACCACTCCTAGAATTCGAACCATGGCTGTGTCTGATAAAGATATAACAATTTAAGTTTCAGCAGAGTGTACTGTTTGGATGTTGTTGTCTATCTCTTTAGTGTTTTCTATCTACGTCTCTCTCAGTTGTGCAATCTGACCTTGTAATTACAACAGTCTTATACTGACATTCCTAGACATTTTTATTATGTAGCACAGTGTGAGTAACAGTGGTTAATACAACATTACTATTCAGAGAATGCAACACTAAAAATGCCATACAATACCAGAGTAAACACAACCAGTCCAGGATTTAGAGCTTTATTGCCAGGTAGTTACAGTTTTATTTAAATACGAGCTATGTGGGACTATTACTGTCATATTGTCTGGTTTATTCAGTACAACCCATACACAAAACAATTTTTATACTGGCAGTTGACTTTCTACTACTTTTATATTTATTTGGTATGACTACTACAAGCAAGATTGTTACTCAGCAGCTTCATGATGCAGCCTTTACAGCCTACTCACATGGGCTTACTGATTCACAGCCTGCTCAGCTACAGCTGTAAGGGAAATAAAGAAATATTTAGCCATACCTATCCATCATATACACAGGCTGGACAGTATTAAACAGTTACTAATATGAGTACTTACCCACTGTTGGGACATAACCCCTCTGCCTTGATTCTTGAACCCGCTGGTCCAAGAGCTCCCTCTTCCTCCTTTTCAAGTCAGCATAGTGGTGCCTGACCTGCTCACCAGTCTGAGGGATACCAGTGGCACTGGTGAGGTCATGGTTGAGATGGTCCCAGGCTTCCACTTTATATTGGGAGCCTTGGTACTGGCCCTGCAGCAGTCTCTCATCATTGTTTTTTTACCAGGAGTCCTACCATGACCTTGGACTCCTGCATGCCCCAGCTCTGCACACAGAAGTGCATTCCCTCTCTGACTCCAGCCATTCTGCCTACAGTGGGGAGCTGCAACCAGTTATGAGCTGTATTCCTGCCTGTGGGGTTTAACTACATCCAATTTCCCACCCTTTGCCATGATTGGATGCTTTTGAATATGCTGAGCTAAGCTAAGCTACGGGCAAACCTACTTAGCTAAGGTTGGCATTGCTTAAAGAGGCAGGTTCAGCACTGTTTACCAATAGGCAAATCCATTTAGCTGGGCAACTCATTGCTTAGCAGTCATATTTACACAATGCTTACACCTGGTAAGCAGAACTGTGCAATGCTTAGCATTGCTTATTTTTCATTTTATAGACTATCTGCTGTATGGCATTGATTCATCATCCATTACAGATTATATATTTGTTTACTGTCCCTGACATCCATCAATGTGCTTTCATTACATTTATTCATGTGTGACTATACTTTATGGGGTACTTGTGTTTATATGGGGATTTCACAACTTTATTAAACTGACATCTCACATCTGGATGTAATGCAGTACTCCGGTTAACAAATATATGTTATTTAGTAGGTAATAGTACAAAAAAAATTGTTTATGTACTGCTTTCACATATAAAATGGGACTTGATTATAGTGGGGATCAAACCAGGAATAGCAGCTCACAAAGTGTATGCTCTAACCACTACACTATTGCAATACTGCTTATGTTGGATGTCTCTTGCTATTTAACTTCTTGTGCTGTTTAAGCTGGACTAAGCGTAGCTAAGCAATGGGCACACGAACGCAGCTACACTTAAACTTTATCGCATTTATAAAAAAAAAAAAGTTTTGTTGTGTTATTTTATCTATATCCTTTAGAATATCCCTGCTAATGCTAAACCTGTAATTTTATCAGCTTTCTGCTTCATGGGACATTTGTCCCTTTTGGCTTTGTCCACATTACTTACTCTGATGGGTTGGGAGGTGTGCGCTATGTGCTTATGCTCCCTGTGTTATCCTAATAACTTTTCGCTTGGTTAGGGATGATTGTTCCTTTTGCCTTTGACCACTTTTGTTTTCCTGATGGGTTAGATGTGTTATGAGCATTCTCACTCATTTTTAATTGTCGAAAGGCAATTCTGGAGTGCAGGGGCATTTGTACTGTGACAGCTGTGCTTTCAGACACACCCCCTGCACTCTTACAGAGCTACGTGCCTGTTTAACAGCACAGGCAGTGTGCCTTCATAGATATGCAAGGCACGCTGCCATGGTGTACGGGAATGGTCCCTGCCATGCAGAAATACGGTATTAGTGCATGGCTGTTTGCTGAATCCCAGGGATTATGTTCCCAAAACTGAATGATGATGACACCTGTGCAGCACAATAGCAAGACAGCTGAAAACTTTTGCCAAAAACTGGTGATAATTCCTATGGAGTACCTCTGCGACCCAAATTTTATCTAATAATATTTAATTCCCTCCTATGACATAATCGTATTACATAACAACCTAATTGTCCCTGTTATTATTTGTTTTTACAGCTTTCACAGGAGATCAATGTTCTGAGTAATTTTAAACGAACCAAAATATTGCACAAACTATTGACCAACAAAACAAATAGCATAGTGGCCAATGGATATAGAACAACCTTTTTATTTAAATACTGTTAAGTGCTTTCATTTGTCTCAAATAGCAAACTTCATCAGACAATAGCAAAAGAAAAACCTTTCATTTATATAATCAAAATTACCACCATTTCCTTTTAAGCAACAGGAAGTGACATATTTTATACTTTTCTTAAAAACACATACTTCCTAACAAGAAACGTACTTACTGAAACATAATCATTACTACAAAACCTAATAACTTAAGCCAACATGAATCATACTATAATTAATTAGATGAATTATGGACATTAAATAATTTTTAAAAATTATGTATATATATATATATATATATATATATATATATATATATATATATATATATAAATGTTCATGAATTAAATAAACAAATTACTATACATATTCCACTAGCAATTAATTTTTATGAGACCCGATGATATATTAAAATTGCAACTGTTATACACTTATAAAATAACTTAGAAGTAAGGTGGTACCAAAATGTTTACGAGTATGGCACTATCCTGCTGGATCAATAAATAATTTTACCTTGCATAATAAACGTATAATAACGTTTGACCGACATGGATTTGAATTTTTAGAACTGCTCATTAAGCATAATTAGAGGGATATTGATCCACTGCTTAATGAATGTAACAAGCTTGAATCTGAGTTACAAATAAATAATGAGTATGGGAGATATAAATATGAGCACCAGTGTATTTACACAAGTATAAAAAACATGTCAATTGAATTAAAGCAAAGGAAATTGAGAAAGTTAAATCATGACAAGCAGCAATATAATAGTGGACAGGCTTATCCAAAACAACCAAGGGTTGGGTTCACTAAGGGGAATGGGACTGGCATTAATGCCGAGGACCTTGGAATAAGACAATTACCTTCAAGTGATAATCAACCACAAATTGATCTGCAAGAAGAGAATTTGATTGTGAATGACCAAAACTATCCTCCTTTAAGAAGATCAGAAAGGATTCATAACAGAAATAACAATAACACCTCAAACTGGTCTAACAATCAAAATTTATATTCCCCATCCAGGAGGAATCAAAGGGGGAGGGGTGTTTATCACTGGCTAGCCAGTTTCAGGGGATACAATCGCTGACCATGAATAATGAGAATAATGAAGCCAATGTTACTTCTGTGAACAATTTTTATGGTTTGGGACAATAATGATACAATTGATGTTTTTCAAAATACTTGCATCGACAATGATGAATTTTTAGTAATTGACAAAGTAGATAATGTCATATACAGCAATTGTTGTAATAATTCTGTTATTAGTTTGGGTAATGATTCAACAGATAAGCAGGTTAAAGAAAATAATATTCTTAATGAAAAACCTATTTTAGTATTTAATATGGTCAAAGATTTTAAGGTATAGAATTTTTCAGATACTAGTATTGATGAGACTATGGTGAACCCGTTAAGCAAAGGTTTAACCTTTGTACCAACACAAAAAACTAGGATGGCTGATACCTTAATTGATTTAATTTTTTTTTTACATAAGCTGAATTCTAGAATTCTGTTTGGTAATGATGGTAATGATGGGTATCAAAATGCATTACGAATTAGTAGTGCATTTAATCCCCCCCCCCTGCATCCAGATTTGGTGTTGTATGAAAAAATATGTGAACCAGACATTAGGGATGTATTGACAAAAAGGAATAGGCAGTATAAAAATAGAAATAATATAACTAATGATGAAGAGCAGATGCTGTAATTTCTAAAGCCGCAGAATATTAGAATAATGAAACCGGATAAAGGAGGGGGGTTAGGTAGTGATGGATATAGTTGATTATAGCACTAGAGTCAATGCCATTCCCAACATAGATACTTATGAAAAAGTAAGTAAAAATGAGCAAAATATAGCATATAGAAGAATTAGTGTCATGCTTAATGATATGTTCTTGGAAAGTAGGATCGACATTGATACATTCAATTATTTGAATATGATTTCCCCCACCATTCCAACTATTTTTGGAACACCAAAATACATAAGGACATTATAAGCCTCCCCTTCATCCTATTGTTGATGGATGTAACTCAATAAGTTATGCTTGTGGCAAATTTCTGGATAATAAATTAAAGAAATATTTGGAAAAGCAAACACAAATTTGTAGGGACTCGAGGCATTTTTTGGAGTTAATAAGAAATAGTGTATACACCGATGAAGTGTTATTCTTAACTTTGGATATAAAGGATCTTTTTTCCATCATCCCCAGCCAGGAAGGTATTGAGGCTATAGAAGAATATCTCTATGAACAAGGCATATCAAATGATGAGTTTAATTTGTATATAGACTTATTTGATGTGTTAAAAAATAATTATATTAAATTTGGGGATGATTATTATCTCCAAAAAGTGGGAGTTGCCATGGGTTCCCCATATGGAATCATCTTTGCAAATTTAGTGATGGTGGTATGGGAGAAAATGTTTGTGCTCAGTGGTGACTATAGTGAGCATATAAACCTATATTTGTGGTACCTGGATGATATTTGTATATTATGGAAGGGGGATGAAAAAGTACTTGTTAATTTTCTGTCCTATATTAATACTACCACTGACTATTTGAAATTTACTCATGATGTTGGAAAACAAGAAATTAATTTTTTGGATGTCAACTTAACTAAGAATATGGTGAACAAAAGATTTAAGGTGAAAGTTTACAGAAAATCGACTTATTAAAATTATTTTTTGCATTTCACCAGTTTTCATCATATAGGAAATAAAAAGTCAGTGGTTAAAGGACAGTTTGTCTGAGCCACAAGAATGGTAGGCCTCAACATTGATTTTGGAATAAAATGTAGGTTACTTAAAAAGATGTTCATTGAGAGAGGGTACACAAAAAGTATACTAGGTGATATATATAATAAAGTCCGGGTAAAAAGAGAGAATGGATATTTTACTCCCATTCTTAGTTACTACGGAGAAGACTATCAGATAAGGACTAATGAGGTACAATATGACTGCTCAGTTGCATTTATAACAACATTTAGTACACATTTTTCGTGAAATAAAAGCTATTATGATAAAGATTTGGGCAGTCATTTATGATGATGTAAAACTTAGAACAAAATTAGGGGAAGGATTAAAAATGGTGGTAAGGAGAGGTAAAAATCTTAAGAACTTAATAGAGCATTGTAGCAAATCTAGGAACAATTTACACATGGGTATGAGTAGATATGGGATGTGCAACCATTGCACTTTTATATATCAAGGCCAATTTGTTGAGATTAGAAATAGAAAATATAGAATTTGTGGAAAATTTAATTGTAGCACTATTTAACAATTATGCCCAGCATATTATATAGGAAAAACAACTAGGAGTTTAAAAGAAAGAATATATGAGCATATTTATGCAATAAGAAAAGGGCTGCTAACAAATGCATTAGCAAAGCATATATATGAATATAAAGATCACCTGTTTAAATTTTGTGTTATACAACATATCAATGAGCAGGATAGATGTGGTCCTTGTGCTATTCAGTTGGAAAAGACTGAATTGGTTTGGTAACTGCATGTGCATTCATGTGTATGGCCAGGATTAAATGATTATTGCACTGTTAATATCATACTTAGGTTAAAGGCATTAGCTAGATAATAAGGAAAACGTTAAAATAGAATAGAATATCAATTTTTAGTTTAAGTATTATATGTTTATATGTATGTATTTTTATATATATATATATATATATATATATATATATATATATATATGTATATATACATATATTTATTTTATAAGTGTATAGCAGTTGCAATTTTAATATCATTGGGTCTCATAAAAATGTATTGCTAGTGGAATATGTATAGTAATTTGTTTATTTATTTAATTCATGAACATATATATATATATATATATATTTTTTTTTTTCCCCAAAATTATTTAATGTCCATAGTTCATCTAATTAATTGTAGTATGATTCATGTTGGCTTATGTGATTGGGTTTTGTAATAATGGTTATGTTTCAATAAGTATGTTTTTTATTAGGAAATATGCGTTTTTAAGAAAAGTATAAAATATGTCACTTCCTGCTGCTTAAAAGGAAATGGCGGTAATTTTGATTATATAAATGAAAGATTTTTGCTGCTGCTATTGTCTGATGAAGCTTGCTATTTGAGACAAATGAAAAGTGCTTAACAGTATTTAAATAAAAAAGTCGTTCTCAGTAATTTTAGTCAATATGGAATACCAGTTAAAGTCTTACATTTGTTCTTGACAGCATTGCTTGCAGATGACTACGTCATTTGGTTACATGATTAAGAAACACAGAATATACCCTCTATTCACTTTCATTAAGAAAAAGCTGTTGATATTTCAGAATTAAGTCTAAACATTAGGAAAACTGTCATTTCACCTCTAAATGAGATTGCTTTATGTAAATTGCGAGCCCTGCCAGAGTTCCCTATCTCAAAAGACAATGAATACATATATGTGAATATTTAGATGCCACTTTATCTCAGTAATATAGTAAGGTTAATATCAATCCCATATAAACTATACATGGAAATGAGTACAGAGCCAATGCGTATAATAAATCCCATTTTATAAACTATAAATAAAAATGTGTATAGTTGGAGTAAACAGTGTGTTCTACTCTTTAGCAAAATACAAATAATCAGAATGTTTATTCTGCCAAAAATTTTCCTTTCACTCAGATATTTCTCCAAAGATTTTTTTCTAATCATATCAACAAATGCCAAGAGGACATTTCCAAATGTATGTGGAGCATATGAATTCATAGCATCAGGCAGAAATAAAGTTATTTTTAACCCAGTGGACATTTTGGTTTGCCCATTATTTATTACAGTACAGCCTCAGCTTAGTTCTCCATAAGGACCAGAGTACACGTCGAACCTATACTGTTACTTTAGAGGGCATACATAAATTCTTTCAGAGGTATAAGGGTCATTGTTATTCCCTCTTACAAAGCTTCAGCTCCCTAAAATGATGGATAACTTAAGAACTGGATGTAGGGATAAAGTCTTGTGAGCTGACTCTCCTCTTGTATTCCATCTTGTGAAATAACAACTTATTCCATCAAAATAGCAGCACTGTGTGGAGCTGCAGCTCAGTTTCATGCAGCTATAATTTACAACTTTGCTACCTTAAATAGATATATTTTTTTTATTTTTGTGACCACATGGAGCATGCAGAAATATAATAACACTCATATAATCGTTACATTATTTCAAGCTGTGAAGCTGGTGGTATGCACAGATCCATTTAGTTAACAGCTCATGGATTATATTGCCTTAGTTATGTCACAAATTGAATATGCAATTGTCACTGTATAATCATTTTACAGCCCGCAGGTACTGCAAAAGTCACTAGCTTAAAATTACATTCAGGCCTATTCTCACTAAATACACAGAACGAAAGACTGTACATGGAAAAGAAGAAGAATATACATACTGAACTGCATTCTTTCAGCCATCTCACTAATCAGTGGTGTGCACTGACATGACAATATTTGTTAATGAGGGCAATATAATGTAGCTAACTCGCTGAGACAAAAGCATACAGAAAAGAGTTTTATAGCTCTTACAGTCCACAATGAACTTGATTAGGGGTTACTTTCCATATCCCTATTTAACAGCCTCTCAAGCATCACTCTTCAGGCAAGTTACACAAGGCTGCTTAAGTAACTGCTAACCAACAAAGATGTCTCTTTCATATTTATAATGTTGATGAGAGAATACAATGTCACCTTAGGATAACTATTCTTCAGAGTTGTAGAACTGACTCATTATAGTAAATGTGAAGGAGTATATCTAAATATACTTTTTCTGCTGCTCTGGTTGTGGCTGAAAGGGGTACTAAAACCAGTCCACCCACCCTGCTGACAAATGATTATAAACTGTAATCCCAAAAGTTAATGATAAGCACAAAACTGAGAGTTTTCTCAAAGTAGGCCAATAGAATATATTATACTGGAGTATAAATGGGTATACGAATTTCCACTTTGCGCCTTTTCTTAAACAACTGCACCATTATCTATTGCTCCTACATTCATTTCTAATAAAATATGGGTCTAATTCTAATGAAAAAAATCCACTTACCTGAATCTCTGAAGACCGAGACTACTTCGCTGAAACCGCATTTGAACAAACTCTCGGATCACCGATACGAAACTCAGGGTAAGTAACTATTTGGCTGGCATGGTGAACTTTGCCCCTTTCCCCACTGTAGTGCGATATCTGCCTAATTTAGTTAGGGGGGGCATAGGGGGTGAAGCCCCCCCCCCACATGGGTTGGTTTAATTTGCTTCGGTTTTTATTTTTTTTGTTGTGGTGCGTACAAGTGGCTACTTACCTGGAGTTTTCACTTGGTGATCCGAGAGTTCATTCAAATGCAGTTTTGGTGAAGTCATCTTGGTCTTCAGAGATTCGAGTAACTGTGTTTTCATTCATGTGAAGTAGACCCATATAAACACACATACATATACACACACACACACACACACACACACACACACACACACACACACACACACACACACACACACACACACACACACACACACACACACACACACACACACACACACACGCACACACACAATGAGGGAAAGAGACAGAGACCTAGAGAGAAAGAGGGAGAGTGGGCAGATTCAGATTCTATTAAGAAAAAAAATATTCTTTTTATCTGATCATTTGTATACAGGTTAGTATGCATTACAGTTACTTGTTTATTGATAATGCTCTTCCAGTATGGGCCCTCCTTCTATATCTTTTCCTGGAACCTTGCAATGCTATAACTTCCTTATAATGCCAAGTTATTTGTTCATCTTAATTAGAAATGTTGGCATTTAAGAGCTAAATAATTACTCTTAGAATAATTATCCTTATTTCTTTCATTGATATTTTAAATGCAGTACAAATATTGTCTGCGCCAAAAACACCATGCTAGAACAAGTAAACCACTTAAAATTACTGGGCATCATCACAGATGACCAGCTGAAATGTAACCACCATGAATCACACATGGTTTAAATCATCAAAAACTTGGAACATTATACAGAGTAAAAACCAATCTCACTACCATAGAGAGAATATATATAGCCTCTGTTTTTTTTACTGCCATCTCTCTTCTCTGCTGCCTTAGTCTTCATTATCCTTTAAGTCTTACAGCTGTCCAAACTTGAGAAGTGTAGTAATGCTGTAATAAAATAGTCAAATTTTCAGTAAACTATAACAACAAAACACACCACTGACTAGCCCACAAACAATTAAACTGGTTAGAATTACCACATCACCTAGCTCTTTCTCAGTTAACCACAGTACACAGACTTCTCTATAAGTCAAAAAAATTGTCGGACCCTTAGTAACTTAATACAACACTATTCCACCAGTAGAATTTTATGCTTTAGAGAAAAATCACTTATCACTATAACCAAATCATCTAATGCTGCAGGTAATTCTCTATATTCAAATAGTGTAGCTAAACTACGGAATCACATCCCACTACCACTGACCTCCATTCAGAATGCAAAATCATTTAAAACACAACGAAAACTTTACTTATCAAATCAGTGGATCTGTTCCTGTATGTCTCCAGAATAAATGTCACTTTTGTCTTCAGCTTACCATATCATCAATCCATTTCTCTTCATTCCAAATCCTATACCACACAGCTAGTTTTAACCCATACCTGAATAGTTTTACTAGCATCTCACAGCGTTATACATAGTTTTGTGTCACTGCTCACCCTCTACCTCTATACTTACAATATAACATTATGATAGCAAAATATGAACCTGCTTAATACCTCACCTAACTACAATACTAGCATTGCTGCCCTATCTAGTTCCTTCCCTCACCTCCTTTTCTTTGCATGTCAAAGCACTAATCACATCAACTATTATTCATCTTACAAACCCACTAATATACCTCTTCAAATGCTCAACATCTATTAATGCATAAGCATCTTTTATATTAAAACAGTTGCTTTTATTTCCTATGAATGTAATCTAATTACCAAATGATTGTGTAATTGTTAATGTATATTACTTAATGTCTGTTCATGAACTTTGCTGAATGTATGTTTAAAATGTTTGCAATATGCCAGAGGTTTTCTCTTAGGGCCTCCACACCCAGTCACACAAATGCAGTAAACAAAAGCAAAATAAATGAAATAAAATAAAATAAAAATAAATAAACATGCAATTTCCAAATAAAGCACAATGGCAGAAACATCATAAACGCACAGCATACCAGTCCTGCACAGTTCCCATTCAGGTATGTTGACCATTGCACAACTGTCACATTTTAATGAAAATAGCTGGCAAAAATGAGGTGCTTGGAATAAACAATACTAATACAATATGTATAAAGCTGCCACAATCATGTCTTTGTGATAAAAAGGTGCTTTACCATTCAGGCTAATTAGCTGCATATATATATATATATATATATATATATATATATATATATATATATATATATATATATACACACATATATATGGGTCCACTTTGTAATTATGAAGTACTGAAATCTCGAATTTCAGTATTTTGAAATCACAAAGCCGAAAACCCAACCAAAACTCACAAACTCAAAAACACACAACCACGAAATTCAAAATCCCATACCCACGCTACACATACAGTATACACATAAACATACACAAAACTCCCCCCCACAATCAAACAAACTAATCTAAACTACATATAAGCAGGGGGGCAAGCCCCCTGCACCTCCCACCCCCCCCTAGTTATGTATTCTAACTCTGAGATCATACAAACAGTAACACAAACAAAACTCACACACGCACACATCTTACAGTCTCTCAAACACACACATAGCAGTCACAACACACACTTACACACACTAAACCCCTAACCAACCTACTTACATATACATACTTACCAAACTTAAGCCCAAACATCCGCATTCCGTACCACTGGAAGCAGAAATTCAAAATATCCGTGCTTCAGTATTTTGAATTTCGCTCTACTGCCGGTTTCGGAAATGTGAGTATTCCGCTTTGTGATTTCGGAATACTGAAATTCGAGATTTCAGTATTTTGAAATTACAAAGTGGACCCATATATATATATATATATATATATATATATATATATATATATATATATATATAGTTATTTTTGTTTACTTTATTTCATTGATGTACTGAATAAAGAATGCAAAGCAATCAGAATTCATTGCTTACTTAGTTTCAGAAGACTTGTTAACTGCTATGCATATTTATTAAATTTAGTTCACTTTACGGCAAAACTTTCTTTAATCCATTTATTAAGCTGGTAAACCCACAGACACAAGAACCTGTTTTCTCAGGTGACCTAGGACCAGAAACCGGTTAAGTGACTGGCTCAGAGTCATGCAGTAGACAAATGGAGGCTAAAGGATTAGGTCCTGTGAGATTAAAGCATTATTTGAAATGTGTTCAGAAAATACAAATCTTATCATTAAGGATGTGTAGTCTCTTCTTAACTGTAATCATAAAAAGAAAGCCCTGGTGTAACACAACATTTGCAATACAAGTTTATGTCACAAAGCCAAGGTGACAAATGCAGCACATATTAAAATCTACAAGCAGAGGGACAGGAATAACATAGTGGTATACAAACTAAGCATTTGCATCCTAAAAGGCAGAATTCCCACAAAATATTTAGTCACTCAGCAGTTTATGAATAATAAAGGGTTGCATACAGTATTAATAAAACAAGAGAGTGGCTTTTTGATCCATTAATAACATTTTTGGTAATTACTATAAAAATGAAATAAGCCATTAACTTTTTAGTCTTCTTTAATATGGCACTAATACCAGATTGCAAACAATGTGGATACCTTTATAATATGCATGGCTTGCCTCTCAAAGTTGTGTCCTTGAATGGATCAGGGCTACATGGTAAGGACAGAAATAAATCCTTTTGTTACAAAAGAACAAATAAAGGCCTGCACTAACATATGCAGATAAGTATAATTCCCAAGGGTCTGCTATACCCCGAGATCATTTCCATAAGCAGTTGCTGTGGTTCTGTAGATATATCCTGGTGTCTTTTCATTCAAACAGCATTAAATATATCAATGTGAGAAAGTGACATGTCATTAATCAATGATTTATTTTAGATAAGATCAAACTTCATGGAATCTGCTGTGAATGATTTTTTTTCTCTTTGGTGTTAAAATTATTTTTATTCAGTGAAGATATAGTTCATCGACCATGTGATTTTATATCTATTTAACACACTACTGAGGTATCAGAACTTTCTTCAGCCACTAATGGAATATTTCTATTTTTAAGGAATTATTTTGGTTCTAAAGGCATATATTTTTTTAAACTGGTTATCAAAGCAAAAGGGATTACATAGTCTTCAAACTGCAAACCTTTTGATTAGACATTTCAGTTTGTTAAATGGCAAAATAATTAAAAACTTTGCAAAAATATTTAGAAGGCAGCTAGAAATTTTACAGTATGACACTTTTTTAAACATATAATGGAGCGATTTATAATAAAAAATGAACATATTTGAAACAAACAAAATATAATGGTGAAGAAGAAAAGTATAGGTACTTTATCATCAGAGAGAAAAAATATGAGTAATTACATACAAGAGTTAAGCAATAAAAAGCATGAGGCAATTAGCTATATATATATATATATATATATATATATATATATATATATACTTTGCAACTTTAGTCCAATACATCCTTACAGATCTTGCAGAATGTATCCATTTTATAATCATATTAAAATTGTACAGCAACTTATTTGTTTTATGGCAGCTAATCTAGTCCTAGGCCTAGCTTTATCCTTGGGATAGGTCCTATGTGATTAGAGACTTATTTGGAGTGTGTTCTTGAACTCACTCTTTTGAAGAAATCATGTAGAAAGGTTATACAATCAAAGGACAGTGGTGCATTTATATGAGTCTGTCTCTTTCTCTTTTATAAATGTTCATATTACTCTCAAAGGTGACCAAACATAGTTTGTGTTAGTGCTTAGGTATTAATGCGGGGAATGTATAATGTAACAATGCAACCACATCTGTGACTTAGCTACTGATCCATTATCCATTAAAATAATTATTCTCTTTGCTTACAGAAAGTATGCTGTTTAAAGCATTCATTATAGTTTTGTTCTAAGTGCGTCTAGCTAAAGCAATGCATCTGTAATAGTGAAAGGAAACAGATACATGCATTTATGACAGTCTGTGCAGTGTCAAACATCTTCAGGATTTTTTTTGCCTCATTATCTTCTTTATTCATCAAGCCTGTTCCTCCCTGCTTGTACAGTGAACTGAATCATTCTGCAGGGTAAAAGCCCCTGTTACCCATTTTTCCTTGAGGTAAATGTGAGCAAATTAGGAGCAGGAGTTGTCATCCATCTCCTAGAGGACTGTTTTTCTTTGAAGTAACCCATATCATACCACACCACTGCATATTTCCAGAACAGCCAAGGGTTTCAGTGTGTAATAGGGTACTGCAATGTGCACTCCATATAATATAATCAATGCCCCCCCCCCAGAGACTATACCATTTGTGTGTTCCCATGCCCAG
Source organism: Protopterus annectens (assembly GCF_019279795.1). Classification (NCBI taxonomy): domain Eukaryota; kingdom Metazoa; phylum Chordata; order Ceratodontiformes; family Protopteridae; genus Protopterus; species Protopterus annectens. The sequence goes on from NC_056734.1 coordinate 213,440,235, forward strand.
ACATATACTCCCTAGCCCTGCTCTCAAAGAGAAGCAAGCAAGCTAGGCCTTGCCATTTCTTTTCTATCAAATGCCAACTCCATCTGGTGCCAAAAATCTCTAAAAGAGCTCAGGTCACCAGCATCATAGTCAAGACCTTACCCCTTATATAATTAAAACTGGCAAAAGTGTTTGGGAATTTTTGTGTAAATAGTTTCCAATAAATAGATGAAGAAATGTTGTGAGACAATAACATAATAATAACCTCTGTGAGGATTTAAGGAGGGTAAAGACCTATAATTCTTTACAAGTGCAATAACATTTTGGTACTTGAATTTTGATGATGATCAGGATGTTGTCTGACCTCTCTGCATGACGAATTTTATACGTCATGATAAACCTGTATCTTGATGGTGACTTAATATACATTTATTTGATGTTATGATATAAATATGCATATTCAACATTTGCACAGCTATCTTGAATGTATGGACCACATGTAATCCTACAAAATGTTAGATGTACATAGAGAAATATTTAACTCCATCAGGAAAATATATTTCTTCCTAAATGAAAAAAGAAGAACTTTGACATTAATGCCAGGAAGATGTGAAGGTATTAAATTGTGTCCAAAACTCAGAGATTAACAGGCTTCTCAAAATGTTACCATATTAAATTATTAGCATTTTAATGTGGTTTTCCAAGATAATTCCAACACTCTAGTAGTCTTTTATTCATTTTTACTGGCGTTTGTATATGTTGCAAGTCCATTCATACTCTGAATTTTTTTTTTCTTTCCTTGCACAACTACAGGTTTTCAAGCTGTCCACAAAAATTTAAGGTTCTCATCTCATATCCTTTTCCAAACAAACAATTTTATCAGGTAGTATGAAATGCACCTGGACAAGACCCTGTCTTAAGATGAGCACCTGTCTCAACTACATTGATATGAGCAGCATATATATGCACAGCTGTCATCCCGATATTCAAAAAAATCAGATGAAATGACTATGCTGAAAACTGTCAATTGAGAAGGATTTTAATTGTTTGTGCAGTTTGGAGACAGTAGCTCACAGACTCACTCTTACCAGAGTTTTTAACAGTCAGAAGTTAGTAATGTGTTGCAGGGCAGGTTGCAGGGGTGCAGCCTTACTGCAATACCCATTAGCACATCTTTTTATTATCAAAATACAGTTATTTCAAATCAATGAAACAAAGTCTGGCAGTTAGCATACTTGATTAAGGCTATGAGCTATTAATGGGTTGTTCCCTCTAGCTCAGGGTTTCATTTTCACAGCCTCCATTTGCCTAGTGTTTTCATAGGTACTTGCTAGGCTATTGCTTTGTGAGGATCTTAAGAAGTCCAGCCCTGCATTTCTATAGTAGTCAAAAGCCATTCAATTTTGTAATATGAATCTCCAAAGACAGGCTGAATAAGTGTGTGTTGGGGTAATTGCATGTTTCCCCTTTCCATAATGGCCATTAGTGCTAAACCAGGAGTGAATTTGCAGACACCCATTCATTTGTCCAAATTATGTTGTAATAGAGTGAGAGAAGTCCTCTGCTTTATATGGAAGGGAAGATGGTTCTATACAAGTGGTTTTCTCTCTAATACATACGTATCACTCCAGCATGTTCTGTTAATCTTACAAAAAAAGACTGAGTACCCTTGAACATGTGTTTCTGATACCACTCGACTTCAGAATGAGTAATAGGTCCCACAGAACAGGGTCTGCTGAGGCTCTATATATGAGGCAGAAGTCACATCTCAGTAGCTTGTATCATACCAAGAACTGTGACAAGGCTTTGAGATGGTCTATTTAGTTTTTATGATTTGGGCACTTGATTTTTTTTAGTGAAGAAGCATTATGGTTGTTTCAGCTGTGACAAGTGTTGGAGAGGTACATACCAAAAGGGACACTATACTCAGTGATTGGCCTAGTAAGTGACAAGTACATATAAACTAATATGGCTCTGGATGTGGATGCTATATATAAGCTGTGCATAATGGATATCAGGTTATCAAAGGATAGTTCATTGTCAGCATTGTTGCTCAGACCTCTAACTATGGGATCAGTTTTCCAAAGGGTGTTGTCAATGTTATTGTTACAAATAAAGTCATCCTTACCAAAGGGTATAATTATACATTTCTTGGCATTTAGCTTCAGTCCATGGTTTTGCCACCAACTATCTATTTGGGACAGGCCCTCTTATAGGATGCTGGTGTCCCCAGGGAGTTTATGTTGGCATCAAGTTTGTGATCATTTGCATACTTGGTCAGTCACAATTAGTTTTGACCTCCGAGAAGTAAATGCCAAAGAGAAGTGTTCCAAGGACTGAACCCCAGGACACTCCGCTAGTGACAGTTTTTTGGTTGAGGTACAGTAACTATCTTTACTTCCTGTGTTCATTTTTGAGACAGTTGCTATCCAGAAAATTATAAAGGGGTTAACAATAAGATGAAATAGTTTTTGTATGATGCCTGAGTGTGGGATAGTCTCAAACACCTTTAAAAGATCCAGACAGGCATTGATCTGCTCCCATCCATTGCCTCAGTGACTTTTTTTGAAGAAGTCAACTGGTCAAGTAGACAGGAGCTGCTCTTGACAAATATAAACTAGGCTTGGTTGAGAGTCTATAGGTTACCTATATCCCTGTTTATCACTTCCAAAATGATCCTTTCAAAATTCTTACAGACTAGGCTGGTTAGATTTGAAGGTCTGCAATTACATGGATCTATTGTACACTCAGCTTTGTGCAAAGGAGTGACTGCAGCAGTCCTCCAATTATAGGGCACAAAGCCTGTTGAGGCTAATGTTGAGCAGCCATTGTAGAGATTCTGACAGTTCATGTTTCAGGATAGCCAGTAGACAGCCTGGTATGTTATCTGACCCCATAGATGCATTTTTTGGCCTTAGATAGTTCCTTGACAATTTGTTCTTGGAAGATTGAGGAGAGGAGTAGACGAGAGTATTGGATCTGAGAGTATTGGAGGTGGGGGAGGGTGAAGTTGGAGGTGAATTTGTCCACTAGTAGATTGGTCAAGTTTGCTGGCCCTGAGTATGTTTTATCATTTGCTATTAGCACTGTGCAGTGCTGGACATTGCTTCTGAGATTTTTAACATACTTAAAGCGTTGTGGTTATCTTTAACCTGGGTGGCTATTTTTATCTCATATCTGACTTTGGTCGATTTTATCATGTTTCAGAGTTCTTTGTTTAGTTTAACAAAAACATTTCTGGCTACTTGAGAGTTAATTTTATTTTTGTGTGCATTTAATTATTTTTTCTTTTGGCATTGAGCCTGTTTATATTGGTGTGACACCACAGCAGTTTATTTTTGAATTTGGCATTGTAATCACTTCTGAGAGGGACAGATGCATCTGTACAACTATTTACATGTGCATAAAGCTTGGCAGCAAAGGATACCACATAAGCAGTGGGATTATTGATGAAGAAGGGGCTTTTGAATTTAGTCAGGTCATCATTCAGTTTTAGTAGACTAGCCTTTGTATAATCTCTGAATACTGAGGTGTTGGAAGATGCTTTTTGGTCTGCAGCTGACTTGTGGTCTGATTTGACCAGGGTGGGGGCTACTACAGTAGGCAAGGAGCAGAGTATAACCATATTGGTAAGGACCAAGTTTATGATTTTATCTTCCCTTGGGTATGGACTAACTGGTCCAGAAAGTTTGTATTTATGATGTACAGAAATCTATGGGCATACATATTTGAGCATGTATACGTCTCCCAGTTAATGGTGTGGTAGTTGAAATCTCCCATGAGAATGGCATTTGGCTTAATACATAACCATTCCATACTAGTTAGGTAGGAAGTATGGGCCAAGATGGTCAAAGAGGGGGTCCTGTAATTAGCTGTGATGTGACTAGTGACTGTTTAGAGTAATTATCCTGTCCATTGACTCCTAAGAGTCTGGAGGTGAGATTTTTTTTCTAAGAATATAGAGGCATCTCCACCTTTAGTACCTATTTCAAATGCACTGGGCCTGTATAAGTGGTAGCCATTAAAGACCTCCACTGATTGAGTGCTTTCACTGGTTTTGAACCAGGTCTCCATGATGAAGTATATATCTGTGCTTTTCAGGATAAGCAGTGTTTCTGGGCTGTGGAGATTTTTTGTTAAGCCACCTAGCATTGAGCAACAGTACTTTAATGTTGTCCTGATTCTATTTAGTTATATCGTAAGATTAGAAGACTGACTTTATCTAAAAAGGTCATAGCCATTGTACCGAAACCTTGGGAAGAGAGGTACAGGCCATCCCTGGCACAGCAGTTTGGACTGCCTACTATCTCTTCCTAGATGGATATATACTGTACCCCCTTAGAATGATACCAGAATCTAAGCCAGTTTTGGAAATCAATTATATTTTTTTCATAGTGTGGCATCATTCTTTGTGATGAAAAAATACTGCTCAAGTTAAGGATCATACCTGTTTCAGACACATATCTCAAGCACTCCATCATAGGTTCATAGATTAGTACTAGGCTATAGTCCAGGGAGGTATGTATCAACTCATTTACTCAACATGTACAATGACTTTGCCATATATGTGTACTTGTGGTGCAGAGACTTGAGTGCTTGCATGATATGTCAAATCCGGGCACATGATGGGTAACTAACCATGACCCTCTGTTTGCACAATCTGCTGAGTGGTGCATCAGTGTATCTCACTATGGAGTCAATTATGACAAAATATTGGTATGTGTAGTAGTTTGCCTTATGGGGTTTTGGACAGAGTCTGTGTGACTCCTAAGTGAATGTTTCATTGTGGGTATTCCCAGTGATGTGTGCTTGTGTGGTTTCTGAGGATAGTTGTTTCTTGATTTATATTTGGAACACCACTGTGGTACAGGTAGGATACTTCTATGGGTCTCATCTTGGTTAGGTGTATGTCATTGTTCTGAAGATTTGGAGACTGTTTAAGTGTGAAGTTGTGTGGTGCAACCTGCTCGTTATATGTAGTAGCTTCTTGTGATAGCTTTTCCTCCAGTAACATCATATAACTACATCTCTCACACACTGTGACAGATCATTTAAGTAGCGGGTAGTTGTCAGTAAACACGAGACAACTGCAACATTATTTCAGGATGCCTATTTCAACCATTCTGGCTAGAAAGACAGTTGGAAAGTTCAGATCCATAGCTCCAGTTGCTTATTATTGTGGACTGGAGGGAAAGACTTGCCTGGAATAATATCTGTTTAAAAGCACACAACTGAAGTCAAGACATGAAGAAGAAGGAACCATTTTGCAAACCTAGTCCTCTCTGCACAATTAATGTTTATTAAGTTCACTAAGAATTTGTAGAATAAGTTATATACAGAAAGCTATCATTTTAAGCACTTGCATCTGTAAAGTGCACAACTAAACGTGGCTGAACAGTGCCACAAAAATGAGGTCAACTTGTAATACCACAGAAATATAAAAAAGTCAACTGGGCTAATAGCAAAACAATACAATTCAGGATTATTCAAGCAAACATAGGCATAAAAAATGGCTTAGTTCTTCCTCTACTTTCACTAGAGTTTCAACAAAGCAATTCTATCTCAGATCACAATAGATGCCCAAATAAGTGCAGAGCTATTTCAGTAAATCAGTAAGAATTGTAAAAGTACTTGTCCTAGGTGTTTGTAGGCTACTAGTAACTTAAATCATGTATAGAACATTCCTAATCAATAGTGTGATTCCTTAACATTGCTTAGCTCTGAGCAAATGAGCATAAGACCACCTAAACTCAAGCAACTTACAATAGCACAGAAACATAAATTCAGGTCTATATATGTTAGAAGTTTGAAAACTTTGAATGTTAAATAATCAAATTTAAATGTTCGAAGTTTCAAACATCGAACATATAAAAAAACAAACAAACGGAACGTACCTGACTAGTGTAGGCAGGGGGCAAGCCCTCCTGCACCCCCCACACCCCCCGCTCTTTAAATATACCAACTCTGAGACTGCACTATAGTGGGGTAAAGGGAAGATTTCCCTTACTGCACTGTAGTGCAGTTTCAGAGTTGGTATATTTAAAGAACGGGGGTGTATAGTGTGGTCTCGGAGTTGGTATATTTAAAGAGTGGGGGTGTGGGGTGCAGGGGGGCTTGCCCCCCCTGCCTACAGTCGTTAGTTTTGGGTTTGGGTTTTTTTTTTACATATGTTCGAAGTTTTATAACTTTGAACATTTAAATTTGATATTTTAATGTTTGAAGTTATAAAACTTCAAACATATGATATAGACCCCATAAATTCAACTGAGCTCTCTGGTCAGTTGCAAGACAGACTATAAGTAAATCATTTAACCATGCAGTGCTCCTGAAATTACTGTGAAAAACACATGGAGATGTTTGCTATACCCCAGTTAACAAAAAAAAGACTGTCACATAAACATGATTAAAAGCTGTCAAAATGAGAAATTTGCCCAGTTGCATTTGTACATACACAAAAAAAAGATTCTTCATATTCATCTTACTGGAATTATTCCAAAACATTATTCCTTTCGCAGGTTGACTATACACAGTTTATAGCTTATCTGTCTTCACATACAGCTTTAAATAAAATTTAGACATCTTGTTCCACTTTAATCAAACTGCTATTACTACAAGCAGAAACATAATAGATAATCTATTCATTAAGTGATATCCCTGCACTATGGGTTACGTCCTGGATGTTGGTAGCAGAATACTCTGAACTGTCTAACGCCTCCATTCCATTTCTTGGTACTACTGAATGCTGTCTTTTCTTCCTTACATCTGACTTACATCTTTTCTTCTACTCCCTGTTCTCCATTCCTCATACGGTGTGTTTTCTTGTTCTTCATATTCTGCCATGTACCTTGCTTAAATATATTTGATTTTAATATCAATTATTTGTATTGTCTGAAAGTCAGTACAGTATGTCTGTAAAGGGAATCTCATGTTCTTGTGTTTTAATCCTTCAGTCCACATAGCTGCTCAAAATAAATGAATAAGTGAATGAAAGAATGTATATATATATATATATATATATATATATATATATATATATATATATATATATATATATATATATATATATATATATATATATAAATTACTTAATTATGTGATAAATAAATAAACAATATGCAACTTTACGCTACCCTGTACTCCAAATTGATCCAAGATTTTAAGATTTACCTTTTTTTATTTTTGCATTTCCTGTTTTCATGTTACTGCCTTTCTTTTTAATACCTTCATGAATATGTTAGCACATGTACATAGGCAACATGATATCAGGCAACAATTTGTTCTTTCTATCTTTCTGTCTGCCAGTGCAGTGGAACAGATGGATGAAACCTTTACTGAGGTCTAGATGATTTTAATTCATTAGTGACCTGGGCACTGGAAAAGATGCCAAGGGATGATTGGAGTTGGTGGTCCATTCTGGGAGAAGGGACAGAGCTAAGCCTGCTGTACTGCCACCAAGTAGAGGGTGGGTGTATTACACATACATCAGTAGCAGTTGGGCAATGATGGTGGCAACATGCATAGTAAACTGTGTGCTTTGTAGTAGTCAGGTATGTATAGTAGATCACTTGTCCAGGAGGCTGGTACTGTGGGCTGCACCAGCTGGATACCATGGAAGATTGGGGGGTTAAGGTTAACTGGAAAAAAAAAAACAAATAAATCCAAGCGACTTTGGCATCCACACACTAGTTTAATTTTGAAGTGCTTTTCGTCTGCTTCTAGGCAGACTTCATCAGAAAATACACATACCAAAATCTAACTTCATTAAATAACAATCACCAAAAAAGCAGGATAATTAAACAATCAACAAGCAGGCTAAAACAATCATAGAGCCCTTCAGGAAAGTTGACTGTAAACACCTCTAATACATAAAAGAAAACGGTAAAATAATACATGTTAAAAATAAACTCAACATAAAAGTAGAAAAATGCATTCAAATAATACTTTACTAAATAACAATAAACCATAAGCTAAAAACAAGTTATAATTTTACAAACTAATATAATAAATTAAAATTACACAATTAATTAACTAAGCAGAGCAGTTATACTCTTACTTCAAAGTTACCTCTCTAAACTCCTAAGTTTTAAAATACTGCTGATTGAACAAGCCTCATTCAAACCAGGTACATTACAAGCATCCAATTTGATTTGCCATTTCAATTCCAATTCCTCTAGTTTAAAGGCAAACGGGCCACCCTGAAAGTCATGGTTGATACTGTCAATAACCAGATATTTTAAAATGATGGTTATTAAAGATAGATATATGCTTAGCAAGTGCATTGTCTGCTTTGTTGTGACTTATAGCATAAACATGCTCATACATCCTATCACGGAGCCTACGCTCCGTTTTTCCTACATAGAATGCAGAGCAACACATACACTTAGCTAAGTACACAATTTCCCTTGAGTTACAATTAAATTTACCTTGTACACAATATTTATAACCATTAACTGTGAATGAACTGGTTACATCAACATATTTGCAAAAATTGCAAGACTCACATTTCACCATACCTGGCGTTTTAACTATTTTAACAGCATTTTTTTCTAACAATTCTTTCAGGTACCTACCACGTTTAAATACAGCGTTAGGATGTTCACCAAATTTGTTCAGTAATACCTGGTTACATCTGAACAACCCCCAGTTTTTCTTAATAATGTTAACACAGGAACTACTCTGTGTACTAAATGTAGTTATAAAACTATTACGACTTGTATTTTCAAACCCTTGGAACAAATCTTTAATATGTTTAGGTAACTGATCCAGATCTCTAGTTAAAGTACCTTCTAAAACTGATCTTTTCCCAACCAAAATTGGTTCAAATGTATGGTTAGCTCTTTTAATTTTAACTTCCCCTATCAATGCATCCAGTAAAGGTTCAGGATAACCTCTATGTAAAAAGGCCATTTTCAAAAAATCACATTCCTCTTAGAAATCCTCATCTTGAGTTGAAATTCGTGCAGCCCTATCGAGTTGACCTTTTATGACTGCCCTTTTCTGATGGAAAGGGTGGCAGCTAGAAAAATGAAGAAACATGTTTGAGTAGGTGTTTTTCCTAAATATTTTTGCCATATAACACTTCAACTCTACATTTTTAGTGAGCCAAATGTCCAAATAAGAAATAGCCACAGAGTTGAAATTTGATGTGAATTGTAAAAATTCAGTTGAACTATTGAAACTATCCAGTAAAGAACTTGCCACCAGTTCATCACCTTTTAGTAAAACAAAAATATTGTCAAGATATCTTGTGTAGTACGCTACAAATTCAACATAAACGGCACTTTTAAACACTAACTCTGATTCCCAATACGCCATGACAAGGTTGGCTACACTAGCCTCACATGGGGACCCCATAGCCAACCCTACCTTTTGTAAATAAAATTGTTGGTTAAAGGTGAAAAAATTGTTGGATAAGACCAAATCCAGCAATTCCATCACCAACAAAATGTCTTGGCGTGGGGCTTCATGTTTCAACATCATATGAGCAACCCACTCAATTCCAATTTGGTGAAGAATACTTGTATATAGGTCCTTGACATAGATTGTTAAAAAGTTGTAACTAGGATCAAACTCTAGAGTATTAATTTTGGCCAGTAATGGCCAATAATCCTTACATACTTGTACTTCAAGGGCCACATACTTCTGTAACATAGAATCAATAACTTTGGCACATGCATAGGTGGGTGAGCCACAGCTGTCCACAAGTGGCCTCAAAGGGGGATTTATGAGGTCCTTTTGTATCTTGGGGATATCAAATAAATGTCGGAATACTGGAAACAATATAGTCATATAGTTCAATAAAAGTTGGTCAATGCGACCCTCAATAAAATGGTCGTTGATACAAAATTTAACTAAACAATATGCTCTGTTGACTTCAGATCTAGAACTAATTTGGTAAGCTTCATTACTAAGTAACTCCAACATTCGGTCAGTGTAATTGTCTGTATCAAACACTACTAAACCCCCTCCTTTATCGGGTTTATATACCCAAATTTCTTGTGAATGAATAACGCTGATCAAATCACGTTCATCATTAACAGTTATATGCTTACCCTTATTAAATGGCCTTTGTTCAGCCATATATCTAAAATGTAATTCACATAAGTATTCAAATGTTTGTAATACAGGATGTAATGGGGGGGGTTAAATGTGCTATGCTAGAAGTTCTGTACAGTTGCCTTACTTCAGAATCAACATTATTCCCAAACAGGATCTGGAAGTTCAATTTCCTGGTAAAAGATGTTAACTCTATAATCGTTTTAGTTAAATCCATATGGTGTTGTGGGACATACGTGAGACCCTTTGCCAAAAGGTTGACTAATTCAATAGGAATTGGACAGGAAGAGAAATTGTATACCTTAAAATCTTTATTTTCATTCAAGATAGCATGTGGACCTGGCCTAGTATTTTGCAATTCAAATTCACTGTCCGACATACTTGAAGCAATATTCTCACTTATACATTGAGACTTACAGAATGACACACAATGAATATGGGAAGATAACTCTGTAAGGGGAATCACTACCCCTGCCAGGGAATCCTCCCCATACATTACTTCAAGTTCCTTGTTACTTTTGACTTGGTCTTGTTGTACAAGTTCCTTTGTTCTTTCGGCCTTGTACCCGAGTAGTTTATCTGCTGAAAATCCTGGTTCTCAACTGAATCAGCATGAAACTGCTGTCTGTTGTTATTTTTAAAGTTTACACGGGGACCATTCTGAAGTCTCTCACTCCTCCTAACCACAGGCACCTTGGGACCAAAGGCCTCTGTGTTGGTACTAGAGCCTGCCGGCTCAGAAACATGATTTAAAGTGTTAGTAAGTGGAGGTTAACACTTTAAATCATAAAATTTAACAATAACGCGTTCAAGAGGAATGTGATTTTTTGAAAACGGCCTTTTTACATAGAGGTTATCCTGAACCTTTACTGGATGCATTGATAGGGGAAGTTAAAATTTAAACAGCTAACCATACGTTTGAACCAATTTTGGTTGGGAAAAGATAAATTTTAGAAGGTACTTTAACTAGAGATCTGGATCAGTTACCTAATCATATTAAAGATTTGTTCCAAGGGTTTGAAAATATAAGTCATAATAGTTTTATAACTACATTTAGTACACAAAGTAGTTTCTGTGTTAACATTATTAAGAAAAACTGGGGGTTGTTCAGAGATAACCAGGTTTTACTGAACAAATTTGGTGAACATCCTAATGTTGTATTTAAACTGGTAGGAACCTGAAAGAATTGTTAGAAAAAAATGCTGTTAAAATAGTTAAAACGCCAGGTATGGTGAAATGTGAGTCTTGCAATTTTTGCAAATATGTCGATGTAACCAGTTCATTCACAGTTAATGGTTATAAATATCATGTACAAGGTAAATTTAATTGTAACTCAAGGGAAATTGTGTACTTAGCTAAGGGTATGTGTTGCTCTGCATTCTATGTAGGAAAAACGAAGCGTAGGCTCCGTGATTGGATGTATGAGAATGTTTATGCTATAAGTCACAACAAAGCAGACAATGCACTTGCTAAGCATATATCTATCTTTAATAACCATCATTTTAAATTTCTGGTTATTGACAGCATCAACTGTGACTTTTGGGGTGGCCCATTTGCCTTTAAACTAGAGGAATTGGAATTGAAATGGCAAATCAAATTGGATGCTTGTAATGTACCTAGTTTGAATGCGGGTGTTTTTGCCTTTTTTTAAACTAGAATTGAATTAATGGCAAATCAAATTGGATGCTTGTAATGTACCTAGTTTGAATAACGCTTGTTCAATCAGCAGTATTTTAAAACTTAGGAGTTTAGAGAGGTAACTGCTTAGTTAATTAATTGTATAATTTTAATTTATTATATTAGTTTGTGAAATTGTAACTTGTTTTTAGCTTATGGTTTATTGTTATTTAGTAAAGTATTGCTTGAGTGTATTTTTCTACTTTTATGTAGAGTTTATTTTTAACATGTATTATCTTACCGTTTTCTTTTATGTATTAGAGGTGTTTACACTCAACTTTCCTGAAGGGCTCTATGATTGTTTTAGCCTACTTGTTGATTGTTTAATTATCCCGCTTTTTTGGTGATTATTATTTAATAAAGTTAGATTTGAGTATGTGTATTTTCTGATGAAGTCTGCCTAGAAGCAGACGAAAAGTGCTTCAAAATTAAACTAGTGTGTGGATGCCAAAGTTGCTTATCAGCTCTCACCCTATGGGAAAATGAATGGCTGACTGTCTCATGGGACAGCCATTTATACAGACGACCGTGGCTGAATTCATACAAATAGTTACTGATATAAGATGACTCATCATACACTATAGTTATAATTCACAACATAGAGTAACGCAGATATGTGGCAAGGCACTCATTAATTGCACAATATAGGTAACTAAACAGTGAATTAATGTTAATGAAGAACAGTACAGTGCTACTGAAGGCATCATTGATGTGTCTAAGATTTGTGAACAGAGTAAAATGAAGTAATCCCAGGTAAGCAGAAGGCAGGGTACTCTAATATATAACAGATGGGTGTATATACACATATTTATATATATATATATATATATATATATATATATATATATATATATATACACAACACACACACACACACATATATATATATATATATATATATATATATATATATATATACACACACACATATATATATATATATATATATATATATATATATATATATATATACACACACATATATATATATATATATATATATATATATATATATATATACACACACACATATATATATATATATATACACACATTATATATATATATATATATATATATATATATATATATATATATATATGCAAAATATGTAAGGGGGGGTATGATTAGATGGCAGGTACCACTCATCTAGCCAGGTTATACTGAATCTAGAAGTTCTGCAAGAGACAAAGCCCTAGTAGGTTGGACAGTAAAGAGATTCTAGACCAGGGCAAGGTAGGTGTAGATATCTTAGACATACTTGGTGACACATATCATATGGAATTATCACCAGCTGATCAATGTGGCTGGTCCATTCTGCTGGAGAATAGGGTTACACTGATCATCTAAATTCTAGCTACAGATACCTCTTGATGTCTTACGTGTCACATATTAGGTAGGATATAATTTGAACTCCCAATGCTGAGAATGCTGCCTACAATCTTTCACCACCCCAGATGACTAATAAAATGTAACAGAATATGTAATGGACTGAAGATAAAAATGATCCCCCAACATAGGGGCTCTACTTCTATATCTCCTATGTCTAAACCTTTTACTTTCATGTTCACACCATCTTGGAGAAAAGGGAATCACTGCATTTGCTTTTACTCAAAGGTGGTACAAACTTGGAAGTAGTACATCTGGAAATTAGGGGTGTTTTTGCAGTGACCCAACACTGGACACTGGAGGGAGTCATTCCCTTCACAACTGTCAGTGCTGATGTATGTCATGATGGTATACCCAGCAACACTTGGCTGGTCTGAGTATGTCTATTGTGAAAAGCTCTGGGTCAGCAAAATAGTGTTATCTCATTTATATGTGGAGAGAACAGAACAACCCTAATGTGCATGCTGTTGCAAAGAAATGTGTGTGGCACCATCAGCAGCATCAATGTTCCCTTTAGCAATGATAGCCTCAGTGTCAGTATGCTCACTAAAGATCTTGGAAGTACCCATTATGTCCACTTTGGGCAGATGAGTGACACACACCAGGTATTCTGCCTGGAACACATACCACAGGGATATACTACAGGCATGCATGGACTACCATGCTACCCATAACCTCCTGTGAAAAAAACAGTAACATGGAGCAGGAGTGCTATACAGAACTACTGCTGCTAATGTCAATGCTATATGTATTGTGTTTCTGCCAGGTAATACAGTCTGCCAGTTACAGCAATAGATAATGACCCATGTTTTCCATCATCCCTAATGGTATGCAGAAGAGGTACATCTGGGCTCTCTGTAAAACATATTTCGTAATGGACACTGGATTTGCCATTCAGAATGTGTTGTGTAGATGTCTAGATGCCATATGCTTCCAAAGAATGCATAGGTATCCTTGGTCTTTTCCATGTTATGCAATATGTGTCTACAAGAGAGCTTAGTAGTTGGTTGGCATGTGTGAGGACATAGCTAAAGAAAAGGCACTCATTTACACAGCCTCTAGGTCCACATCATGTTTTATTGATGAAGAAATTAGTCCCTGAACAGAGCAGCATAGCTACAACAAGGGGTGGACATGTAGTATGGCTGCTGCTATGACCATGACCAGAAGGAGTTTATACATCATTATGAGAACATGCATTCAGTAATGGACTATCATAACTTTAGTGGTAGAGAACTGGAAATATGAATTTTTTTGGATGTGGCTAACAGGTCAGGCTGCAGCAGTGGATATCTGCAAAAGACATTAATGTGTCTGATTCACCCACTGATGCCATTTGTACCTGTGATTGTTTAATAATGGTACCATATATGTCATCTGTCAAGCCTTGCAGTCTCTGCTCAGAAATCTGTAATGCATATATGACATATGAAATGGTTGTCACATGCAGACCCACACAGTCACCACATGAACATTGTGAGGTCCACTACGGTGTTACACAGCTGAGTCATAGCAGCACATGCATTGTTAATCAGTATGACTACACACCTGTTTAAACTATCAGACCTCACGTTGTGTATCCAAGTCTTGCCTATGCATGATCAGTACCACAGACATGCACACGTATATGCACAAAGACCCACATAAATGTGTGTGCACATACTTGTATATGTAGGCACATAGATGTGCACACACACACACACACACACACACACACACACACACACACACACACACACACACACACACACACACACACACACACACACACACACACACACACACACACACACACACAACACACACATACAATACATATACACACACATATACCATATGGTGACCAGCAGTAGGTATCACTGCAGGTGGTGTGTGCTACTTTTCATAGATAAGTGGGAAAGCCATGTTAGTACTTGTTATAATCAGTGTACCACAACAATCTTTGCATGTATAGAGACATCAGTGGTCAGCACTGCAGTGCAAAGCTCAAGTTCTGTGAAGCCTCAACTAACTGCTGTAATGTTGTTGTTATATTTCTGATATAAAGACAGAGATGTGTCTATCAGTTGTGCTGCCTATGCTGAACTGTGTCTCTATAACAGATATTTCCATGGAAATATGGTCATCATAAGTGCCTACATCACCCTGTAGCAGGATCATCTCATGCTCTTCCATGCCATTAGCAACTACAGCTGCCTCTGCTGGTGATGTCATATTAATGGTTTATCTGGGGAGATCACGGTGCTGCCCATGTCTGTGGCTTTGTTCCAGTGGCTTCCTTGCCCATGTTTCTGAATCTTACAATGTAGGCCACATAACATGGGCATTTCTGTTTGCTTACCTATTCCTGAGACAGTGACATCAAGTATAGACTATATTTTTGAGCAGCTGTCTCATAAAATTGTACCTGTGAAGGCTCTGTCACCAAAGGTGAGCCACCCACCTTTGGAAGAATGTGTGGTATATACTGTGTAATGTGAGGTGTATGCCATTGATATTTTCTGACTAACCAGCTGTGTGAACTTTGGCTCTAGATGATTGTCAATGCTGAAGAGACACCCAGACCACATTTACAAAAATAGGCAAAAGGTACTTAGGATGGATGGATGGATGTTTCACTCAGTCTGTTGGCATGTTTATTTAAGTTTGCTAAGTGGAAAAATCTGATGAGGTACAACCAAATTTCAGAAGAGCCCTGAAAAGTTAAGCTCCACAGAACTGCAAAAGACATAAAGTAAGTAGAACAAGCTTAAGTGGAAAATCATTTACATTTATAATTAAGAAAAGATTAGCAAGATTCAGCACAATAATTAAAGTGTAGTAAAAAGGTTTCCTTCCAAAACCTTCCATAACTAATGCATTTATTACAAGCCCCATCTGTATACATAATACACAATATATATTGGGAATACTACACATGACACACGTCATGAAGTGTATCTGAGAACCTTTAAGACACTGAATTAGGATACTCAGCAATCAGATAAATAGAATGGAGGCTTAAGGACCTCATGCATGGTTACAGGCAACAAGATCTACAAGTTAAATATAGTTCTATTGTGCATGTATCCAGGATACAGTATGCTACGGAAATGTTTGTTCTACATAATTTTCATAACTAACTTCATTGTATCTCTTGAACTCTTTATAGAGCTATACAATACTAAAAATCTTCCTTCTTCCATACTTTTAGAACTTATTTCATTGCATATATTAAACTCCTTGCAAATGTTTCTTTACTGAAATGTAAGAGCACTGAACCTATTTACAATGCTTTCCCATGTCAGTCTCAATCCATTTATTTGCTGCAAGAACTTAGAGCTAAATGATTTATAATCTTATAAGACTTATAATAGACTTATAATCGTTGATGTAAATACTTTGCTGCACATACCTGTCTTGTAATTATATTTGTTTTTTTTCTGAGAATTGTAGCTGTTGTACTTCTGAGAACTGTCTTAAATTTGATTGTTAATATAGATGTACTATGATGGAGCTTTTTCTCTGGGTCTCCACTGAAAATGGGTTCTGCCCAGTCCAAGTTTCCCCCTCAACAAAGGCAAATAAAATAAATAAGTAAATAAATAAATAACTACATTTTTAAACTTCTTGTGGAAGTCACTTAAGTCGTTCAGTGTAAATTCAGGCACATAGCACATTGCAGCATGTAAATGCCCCATATCTGCTAATTATAAGCTTACTAGGGGGAATACTGGAGTTTTAGGTGTTGCCCTTCTTTTTCTTTTCACTGTAACTTTGACATTGTGCCTGTTTAAAACTCTGGACTCTACACACAGTGGTGACAGAGATACATATGCATTTTGTCTCAAATGGTTAAAAAGGGTAAGATGATCCCACTTATTATCATACAAATAAATACAAAATTTCCAGTCCGAGTCAGTACCACTATCAGCAAGCTTGGTGCTATATACAAATGAACGCAGGCAGGCTAAACGAAAGACAAGTCCAGTTCTTCCATTGCTGCTGTATGCTATTAAAGTGCACTCAGGAATGACTGTAAAAGGCATAAAGATATTATTTTGCAGAGTGATGTAGAAAGTTGATAATACTATATCACTACAAAAAATCCATTATTCACTTAGTGTACACTCATGTCACATAACCTAAAGCAGCATATACTACAATTTCTACAGTTTGGGCTGAAAAAGATTTCTAACGGTTCTCCATCTAGTTAGTGTTGGTGATAATGGGGGGGGGGGACTGAAGTAAGCCCTGTGTCTGACTGCTATGTAGAATGATAATCAGCAGACACTATGAGCAAAAAGTCTTGTCTAAAAAAGGGGGCCAGGAATTGAAAAGTTTATGTAATGTTGCTTAAGTTATATGATATATAGCAATATATGCAAAGTATAATGTTTATAAACATGAACTTGCTAATACAATATTACTTTTATATAAATGTAAATTGGCCTATGTCACAAGTGATAATTCAATAAAGGTGTTTTAAAAAATCTGAATAGGATGGTGTGATATAGGGAAATATTGCCAGTCCAGCCATCTGGAATTTTGTAAATACTATGCCATTTGTGAATATTGATATGATTTATACAGAACAGTATGTTATGTACTGAGCTAAAATGTAACCACAGCATGCTCTGCTGGCTTAGAACAGAAATGTATATAAACTATATACCTGTGCAAATGTATGTTTTAATAGTAGAAATTGGAACATACAGAGTTAACTTGGAAAACTTCAAGAAAATAAGTTGAAATTAAAGTGTTTTATGATTGTATCATAAAAGTTAGTTTCAATGCAGCAAGGAGACAAGATGTATAGAACTAGGATGCCTTCTGTATTGTTTTGTAAGTGTTTTATTGTTTTATGTCGTCTAGCAACTGCAAACATCTGAAGACTATGCATTTTTCACAGAGCTGCTAAATATTGGACACTGGCAATTTAGTCTGGGAACTGAAGTCAGATGACAGAAAGTGATGTCATCCAAGCTGACCCAGCAGTAATATTTAATATTAATTTGGGAACTCCCTCAGAGAGAGAGAGAGAGAGACTGTGCATTGTGTATTTTGTCTTGGACCTAGCAAGAACATCCACTCATCATCATCTGCACTTGTTCTGTAAGTAAGATTTAGGGCATAGTATCTCTTTTAGATATAGATAGGAATATAGTAAATATTAATTTAGATGGTTTCTGTATTTATTGGAGACTATCCTGCAATGTTGTTTTAAAATATTTCTTATGATTTTGAACTCTGAAGTTATTGTGTTGATGTATCAAGCATTGTCTTGTTCTTTTATTATTTATTATTAAATATATTTAAACTTATCATTGTGGCTTTTATTTGTGAGACATATTTAAGCTCTTAGAGTACTTGCATATGTATTTGGTGACACTGTACTGGACACTCCCAATAGCCTTGGGCTTGGTCAAAACTACCATTTGGATTATTAGTAACATTACTCAGTAGGATTGGACACCCTTTGCTAAGGGCCTAGAGTAGCTGATTGATAAGAGTGGTTGGTGGCAGTGATAACTACCTTCTAGTCTAGGCAGAAGGGGGCATAAATAGAAAACCTCTGCCAGCCTTTCCCAGGTGTCTGTGTGTGTGTGTGTGTGTGTGTGTGTGTGTGTGTGTGTGTGTGTGTGCATAAATCAGATCTCAAAATGTGTGAATCACCTACTTGGCAGGGATACAAATCACTTGTTAGACAGAGAGGGTAATGGAGGTTTTGGCTTGACCACTCAGCTGAGATCTCAACCCTATAGCTGTGCCAGTAGGGATTCTTATTGGGGATCTGGAAAATGAGGAAGTAACCAACCCCAGACTGACTGTGGTTTCTGTGTGATTTTAAGGGAAATTACACTTTACTGTGTGTGTACTTGTCATCCTCCCAGTGTGTATGTCCTCTAGCTGTTGCCAGTGGTGAGGATTGAGGCTCCTTGATCACTGGAGCAGTGCAGGGCCATCACATGTAAATTGGTGGACAGTGGTGGGATATCCACATCATATATTAATTGGCTTGTAGTGGTGTGGATACTGAATTTCTGCAGCCTGTGTACAGTGGTCACTGAACGTGTTTCTACTCTCAGTCAGCCACGCAGTGAACATTTAGAGTTTCACATCACAATTGTTTTATTTATTTATTTTTTTGTTAGCTTAGTCAGGGAGAGCAGGCAAGCATGTCAGCAGAGGAGTATGGCAAGCTGACAAAGAGCCAGTTTGCTGAGATCTGCCAGGCTAAAGGTCTGGTGCATGCCAACCTGACTAAGGCAGAAATTATTGAAGCTTTGGACACAGCTGCATCACAGACCAGTGATCAGGAGGACAACCAGGCTGGCCTTGGAGATGTAGAGCTCTCAGAAAATGGACAGCTCAACCTTTCCACAGAGGACTTAAAATTTATCTGGAATTAAACAGACTTGAGATGTAGACCAAACATTTGGAAATAGAAGCAGCAGAGAGATTGAGACATCCTGAGGCAGAGAAAAATGAAAAACTGAGACATATAGAGGCCAAGGAGAAGGAGAGGCAGAGGTTCTGAAGATAGCTGATGGCTTCCAGCCTAGCTAGATAGAATTTAGTAGATAATTCTGTCATTCGTAAATATTAATGTAAGCCACAGGCTGGTTCCCTTAAATGTGAAAAGGTTGTATTGAATGCTGAACTGGAAAAAATGTAATAGTGCACTCTGCTGTAAAAAAGCTGATAAGTCAAGCATTGTGAAATTCTTTGATCTAAAATTTGGAGCTGAGGTGTCTAGAGGGAGGCATTCTGCCTATTGTTATGAGGCCAGGGTTAATGGCTAGAATTTAAATGTATAATTTATTTTATTGCTATTAACCACTGAGTTTTTGTTAGCCTGGGAACCAGAAAGAAATCATGTAATCTGAAATGAATTAGTGGTACTGTGTTATCAATTTAAGGACAGAAAGAATGAGGGCATTTAGCATTTGCCTTGAGAACATCCAACATCACCAGCACTGTCTTACTTTATATGAAAGTTTATTTTATATCTGTGCTTTCTCTTACATATAGCTAAGAACTAGGAAGATTAGATTACTTTTCTTCTCTATTGATGTCAGAACTTTTATACTGCATAATTTTAAGTATTTCTCTGTGATCGCTGAATTCTTGACTAGCACTGTGTAGTAAGTATTGTCAAGTGTTTTTATTATTATTCAATATTTTTTTAAAACTTTCAACTGTGGCTGTTTTGTATAGAGATAATTTAAGCTCTAAGAGTACATTGCATGTATTTTGTGATGTTGTACAAAGCCACTCCAGTAAGACTTCACTGTTCAATTGCACTTATCATTTTGATACTAATATTGCACAGTATAATTGGACACCCTTTCATAAGGGCCTTTTAGTAGCTGATAAATATTAGTGGGTGGTGGCAAGTGGTACTACCGTATACTCTAGGTAAAAGGGGCACAGCTGGAGAACCTGTGCCAGCCTTTCCCAGAAGTGTCTGTGTGGTTGTACATAACTCTTATCTCAAAGTGTTTGTGTGTCAGCTACTTGGGCAGGGACACAAAGCACTGGTTGGACAGAGAGGGTGCTGGAGGTATTAGCTTGCCCACTAGGCTGTGATCTGTACCCTATAGCTATGCCAGTGGGGAGTCTTATTGGGGACCTGGAGAGAAAGTGGTAAACCAGCCCCAGTCTGACTGTGATCTCTGTATGCTCTTAAGGGAAATTGTACTTTACTGTGTGTGCATTTATAATACTTTCCCTATATGGACACCCCTCACTGGTGTTAGTTGTTAGGATTGAGGCTCCTTGACTGCTGGGCCAGTGCACAAGTGTCACATATCAAATGTTTGGCAGTGATGGGATATCCACACCACATACTAATTGGTTTGCAAATACTAATTGGCCTGCAGTGGTGTGGGTAGTGTGAATTCCTGTAGCTTGTGTACAGTGATCAGTGAAGGTGTTTTGTACTCTAAATCAGCCATGCAGTGAATACTCAGAGTTCAGATCACAATTGTTTTATTTCTTTTGTTAGCTTAGTTAGTCAGGGAGAGCAGGCAGCATGTAAGCAGATTACGAAAAGCTGACAAGGAGCCAGCTGGCTGAGATGCGCCAGGCTAGGGGACTGGTGCATGGAAAGCTGACTGAGGCAGACATGATTGTAGCTTTGGTCACAGCTGCATCAGGAAACAACAACCAGGAGGATGATCAGACTGGCAGTGGAGATGTACCACACTCAGAGAATGGACAGCTCAACCTTTCTGCATAGGTCTTAAAAATCCATTTGAAGCTAAAGAGACTTGAGTTGGAGGCCAGGCATTTGGAAATAGAAGCAGCTGAGAGACTGAGGCATCTATAGAGTGAGGACAATGAGAAACTGTGATGTTTGCATGCTGAGGAGAATGAGAAACTGCTATGCCTGGAAGCAGAGGAAAAGATAAGGAAGAGGCAGCATGAAAAGGAGATGCTGACTCTTCACCAGAGTCATGGAGGTAATGAGGAATGGAGTAACTGGACCTCAGAAGCACAAAACATCAGGAAATGTCTTCCGCAGTTTACAGAGGGGGATAATTTTGATAGTTTCATTCATATGTTTGAGAGGGTATGTAAACAGTATGATGTTGACCAAAGGCTCTGGGTATGGTTCCTGACCCCCTTACTTCATGGTAAAGTTATAATGCTGCCTGAGGACATGAGGATGTGGTTAGCTGATAGACAATGTGCTACTTCAGATGAGTTGAGGAAGAAGGGAACCTATAACTAGCAAGCAGGGCATCCTGCACAGGAAAGAGACCCCCAGTACTGCTCATGGATCTAAAGGAACCCATGGTGGGAAGCACAGACTGCCCCAACAGAATCTGCCTGTAGTAGGGGAAGCAACTAGTCCAGGTACATGTCCAGGACACAGGGTTAAATGTTTTGAATGCAACCAGTGGGGCCATGTGGCATACAAATGTCCATTGAGGCAAGGTGGTGAACAAAAGATGAGGGATCCAGTAAGTGGGGAAAACAAAATCCCAATAGTAGGTTGTCTTGAGACACAGAGTACCAAACTACCATCCTGTAGATGGATTTGGATGAGGCAGTACCATGTGTTAACGCAGTTACATGCAGTCATGCCTTGAGACAAGCATGTGGGTCTGGTAGCCTGGGGAAGACCCAGACAGACTGCATACTTGTAGCCAGGACTAGTGAGGTGGTTATTTCAGGGAGGAAGCTATGCTGTAGCAGTAAGACTGTAGGTGAGCCACAGCTGGTTGTGGGCACTGATATTCTCTTGGACAGAGTGACTGCAAAGGTGGAGGTGAGCAGTAGTACGCAGACTGACAGTGAGGCACCACTGTCAGAGGATGCCAGACTTCCTGTGGAATGGGAGCCATAAAGGGTTGCAAAGAGAGAGTTGAGACATGTTCGGCTCTCAGACACTACATTGCAAGGCCTGAGGAAGGAGCTAGGGAGCCACCTGATTCTCCAGAGAATGGGGAATCTGTATACTGGTACAAAGGGTTACTGTATAGAGAGTGGACCCCTGAGGGAGGGCTAGAAGGTGAGAAGGTACAGCAGTTGGTAGTGCCTAGAGCCTACCATCTGGTGCTTCTACCCATAGCCCATAATATTCCCTTTACAGGTCATATGGGTATAAAACATACAAAGAGACATATAAAGCAGAACTTCTATTGGTTTGGAATTTCCAGAGATGTAACAGGGTACTGCAGGACCTATGAGCAGTGCCAAAAGGTAGGCAAGGCAGGAGACAATGTGAGAGCTCCTTTGATGCCTTTGCCTGTTATTGAGGAGCCATTTAAGAGGGTAGCTATGGATACTGTGGGGCCTCTAAGTACCCCAAGTTCCACAGGGAAAAAGTATATCTTAATGGTAGTGGATTATGCTACACGATACCCTGAGGCAGCGGCTCTATCCTCCACTGAGGAAAAAAAGGTGGCAAATGCTTTGTTAGAGAGTTTCAGCAGGGTAGATTTCCCAAAAGAAATACTGACTGACAGAGGTGCTAATTTCATATCAGACCTGCTGGCTTGTCTGTGGAAGTACTGTAGGGTGAAGCACATGAAGACCACCCCCTACCACCCCTACCATCCCCAGACTAATGGTCTTGTTGAAGGATTAAACTCTACAATCAAGTCCATGCTATGGGCATTTGCAGACCAGTTTAAGAGGGAGTAGGACAAATATTTAACCCATCTGTTGTATGCTTACAGCAAGATTCCCCAAGAATCCACAGGTTTTTCACCCTTTGAGTTGTTGTGTAGGCATAGGGTGAGGGGACCTCTAGATTTAATTTTTGATGAGTGGGAAGGTGAGTGTGAATCTCACAAGGAGTCTGTTGTGGCATATGTCCTAAACCTCAGGACAAGGCTTAGGGAACTCATGGGCTTGGCCCAGGGGAACCTGGCAAAAGCCCAACAACAGAAAAAGGTATGGTATGACAGGAATGCTTGAGCTAGAGAGTATGCTGTAGGGCAGCAGGTAATGGTTTTCATTCCTGTCAGACACAACAAGCTACAAGGGGCTTGGGAGGGACCCTACAAGGTGGTAAGAAAGGTAAGTGATGTTAACTACATGGTGGAACTGCTAGGCAGAAGGCAGGGGCACAAACTGTACCATGTTAACATGATGAAACCTTACCATGATGGGAAGCCCTTGTGCTCAGTAATTGCAGTGGGTTGCAGGAGGAGTCTGAGGGAGATCTGGTGACTGATCTTCACAGTAAGACTTGGACTGACACCTTAGTGGAAGGGGTAGCAATGTCCAAGCAGTTATCTCCTACCCAGGTTCGAGAAATATGAACAGTTTTACAGGAGTTTGGGGACATGTTAACTGGGAAACCAGGGTGCACCCACCTACCTGGTGCAGCATCAGGTGGATACAGGGCCCCAAAGGCTTATTAGGCAGACCCCTTATAGGGTGCCTGAAAGAGTCAAACAGACACCGAGGGAGGAGATATAGGAAATGTTGGAACTAGGGGTAATTCAAGAGTCCAACAGTCCCTGCACCTTCCCAGTGGTGCTGGTGCCAAAGAAGGATGGCAGCACCAGGTTTTGTGTGGACTACTGGAAATTAAATAGTCACAGAGAGTCAGATGCTTACCCCATGCCTAGGACAGATGAGGCCCTAGAGCAGCTGGCTGGGGCTAAGTATCTTACAACTATTGATCTTACCAAGGGTTACTGGCAGATGCCCTTGACTCCCAATGCTAGAGAGAGGTCAGACTTTGTGACTCCGTTTGGCTTGTATGAGTTCACAAAGATGGCCTTTGGGATGCAAAATGCCCCAGCAGCTTTCCAGAGGCTGGTAGATCAAATCCTAGCAGGAGCAGGAGGGTTTTCCCTTGCTTACCTTGATGATATTGCCATCTATAGCCATTCCTGGCAAGAGCACCTTCAACATGTCATGGAGGTGCTCGGAAGACTACCGAGGGCAGGGTTGACCATTAAGCCCAGCAAATGTCAGATGGGTATGGCAGAGGTCTCCTACCTGGGACATAGAGTGGGAAATGGTAAGATTGGGTTAGAACCTGCCATAGTGGAAGCCATTCAGGCATGGCCAGCACTTGTTACAAAAAAAACAGGTGAGGGCATTCTTAGGGACAGCAGGGTACTACAGAAAGTTGGTCCCAGGTTATAGTACCATAACTGCTCTCCTGACAGACCTGACAAGGAAGAACAGGCCAGATAAGGTAGTGTGGACCACAGCATGTGAGAAGGCATTCCAGAA
The DNA here is from genome assembly GCF_019279795.1 of Protopterus annectens. Lineage (NCBI taxonomy): Eukaryota > Metazoa > Chordata > Ceratodontiformes > Protopteridae > Protopterus > Protopterus annectens. The sequence goes on from NC_056734.1 coordinate 213,465,024, forward strand.
GCTTAAAGAAGCTTTGGGAGGACCCTCTGTGTTAGACAGCCCATATTACAGCAAATAATTTGTTGTGCAGGTGGATGCTTCGAACCATGGGGTGGGGGCTGCACTTAGCCAGATTTCTTCAAAGGGATTAGAGCACCCAGTGGTTTATCTCAGTCACAGGCTCCAACCCAGGGAGGAATGCTATGCAGCTGTAGAAAAGGAATATCTAGCCATAGTGTGGGCACGGCAGAAACTTCAGCCTTATCTGCATGGAAGAAAATTCACTGTAGTTACAGATCACAATCTCCTAACATGGTTAAACAGAGCCAGCCAGCAAAATGCCAAGTTGCTAAGATGGAGCCTAGGGTTGCAAGCATATGATATGTCAGCATAGCACTGCAGTGGGAGTCGCAATGCCAATGCAGATGGGCTCTCAAGACAGGGAATGCGGAAAGGTATACTCAGATAGACGTAACCCTCTCAAGCAATGGTTCTCAAGGGTCCCTTGAAAAACTAGCTTGAGTTCTTGGGGGGGATTTCTGAAGATAAATGAAGGCTTCCAGCCTAGCTAGATAGAATTTTGTAGATAATTCTGTCATTTGTAAATACTAATGAAAGCCACATGCTGGTTCTCTTAAATGTCAAAAGACTGTATTGGATGCTGAAATGGAAAAAAATGTAACAACAATGCACTCTGCTGTAAGAAAGCTGATAAGTCAAGCATTGTGAAATTATTTGATCTAAAACTCAGAGCCTAGATGTTTAGAGGTAGGGATTCTGCCTATTGTTTTGAGGCCAGAGTTAATGGCTAGAATTTACATGTATAATTTATTTTATTGCTGTACCTTCCTGACCAGCTGCAATATCAAAAGGGCTATTAACCACTGAGTTTCTGTTAGCCTGGGAACCAGAAAGAAATGATGCAATCTGAAATGAATCAGTGGTACTGTGTTATCAAGTTAAGGACAGAAAGAATGAGGGCGTTTAGCATTTGCCTTGAGAACATCCAACATCAGCAGCACTGTCTTGCTCTATATGTAAGTTTATTTTAAAACTGTGTTTTCTCTTAGATATAGTTAGGAACTAGGAAGATTAGATTATTTTTGTATTGATGTCAGAACTTTTCTACTGTATTATTTTAAGTATTTCTCTGTGATCTCTGAACATTTGACTAGCACTGTGTAGTAGGAAGTAATGTTTTGTGTTTTTATTATTATTAAATATTTTTTAACTTTTCAACTGTGGTTGTTCAGTATAGAGATAATTTAAGTTCTAAGAGTACATTGCATGTATTTAGTGATATTGTACAAAGCCACTCCAATAAGCCTTGACTGTTCAGTTGCACTTACCATTTGGATAATAATATTGCACAATATAATTGGACACCCTTTCATAAGGGCCATTTAGTAACTGATAAATATTAGTGCGTGGTGGCAAAGGGTACTACCGTATAGTCTGGGTAAAAGGGGCACAGCTGGAGAACCTAAACCAGCCTTCCTCAGAAGTGTCTGTGTGGTTACATATAACTCTTATCTCAAAGTGTGTGTGTGTGTGTGTGTGTGTGCGTGCGTGTGTGTGTGCGTGTGTGTGTGTGTGTGTGTGTGTGTGTGTGTGTGTGTGTGTGTGTGTGTGTGTGTGCGTGTGTGTGTGTGTGTGTGTGTGTGTGTGTGTGCGTGTGTGTGTGTGTGTGTCAGCTACTTGGGCAGGGACATGAAGCACTGGTTGGATGGAGATGGTGCTGGAGGTTTTAGCTTGCCCACAAGACTGAGATCTGGACCCTATAGCTGTGCCAGTGGGGAGTCTTACTGGGGACCTGGAGAGAAAGAGAGAAACCAATCCCAGACTGACTGTGATCTTTGTGTGCTCTTAAGGGAAATTGTACTTGACTGTGTGTGTATTTATTATCCTTTCTGTGTATGGACGACCCTCACTGGAGTTAGTGGTGAAGATTGATGCTCCTCGAATTCTGGGCCAGTGCACGGGCATCACATATTAATTGTTTGGCAGTGGTGGGATATCCATACCACATATTAATTGGTTGGCAAATACTAATTGGCTTGTAGTGGTGTGGGTAGTGTGAATTCCTGTAGCTTGTGTACAGTGATCACTGAAGGTGTTTTGTACTCTAAATCAGCCATGCAGTGAATACTCAGAATTCAGATCACAGTTGTTATATTTCTTTTGTTAGTTTATTTAGTCAGGGAGAGCAGGCAGCATGTCAGTAGAGGAGTATGGAAAGCTGACAAGGAGCCAGCTGTCTGAGATGTGCCAGGCTAGGGAACTGGTGCATGGAAACTTGACTGAAGCAGACATGATTGCAGCTTAGGTCACAGCTACATCAGGAAACAGCAACCAGGAGGATGATCAGACTGGCAGTGGAGATGTACCACACTCAGAGAATGGGCAGCTCAACCTTTCTGCAGATGACTTAAAAATCCATCTTGAGCTAAAGAGACTTGAGTTGGAGACCATGCATTTGGAAATAGAAGCAGCTGAGAGACTGAGGCATCTAGATAATGAGGACAATGAGAAACTGTGACGTTTGCAGGCTGAGGAGAACTAGAAAATGCTATGCCTGGAAGCTGAGGAAAATGAAAGGCACAGGCAGCATGAAAAGGAGATGCTGACTCTTCACCAGAGTCATGGAGATAATGGGGAATGGAGTAACTGGACCTCAGAACCACAAAATGTCAGGAATTTTCTTCTGCAGTTTACAGAGATGGATAATTTTGATAGTTGCATTCATATATTTGAGAGGGTATGTAAACAGTATGATGTGGACCAAAGGCTCTGGGCATGGTTCCTGACCCCCTTACTCCATGGTAAAGCTGTAACTGTGTTGTCTAAACTTGCTGATTGTGAATATTTTGATTATACTACTGTTAAGAACTGTTTCTCAGAATGTTTTAAGCTAATACCTAAAATTTATAGGAAAAAGTTTTGGGAGCATAGACACATGGCAGATGAAAGTGAGTGTGAATATGTTGCTGAACTGAGAAAGTATTTTCATAGGTGGGTGAGTGGATGTCAGGTTACCACTTTTGAAGGGCTGGCAGACTTTTTGGTGAGGGAACAAGCCTTTGGCACTTTGCCTGAGGACATGAGGATCTGGTTAGCTGATAGACAATGTGCTACTTCAGATGAGTTGGGGAAGAAGGGAGACCTATACCTAGCAAACAGGGAATCCCTGCACAGGAAAGGGACCCCAAGTACTGCTCATGGGTCTAAAGGAACCAATGGTGGGCAGCGCAGAGTGCCCCAACAGAATCTGCCAGTAACAGGGGAAGCCAATAGTCCAGGTACACATCCAGGACCTAGGGTTAAATGTTTTGAATGCAACCAGTGGGGCCATGTGGCATACAGATGTCCATGTAGGCAAGGTGGGGAACAAAAGATGAGGGAGCCAGTAAGTGGGGAAGGCAAAATGCTAGTGATAGGTTGTCTTGAGAAAGCAGGGGTACTGAACTGCCATCCTGCAGATGTCCTGATAGGGAAGGATTTGGATGAGGCAGTACCATGTGTTAATGCAGTTACACACAGTCAGGCTTCAAGACAAGCATGTGGTTCTGGTAGCCCATGGGAGACCGGGACAGACTGCATACATGGAGCTAGGACTGGTGAAGTAGTTACTTCAGGGAGGAAGCTATGCTGTAGCAGTGAGACTGAAGGTGAACCACAGCTGCTTTTGGGTACTGATGTTCCCTTGGACAGAGTGACTGCAAAGGTAGAGGCGATTAGTAGTACCCAGGCTGACAGTGAGGCACCACTGTCAGATAATGTCAGACTTTCTGTGGAATGGGAGCCAGAAAGGATTACAAAGAGAGAGAGTTGAGACAGGCTCAGTTCTCAGACCCAACATTGCAAGGCCTGAGGCAGGTAGCTAGGGAGGAATCTGATTCTGCAGGGAAGGGGGCATCTGTATACTGGGACAAAGGGTTACTGTATAGAGGGTGGATCCCTGAGGGAGGGCTAGAAGGTAAAAGGGTACAAAAGTTGATAGTGCCTAGAGCCTACCATCTGATGCTTCTAGCCATAGCCCATGATATTCCCTTTGCAGGTCATATGGGCATAAAATGTACAAAGAGACATATTGTGCAGAACTTCTATTGACCTGGAATTTCCAGAGATTTAAAAGGATACTGCAGGAAATGTGAGCAGTGCCAAAAGGTAGGCAAGGCAGGAGACAAGGTGAGAGATCCTTATATGCCTTTGCCTGTGATTGAGGAGCCATTTCAGAGGGGAGCTATGGATATTGTGGGGCCTCTGAGTACCCCAGGTTCCACAGGGAAAAAGTATATCCTAGTGGTAGTGGATTATGCTACACGATACCCTGAGGCAGTGGCTTTGTCCTCCATTGAGGCAGAAAAGGTGGCAAAGGCTTTATTAGAGATTCTCAGCAGGGTAGGTTTCCCAAAAGAAATACTGATTGACAGAGGTGCCAATTTCATGTCAGACCTGTGGGGTGAAGCACCTGAAGACCACCCCCTACCATCCCCAGACTAATGGTCTTGTTGAGGGGTTAAACTCTACAATCAAGTCCATGCTATGGGCATTTGCAGACCAGTTTAAGAGGGAGTGGGACAAATATTTACCCCATCTGTTGTATGCTTATAGAGAGGATCCCCAGGAATCCACAGGTTTTTCACCCTTTGAGTTGTTGTGTAGGCATAGGGTGAGGGGACCTCTAGATTTATTTTGTGATGAATGGGAAGGTGAGTGTGAATCTCACAAGGAGTCTGTTGTGGCATATGTCCTAAGCCTCAGGACAAGTCTCAGGAACTCATGGGCTTGGCCCAGGGGAACCTGGCAGAAGCCCAACAACAGAAAAAGGTATGGTATGACAGGAATGCTCGATGTAGAGAGTATGCTGTAGGGCAGCAGGTAATGGTTCTCATTCCTGTCAGACAAAACAAGCTGCAAGCAGCTTGGGAGGGACCCTACAAGGTGGTAAGAAAGGTACTTGATGTTAACTACATGGTGAAATTGCTAGGCAGAAGGCAGGGGCACAAACTGTACCATGTTAACATGATGAAACCTTACCATGATGGGAGGCCCTTGTGCTGAGCATTTGCAGTGGGTTGCAGGAGAAGTCTGAGGGAGATCTGGTGACTGATCTTCTCAGTGAGGCTTGGACTGACACCTCAGTGGAAGGGGTAGCAATGTGGTATCTGTGTGCTCTTAAGGGAAATTACACTTTACTGTGTATGTACTTGTCATCCTCCCAATATGTACGTTCCCTAGCTGTTGCCAGTGGTGAGGATCGAGGCTCCTTGATTACTGGGCTAGGGCAGGGGCATCACAGATGGAATCAGTTGTTACAAGTTGACTTCTTTGAAACTAATTTTGAAGACCCACAGTAACAACTGTAGGATTATATGAAAATGTTGTCTTATAGGAGCAGTAGATTTAAAATAATGCATGTGAGCTAAAGAAACAAAAAGATATATGTTGGCTTCCACAAAAATTAAACATATTACTTGAACTGTACTTTCTAGGTGACCCTTTCCATTACATCCTAATCTGATGTATCCCACCCAACTGAAATAATACATTTCTAACTGGACTTTGTGCCAAACATGTCTCAAAGGTAGCTTCAGCATCCTTAAATAGCATAGTTTATGCATCATCAAGTTACTAGACTAATAAAAAATGAAAAGCAAGTGCAGTACAGCCTATTTCAGTAAGAGGAACTAATTCAGTCTTCTGTGATATCTCAGTATATGATGTAAGAAGATTTCTAAATGGAAAACAATACATTCCAGGTGTGTATTAAGAAAGAAACCCACTATATGAAATATTTAGTATACAGGCCAAAAAAAAACAGCCTTTATGTTTTACTCGGTTCATTGAAATACAGTATCTGAACATAAATAACATACAGTGGGATATCCATTCAATCAGCTGTAAAAACTGCTTCATTCTGTATTAAGATTCTCATTTTACACTATCACTGCTATTAGTGTCATTAATGCTTTATCACTTAAAAATATACGTTGAGATCCATGTAATGCCAAAACAAGGTATTTGGATCACTGAACTGTACTGTTTGTTTATTTTCCAGAGTACAGAGTTTACAAAAGATTAAAGCAGTTCATACCCATCTGTTATTAAATGCAAATGCTAAGTCCCTTGTAATAGTGTTACACATGCAGAGGTTTTCCAAGTAAATCCTTGAAAGCTGTGTATCCTCGTCTTTGCAAGGCTAATGTTCTGGAAACTAAATTAAAGCTGGTGGAGGTTCCATTTCAAAGAGAGCGAGAAAAGCATAGAGACAGATGTGTGTGTGTGTGTGTGTGTGTGTGTGTGTGTGTGTGTGTGTGTGTGTGTGTGTGTGTGTGGTGTTTAAAAAAAGAAAAAAGAGTGATGGAGAGAGAAAAACACTTTATAATACTACAGCTGGGAGTCTATTAGCTGGCTTCATTTTTGGAATGATCAGTTTGACAGACAGGATCACTAAAGATTAGAATGTGAATAGAAGAAATTAAACTAGTCAGAGGCTGTCAGCATTACGGCTTTGATTTCAATATTGTGGTGAGAATATTTAAAACTGTGTGTATACATTTGCACACACATATTTTTGTATATATGCACAGCATGCACTTTTAAAATAGCTCAGTAAATAGCAGTATTAAAACTACTAGCTACATTTAAAGATAGTACAGAATATTTTCTTTAATACATTTGAACCTGATAATGATTTATTTCCATCAAACCCATTATACCAGCTTTCTAATCCTACTGTTTGCAGTATCATAAAAGACTGCCCATGGTTCTGCAATTATTAACATATATATTCTGATATGTCTCAAATGTTACATATAAGAAAAGGTTTGTGAATATGAAGAGAAGCAAAGAAGATCATGGCACAAGTATCTGCTAAATGCAATTTAATTTCTAGTAGTCATTCTCCCAGTCTTAAATATAAACTGACATCAATTCTGCTTGAGCTGGTGGAAGTTTAGATGGATGTCAAACAACTCAGGACACTTAACAAAAAAAGAAGGGGGAGAGTTATTTTGATATTCCATTTGTGATATAGAGATGTGAACTTTCATTTCACCTTAGCCAATGACATTTCTCATGATACAAACATACTGAACAATGGTTGGGATTTAAAAATGGCTATTGCATGCTGTGTGGGATGTGGGCATGTGCAGGGTGCTAAGACACAGATAGTATAGTTATGCAATACTCAAAACAGCATGTTGTGCATTTCATGCGAATGAGTGCATAATGATGTGGGAACAAGGAACTCATGCAAATGAACCACATGGATTATGTAAAAGAAGAAAACCATAATGATGCAGAGATTGGGCTGGGTTATGAGAGGTAAACATAGCAGCCACATACTCAAGGATACTGTGGCACTACGTGGAACATACCTATTTTGAATGACATGATTTGTGGTATATAGTGGGAGCCATACTAGGAACAGCAGTAGTTGTAGTAGCACAGCAGCATATGTTTGGATCTGCTATCACAGCCAGTGGCCAGATTATTATGGGTGGTGGCCCTCAGTCCCACTAGGGAAGGTACCAGTGGTGCCTGATATAACACAAAGTCAAAGTGTGTCACCTGCAAATGTAATTATGGGAAATGCATGGTATGCCTATTCCTGTGTATACAAAACTATGAGTTGCTTTAACCATCTTTGATACAATGGCATTGTGACCTATGAGGAAACACATTAGAGATATCACAGGCATCAGCTTCACAAATCTGGAAACAGTTCATGCTTATAATGCTACAACATGTGGAAAAACATATTTGGTTCCACAGGAGAGCAGAGAAGGGAAACAATACCATACAGACATTTTATGACATATTCCATTTCCCTGAGTTCTTGGGAGCCACAGATTGCATGCATGTTTCTTTCAAGTCCATATCTAGTCCAGAGGGATTTCAATGCATCAACAGGAAAGCTGTCACTCCTGGCAATATCAAGTGGGTTGTAATGCGCAGGGCATTATTTATATAGTGCTCATACACCATCTGGGCAATGCATAGAATTAACACGTTTGGCACACATGCAACCTATACTAATGGCTCCTGCAAGGGGACTTTCCATGGGATCATCTTGTTGGTATATGCACACAAATGTGAGTGCACATATAAGAACACACACACACACACACACACACACACACACACACACACACACACACACTACAAATATGTTAGATTGACAGGTCCATACACAGAGGTATTATGCCACATGTAATTTGTTGTATGCTGCATGTTGCAGGCTGTGCCTGATATATCCTAGACACCTGATTAATGACCCCAACTAGACCATACAGGGAATAGCCCAAAATGCAGCCTATGCAAAAGCATGAAACATGGTGAAGATTGGATTTAGACCACTGCATGGATGCCTCTGATGTCTCAACACCTCAGGAGGGGCACTGAAAAACAGTCCAGACATATGCAGAAAGACATTTTGCTGTATACATCATGCTATACAACATGGCATTGGGCAAACAAATGAAGCAGCTGCTGGATATCATAGCAGAGACTTCCGTTTTAGTTGCAATAGTAGTAGCAGCAGAAAGGCAGGGTCAAGAGTCAGAAAAGGAACATGCAGCAACAGTATCACAAATGAGGCTGAGTCAGATGCAAGACACTGCAACACTAGCAAAGAGGCAGCACCTGGTCCACAACTACAGTCATGATACAGACAACATTGAATAAAAGTATGCATGTGGTATTAAACTCAAGCTATGCAGGACAATGCACTGAATGTTCACATTGGACATCAGACTTAACTAAACATACACAGGTTAGGAGGTGGGAGGAGAACACCAATTATCACTTGCACAGGTGTGGAGAGCGCATTTACATGTGACTATGACTATATTGTGGAGCTGGATTATGGGAAGCAGAACAAGTAGTCACATACTCTAGGATGTTGTGGAGAATCAAAGATCATATTCTCCATCTGTGGGGTCAAGCTGACACAACATGACTGCTGGCGATATCCAATGTCTTAGCAAGTAATGTCAAGGCAAAGTGTGCTCCAAGATAGGGAAGAGAGAAAAATAATGGAGCATACATTTGCAACCTGTTGAGCCATTTCTGGTTTTCAGACAGGGATCTTCACAGCCCACAATATGGATGGTGACCTTAACCTGGGGCAGCAGCAATTTGTGCACACACATGTAAAAGTAATGATGTCCCAGTTGAGGTCTTTGTAGTTGACTTGGGATGGTCTGTGGTGAGCCACCTGCATCTGAAGCCTCCCACTGACACAGGCTGCATTGCTTGTGGTGACAGACCAGGTGAAGGTTGCAGCATATCTCATGGAAGCACCCACAAATTAATATTTGTCACCAGGTACTACAAAGGCATGGTGTTCTCCCTGTCTGTATGTTCAGTATGACTGTCCATTTGATACACATCATCCTACTAGATTCTGAGCACACTTAGCATTCCCACAGTGTTATAGCTGGCAGCTGATTGTACCTAGATCACTGTTCTGCACATCAGCTGTTTAATTCCATATGTTATAGCCACATCAGGGGCAGTTTACTAGTCATGGTGGTGCAGCATCCCCCTTACATCTATCCCCTATTGTGGTATGCCTAAGTCAATGGTGGGGGACACAGACAGAGTGCATGAGGGACTCACTGCTGCAGGAATTACATTATTCAGTGTTATGGTTATCTGCTTAGCCTGTACCTTTACAGGGCCTTTTGTAATTGTGGATGTAGGTAACTCCTTCCCTTTAGTGCTGCAGGCAGTGCCACATTGCCAGTAGACAATGCCACTTATGTGTTGCAATCATTGTCAGTCACAGGTGTCCTGCTGATGTCAAACCCATGTTGTTCTGTTTTGCTGGATCCTCCTTCAGTGCAGTATGTGAAAAAAATATGTGAACACACGTGGCAACATAGATGTATGTGTGGGTCTTGAAAAAAACAAAAAACGGAATCTCAAATGACTGAAAATTCAAAATACTGAATGATGGAATTTGCCCCTTCACTGCTGTGTGATCTTGGAGTTGGTATATATAGTTAGCAGGGGGTGTGGGGGATGTAACTCCCCACATGAGGGGTGCAGGGGGGGATTGCCCCTTCATTAAAAATGTGTTCAGTATTTTGAATTTTCAGTCTTTTGGGATTTAGTCTTTTGGTTTGTCAGTCTCCTGAAGTAGACCCACTGCAATGCACATTACTATCCTGCTGCTTCCACTATTGACACACATAGGTGCTTGGTGATAGTCCATATCCCACAACTATGTCACCAGATATACAAGGAGGCATTATCCTTGGCCAAGGAGCTACAGCAAAATCTTAGTGATCACTCTGACTTTTGTCTGTGTTGGTAGTCTACTACAAGTAGTGGACTTGTCTTTCACAGTTTCATGTGCCTTTTTCTTTGCATGGATTATCATACCATTAACCTTTCATTACACCTAGTGTAGACAGAGATATTCTAGCCACCCACAGTATTCATATCCTGCCCAGCCCCTACGTAATTTGGTCCCAGTAGTACTTGTCTTTTGCACCTTTGTTCATGAGACACTGGTAATGTGTGCAGGGCACATGTAGCAGCCCTTCATTCTCCCAGCTAGGGATAGTTCAGTAACATGCCAGTGTCATGTGTTCCCAGTTACACATACATCATGGCATCTGTCTTTCTCACTCTAAAATCCACCTTGGGTTTGTTATTGTGCAGAGGCACTTTTCAAGACAAGACGTTTTCCTCAGCTCTGGTAAGCTCCATATTTACAGAGGCTTTATTTAAATTTGTGTTTTTTTTTACTTTTTTATGGTTGCAAGTGGTGCTGTGCAAAAGGTGTGAGTGATTTATATCATACCAAGAAGATCCAGTTAACATGGTGGTTATACTAATTAAGTAATTTAGCACCTCTGTGAATTGTCATTGATGTACACAGTGCTACCGATACATGTCAGCATTAGCAGTGCATATCATGGGGGAAATGACGCATGTGACCTTTATGCATATGCATAAAGCATGTGGACAGCTATAGTGTCATAGAGCAGAGCCATGGCCACATCATAGTGCCACAGCATGGAGCTACATAACACAACACATGATTCAAAACTATAATATGGTTCTCTAGGACAGTAGCTAGCCCATACCAGGTTTCATTGCTGTTTGGACCAACCTGTCAGCCACTACATCTGTCCCAATCCTGGTATGTTCCTCCTTTATGTGTCATTTTCCATTTTCTGTCTGTTGACTAACTCCCATCACCACTTGTCCACACTTTCTACACAGTTGTCTTTCCACTTTCCTCCCCACCTTTTACGTGTATACTTCCCTGTATATCTGTGTTGGTGTTCTGTGTTACACTTTGCTCCTGCTACCTGACATTTTCCTCTATCCCACCTCTACCATCATTCAGTGCCATCCCCATTTTCACGTATATTGTAAAACTTATAAACAGTACAGTTTCTCTAGAAAAAAAAATACCCTTTCTTGCCCCAGTCTTTCATACCTTATAGTTATTTTCTGAATGTTTCTTTGCTTGCTGTTTTCATCTTTTGTACTTTTTTGTCTACTCCTTTTCCTTTCATTTATATGTGAAACAGGCAGTTGACTATATGTTGACCACCACATTACTCAGCTGTGCTGATCTTTTTATTTTGTTCAGGCATTAGGTCCATCTGGATAATGCTGCATTGCACACATAACCATGCATTGCACATGTGATTGTGCACTGCACATGTGGCTATACATTACACACATGACCATGCATTGCACACTTGATCATGCATTGCAAATGTGATCATGCATTGCACACTTGCTCATACATTGCACACATGACTATGCTTTGCACATGTGACCATGCATTGCACAAATTACATGCATTTCACACCTGATCATGCTTTGCTTTGGCTGCACTCCTTGCCTTAACTGTGTTGTCCTTCATGCTGACCACACATACTTATCTAACACTGCTCATGCCATGTCACAGCCTGGCACTGTCTTATCCTATTACTGTTCTACCTCTCTTTTTATAGGCAGTCCTTTGGTTAGTATACAGGCACTATGTACTGCTTATTACATGTTTAATTATACATGTGGCCTCCTTGAATATTAGTTTTGTACATTAGAGCATCTCTTGTCTATAAATTCTAACCAGTATCTTTACATATTTCATTACTATCAAAGCTCATATGCATATTTTTCAATCAATAATTACATTTTCATCTTTTTTTTTTTTTTTTTGTTTGCTTTTGCAAAACCCACTTAAATACAGGTACTGTTTAATTTAAATTTTACTAAATGGAAAAATATGTCTCTTGTCTTACAATAAATAAATGTTTCCATGTATTTAGGCAGGACTTTTGAAACTATAAACTAGGTTATAAGTTTCAACAATGTCATTATATAGCCAGTACCAAATATTTAGGTATCATCTTCTGTACTCACTAGTTTTCTGTTTGCTTGTCAGTTCACTCTAAGTTTCTTCATTCAAGTCAAATTTCAAGAGCTGTTAATTCAAGCAGGTCTATTGCTTTATGTATTTTTTATCAAATTAAGTGGATTGAAATGATGTCTTATTTGAATGAATGCTTGTTTTGTTGCTGACTGATTTCACGTTGAAGGGTGATTCAATCAAATGACTAGTTTTGCTAATTTTATATAGTTTTGTGGTTAGGCTCTATTTGTTTTATTTATGTATGCATTTGTTAACTAGGTAGATGTGCTTGCCTAATGACCATTTTCAGCCATAACCTGGACCAGTGGCATACAGTTTTAAATATTTACTGCATAGGATATTAGTCACAGAGGATAAAGCAAGTATAAACAGGATACATGACACTAATATACAGCATGTACAGTAAATAGACAGGCCTAGACAATGCGGTTACACTTGGAATACAAGGCAGTATATATAACTATTATACTATGGTATAGCAGTTTACACATCAATCAGTGCAAGATGGCAATCATGACAACATAAGTATGCGTTGTCAACAGAAAGAGCACTCTTCTATAGGTTCATAATTTGGGAGGGAGTAAGTTTTGTATTTGTAGGGGTTTGAGTTATTTTTAAATCAAATTTTATGTCAAGCATTCTGCCATGTTTTAGTATTTCATGAGCTTTATGTTGGTTTGATGTGTGTTTCAAATGTTGTTGTCTACATTTTCTGATTTATTTCAGTAGGTGCTGCATGCAGATTGCTATTTGTGCAAGATCACTGTGTTGTAAAATGGATTTTCTTCTTGACTCTCAATGTTATGTGACTATGAAATTAGTAAAGTTAGTAATATCTAAATAAGTGTGTGTGTGTGTGTGTGTGTGTGTGTGCACGCGCGCACGTGCATGTGTAGTCTATGTGCAAAAATTATGTTATTAATCGGTTTTATTTATTTAGTTGGTTAGTTATTGTGTGATGTTTTGCTCAATCTATGGGAAATGAGAAATTTTGGTGGCATTATTTGTACTGTTTTGAGCCATTATTTAATAGGAGAAACTGATTTAATACCTTGGAATTATTATATATGACTTTCTGTCCGCAGACAAATATAACAACAAAAAAGATATTATCAAATTATTGGGTGTGTGTTGGATGTGCAACCATGGAGTTAGTATCTATAAGTAAGAAAGTGCAGTGGGGCTTAAGGGGTAGATGTCCACTATATAAATGGATGCATATGTATGTTCTACCATCTTGAATGGAGTTGTTAGCAGGTAGGTTGACTGGCACAATTGTAGGACCACTATTACATTTTAGATAATGACTATTGTTTAGCAATCATAAAAGAAATGGTATTTGTCTGTCACTTTTGTATTCTTTGTATGATATTCAACAGGGTGTTTATGTGATGAAATGTAAGTGATTATTTACAGGCCATTGTCTGTTGTAATTGACTGATAAATGATATATGTAGTAAGTGAAGGTTAGTTAGGACAGGATGAAGTTAAAGAATAGACACTTTCAAAAACTCCATTTTGGTCTGAGATTTTTTTATGAATCCAGTATAGAATAGGGGTTTTTCCTTAAATAGAAGATTGCTAAAATTATAAAGAAAGAGTAAAAAAAAAAACCTGTAATAGAAAATTATAAAATAAGGATTAACAAGGTCTATAAGGGGAGACAGGAACATAAAAAGGTGGTAAGGAAGGCAACACACGAAGCTTTAGATATTTTTGAGGTTTAGGTAAGCTCATCTTTAGAACCTCATTATATGATGAATAATGTATATTTTAATGAACTTGGTCAGGTGTGGTGTGTGGTGTTGCGCTGATGATTACAGTGCCTGGGTTTACAGTGTGTGAGATTTTTGCATCCAAGGGGAATCATGTATATATATCTCTCACACATTGGGTTATGCTGTTTGAATAGTAGATGATCATCAGACAGCATGAGACAATTCTTACACTGTTTCAAGATACCCATCCAAATCAGGCTGGCTACAGAAGTTGTAGAGAAGTGCTGGTCCACGGTTTCAACAGGAATGACTTGGGGGCCAGGGTTCTCTGTAACTTCTTGGGGTTTTGCTTATTTGTTTGTTTAGGATTCTGTGTGGGTGGACCTGCACCTAAGGTGTAGGGAAATGTCTTGTTATGTGGTCAGGGGGTGTACTGCAGCTCAGGGTATGTTTATTTGTACTTGGTACAGGTTATTTGAACCTCAGATCTGGATTTTTAAGATTCTGTAGACTTTGCAGGTAACTTATAGAGATAAAATCTATTGCACAGATAACCCTCTATACAGTAAATCTAACAGTGGTGGTATGCAGCTTTTTTCTTCCCTTTTTGATGAAAAGCCCATTTCTCACAGTTCAGCTCCACGATTCCCAGAGTCATAAATAAAGGACCCTGGGTGGGCACAGCTGTGTGCTCATTATAGTAAACTAGGTAAAGAGGGATCCAATCAAATAAATCTGACACTTGAGGTCTGTAACTTCAGCACTTGTTATAAGTCACAATTCTTTCAGTCCTATGTCTTTGAGCAACAGGTTAATAACCACAGGAAGGTTAGCATTTCAGAAACTTTAGCTTTTACAGTGGGGTCAGAGAAAAAGTAATTAGTATACAAACATTGTACACCTATGGTGCTCTAATAGCAGTCCTCTGCACATTACAAAGAAATGTGGTGTCTTGTACTTTGGCAGGAATACTGAGAATATTAATGGTTCATGTAGCAACTAGAGTAAGGAAAATACCTCAGAGGAGTTCTAAGCATAAAAATCAATTTATTAGAATTAAAAAGTAAATTGCAGTCAGTTTTGGTCAAGAGCTTTCATCCTTTAAATTCACATGACTTTTATAGAACCAAATTAGTGAATGAGGGTTTTCATCACATTTAAAGCAGAAAACAGTCGCATAAATAACATCATAATCCCCATCTTAAAGTGCCAGTGCTCATTGAAAAATACTACAATTATATGTCAACAGTTAAAAACAAAATAAATTACTAGAATGGAAAAAACATTGTGTTTTTGTATTATGGACTGCTTTAAAACAGATACACTAAATGCTTAATAAATAAAACCAGTTATAAAAACATAACAATTAATCATGAAGTAAATAAATTAATTAATTGTAAATACACTTTGTGTAATAGAAACACATTTTTACCTATATGAAGTGTCTATGTATATTTTTTGTTGAATGGTGAAGTCTTAAGTTGATTGAGTATGTAGCCATACTTACACAAACACACACACACACACACACACACACACACACACACACACACACACACATACACACACGCACACACGCACAAACGCACACGCACACACACAATGTATGTCTGAAAAAAGAATGTAAAATGTTGCAAAATATAAATATTGCATGTAATTCAATGTCACAACTTCAAGATAACTCCAGCCAAATACAATTAACATTTAATTAATTATTTAGTTAATTAAATATATATAAATTGATGTGTGTTAATTACAACTTGGCTGCCCTTAACTTCAGTACTGAATTATTGGAAATAATAATTTAACCTTGACAGAGATGCAGCGTTTAATCTTAATTGCCAAACCAACTCCTTATGTTCAATATGTGTCTCTCTCTTTACAACCCTATCATCTGGTGTAACAATTTCAATGTTTTCAAAATAAAAGTTTTTGAAATATTAACATTCCAAAATATGTTTATGAAAGGCATTATCTGTATTTTTCTTTATGTCAAAATAATGCTAATAAATTCTTTTACATAACATTATCTCAGTCTTACCAATATAAAATGATTGGCAGTTCGAACATATAGCAATATATATCATACCAGCTGCCATACAATTGCCTTTAAATAAAAAAAAAAAAAAAAAACTTCTGATGACAAATAGTTTTATACTTCAACATACCACCTTTTCCAAAATATACAGACACTTTTTACAGGCACAACAATTAAGTGTTCTTGTTTTCCCTTGTTTTGAGGTCTCTATCTTTTTATTTATTTCAAAAATATGTTTGAAATTTCTATCCACTTTAAATGCAAAACTAAGTGCATCCCCTGTTAGGAATATTAATGGTTGACTTATTAACTTAAGTTATTAGCATTGCTAAGATGAGCCCTGCTTTTTACTGTCAAGTTGCAATAATTACAGATAATTGCCACGCATTGTCGTTTATTTGTTCTGCTATATTGCTGGATTGTATGTTAAAGAACAATCATGCAGTATATTCTTTATTAAATTTCAATTGTGTAGCATACAGAACTATTCTCCGCACTTTCTACTGCCTGATGCTTTGTAAAGAAGACAGTGATTATTTTAGGCCATCACTGGTCCTGCATGTGTCATACATGGCCAACCATTGCTTTCCTTGTTGTTTGATGATGAATTCATTAGTAAGCTGATTTAAATAGATTGTTTTTGTAAAGTCATTTTTTTTGTTATCTCTTTGTTGACAGCGAATGATTGTGAGAAGGCAGCACTTCTGGAAAGATTATAGTTTTCTGGTTGTGCTTTGGTGTATTCTCCTCAATGATATAATAGAGAACAAAGATGATTACGGAATTGTAGAATCTCATTTTGGCTTGCAGTGAGATTTGATTGCAAGACCAAAGCTGATAGGAAAGCCTGGAAAAGGAAAGTAGTGCTGTGTTGATTCTGATATTGATACCCTGGGAATAGAGAGATGATATACTTATAATATTTGTGCCCAAACATGTGAAGAAGCTAACACCATGTACATGTAAGGAAAGATCAAAGGTTTCACATAAGAAAACTAGTGTGGCTACCAAATTTATACTACACAGATAGATTATAGCAAGTCTAACTGTATTCATTGTCATATAGGGTGTCAACGGATGATTTGTGTCTTGTCTTCAATACACTATTGAATCCATTTCTTTATTAGACCCTGCAGTTGGAACATAAAATTCATGGGACAAACACCAAGTTGGGATACTTTGCACTAAAACTTAATTTAAATAAAGAAGAAAAGACAAATTCAAGGGTAGACATACCATGATCCATTCAGTGTACCATGCGTGCGGTCCAGACATCCAAGGGCATTACATTTATTGCTCAATCTCGTGTGACTGAAACCCACTCGTCCCTCTAAGATGTTGGAGACAACCGCACTGGGCCACACAACTATTTAGCATGGCAGAGAATCATTTGTTATTGGAATTAACCAGACAAATCACTCCACCAACTAATAATGGCCATGCATCACCACCCACAGAATTGAGAAAGAGCTATCCATCTGTTAATCCTTTCAATGTCCAGGCCGAGTGAGGTTTCCTGTATTGAGTCAAATTAAGCTGCAAGCTCCACTTGGTTTCCTGGAAGCTCTATGGTGGGTCATGGGAATAATACCACTGGATCACTAGTTGGCATCGTTTATGGTCGGAACTATGGCGGTATCTGATCATCTTTGAACCTCCGACTTTCGTTCTTGATTAATGAAAACATTCTTGGCAAATGCTTTCTCTTTCGTTTGTCTTGTGCCAGTCCAAGAATTTCACCTATAGTGGCACAATACAAATGTCCTTGGCCGTCCCTCTTAATCATGGCCCCAGATCCGAAAACCAACAAAATAGAAGCAAAGTCCTATTCCACTATTCCTAGCTGAAGTATTCAGGTGACTGGCCTGCTTTGAACACTCACATTTTTTCAAAGTAAATGCTTTGGACCCCCGGGACACTCAGTTAAGGGCATCAAAGGAGCGCCGAGAGGCAGGGGATGGGGCAGGCAGTAGCTCACCTCACGGTGGACTGCCAACCTGATCCCAAGATCCAACTATGAGCTTTTTAACTGCAGTAACTTCAATA
Organism: Protopterus annectens; assembly: GCF_019279795.1. NCBI lineage: Eukaryota > Metazoa > Chordata > Ceratodontiformes > Protopteridae > Protopterus > Protopterus annectens. The sequence continues at coordinate 213,483,217 of NC_056734.1, forward strand.
TATGCTATTAGAGCTGGAGTTACCACAGCTGCTGGCACCAGACTTGCCCTCCAACAGATCCCCGTTAAAGGATTTAAAGTGTACTCATTCCAATTACAGGGCCTTGAAAGAGTCCTGTATTCCTGTATTGTTATTTTTCATCACTACCTCCCCAAGTTGGAAGTGGGTAATTTGCACGCCTGCTGTCTTCCTTGGATGTGGTAGCCATTTCTCAAGCTCCCTCTCTGGAATTGAACCCTGATTCACTGTTACCCATGGTCACCATGGTAGGCACAGATAGTACCATCGAAAGTTGATAGGGTGGACATTCGAATGTCACATCACAGTCACGACGGGCATGCAATTGGCCTGAGATTATCTAGAGTCACCAAAGCTGCCAGGCTGAGACCTGGATTGGTTATGGTCTGATAAATGCATGCATCCCTGGAGGTCAGCACTTGCCAGCATGTATTAGCTCTAGAATTACCACAGTTATCCAAGTAACGGTGGAGCGATCAAAGGAAGCATAACTGATTTAATGAGCTATTTGCAGTTTCACTGTAGTGTCCGTGTGCACTGAGACTTTGCATGGCTTAATCTTTGAGACAAGCATATGCTACTAGCAGGATTAACCAGATAGGAGCACCTCGGCAGGTGGGTGGAGAGGAGGGGCCGGAGCCCGCACCACCACCAACAGGAGTGGTTCCTCTCCTCATGGAGGGGGCACCCCTGGTGCTGATTGTGGACTGGCGACCGGGACCCTGGAGGTCCATGGGCTGGTGTGTTGCGCATCAGCGCTCATAGCCAGAGAGAAGTAGGAGAGTGCCCCCCCATGCTTCAGCCGTGCATAGATGCCGGGGGATGGTGGCCATGTCACAGGACTCGTTTGCCTCAGCCTGGGCTCATCAGTCTCACCTGGACTTCAACCCCGAGAGGCATAGAACACTCCACACCTACACCTGCGCCTCGTTCCCAGGGCAGAGAAGCTCAACCCGCAAGTTGTGACCCACAGAGCCACCCCACAGGGGCCCTTCACTAGTGGGAATTGTTCTGCCCGATTGATGGTTTGTGGGTTAAGGCACGTCGATCCCATGTGGACACCTGGTGGGACATCACCTGGGGTTAGGACCTGAACTCTGACTGGATGCCCTGTCATCCCATAACTCCTGGAGGCTGCAAAATTGTGCTGGATCATGCATGCCCACCGGACGATCGGGGGAGCGAACCTGCAGGGGGCGACCAACCCCTTGGGACTCCCCACAGCCATGGAGGGGCAGATCTGCTCTCATACGGACTTACAGCCAAAAGGAAGAAGCACAGGCGGGTGCCTCGACCAAGCGCAGACACCTTGCAGGGTGTTCCACCAGGGCTGGACCCGTACCTGGACTAGCACGCTGATGGGACACTCCATTGTCCCTTAACTCCTGGAGGTTGCCAGATCGTGCCAGATCACCTGTGCCCACCAGACAATCAGGGGCGCAAATCTGCAGCATGTGACTGGCCCCTCGGAACTCTCCTGGGCTGCAGAGGGGCAGATCTACTCTCATGAGGACTTCTGAGTTCCCTCCTTTCTGATCTAGAGCAACTCTGCGAACTTTGCGATTTTTCAAGAATGTCTTTGGGTACGGGGTGAGGTCAGATGCCTCTGGCCAGACAGGAGATCTCTGGGCCTTGACGCAGTCCACCCGGCGCTCCCTTGAAGACCTTGATCAGGGTCGACCCCTATGGGCATCCTGTTGACCCTGCTGAAAGACATCCTTCCCCGGCCTTTGCCCTGACTCGTCTTGGGGGACCCCGCCACCTCCATGTCCACTGCAGGCTGCCAAGCTGTGCCATGTCATGGGTGCCCTCAGAGCCTCTCCTGGGAGCTTTGGTCCAATCCTGGATGGCCTCACAGAACTCCCCTCAGCCGCCAAGGGGCAGGCCTGCTCTCATTGGGACTTTCACAACCCCCTCCTTTCTGATCCAAATCTCCATGATCTCCATCTCCCGCATATCCCCTGAAGGCTGCCAAATCATGCAGTGTCCCCATGTCCTCGGGCCATCTCAGGAGAGCATCCCCTGATCACGGCCCGCCTCGCTGAACTCCCCTTGGCCACTGAGGGGCAGGTACACTCCCATCAGGGCTTCTGTGTCCCCCCTGCTTTCCCATCTAGAGCACCTCCAGGGACTTTGTGATATTTTGGGGATGTAGTTGGGTACCGGGCGAGGTAGGACACCTTCACCCTGCCTGACAGGAGTTCTCCAGGCCTTGCAGATGCCCACCACATGCTCCCTTAAGGACTTCCATCATGGGGGCTCCACCTGACCCCACTCACACAGGGAGGAGCTCTCCAGGCCCCGCAGCCCTCCACCCAGTGCTCCCTTGAGGACTTCCATCATGGGCAGGGTCCACCTGAATCCACTCACCCAGGGAGGAGCTCTACAGGCCCTGCAGCCCTCCACCAGGTGCTCCCTTGAGGACTTCCGTCAGGGTCGACCCCCATACGGGCCTCCCCTTCAATCCTACTGTGAGAACACCTTCCCTGGCCTCTGCCTCTGACTCACCTCAGGGGATCCCACCTCTTCCATGTCCTCTGTAGGCTGACAAACTGTGCCATGTCACGCGTGCCCTTGAAGCCTCTCTGGGGAGCTTTGGTCTGATCCCGGCCGGCCTTACGGAACTCCTCGCAGCCACCAAGAGGCAGGCCCACTCTCCTCAGGACTTCCACATCCCCCTCATTTCCAGTCCAGAGCTCCATGGTCTCCGTCTCCTGCATATCCCCTGAAGGCTGCCAAATGCTCATGTCTGGCCTCGCGGAACTCCCTTCAGCCACCGAGGGGCAGGTATGCTTCCATTGGGGCTTTTGTGTCCTCCTTGCTTTCCTGCCAAGAGAATCTCTGGGGCTTTGTGATATTTTGGGGATGTAGTTAGGTACCAGGCAAGATCGTATGCCTTCACCCTGCCTTGTAGAAACTCTGCAGGCCCCGCATATGCTCACCATTCACCCCCATAAGGACTTCCATTGTGGGGGCTCCGCCTGACCCCGATCACCCAGGGAGGAGCTCTTGGGGCCCTGCAGCCCTCCACTTGGTGCTCCCTTGAGTACTTCCATCATGGGTGGGAGCCACCTGACCCCACTCACCCAGGGAAGAGCTCTATGGGCCCCACAGCCCTCTGCCAGGTGCTCCTTTGAAAACTTCCATCAGGGCCGACCCCCATATGGGCTTCCCCCTTGACCCTGCTGAGAGACCTCCTTCCCCGGCCACTGCCCCTGACTCGCCTCCATGTCCCCTGCAGGCGGCCAAACCGTGCAGTGTCACGTGTGTCACACATGCCCTCGGAGCCTCTCCAGGGAGCTTTGGTCTGATCCCTGCTGGCCTTGTGGAACACCACTCAGCCACCGAGGGGCAGGCCCACTTTCATCGGGACTTCCACATGCCCCTCCTTTCCATTCCAGAGCTCCATGATCTCCGTCTCCCACATATCCCCTGAAGGCTGCCAAATCATGCAGTGTCTCCGTGCCCTCGGATCCTCTCATGGGGACTTCCCTCCAATCATGGCCAGCCTCACAGAACTCCCTTCAGCCACAGAGAGGCAGATCCACTTTCATCAAGACTTCCATGTGCCCCTACTTTCATGTCCAGAGCACCTCTGGGGTCTTTGTGATTTTTTGGGGATACCATTGGGTACCGGGCGAGGTCAGATGCCTTCACCCTGCCTGGCAGGATCTCTATGGGCCCCACAGATGCCCACCGCTTGCTCCCTTAAGGACTGCCATCATGGGGGCCTCCACCTGACCCCGCTCACCCAGGGAGGAACTCTCTGGGCCCCGCAGCACTCTGCCTGATGCTCCCTTAAGGACTTCCATCGTGGGTTTGTAGTATAGTAGCTGCCTTGATTAATGGACAGCTTTTAAATCCTGTTTAAACAATGCATGTCTCTCTTGCTACTATTAAAAAATCAAATTGCATTGAACACTGTAATTTTGAAAACAAAAAATGTTTATTGGAGCATTAAAGAGCAGCATAATGCTGATCATATTTTCCCAGTATCACAGGATTCATCACAATGAAGAATGACATTCAATTTATGAAAGCCATATACTGGGTTCATAGGTGTTTACTAGGTTAACAACCACAAGGACATTTTAAGCCTAGCCATGCATCCCAAATCTCTGACAAGTTCTGATACCTTTAATGAGTGTAAGCAGGGGGTTGGGAGATGAAACATTTACATGCAGTGGCCTGGGAGATGAAGCATTTGCAGGTTGCCTTTGTCCATTAGAGACACAGGTGCCAAACCAGGGATGAAGTTCCTGTTAACCATTCAATTGTCCAAGTTGCACTTGAATTGTGTTAGGAAGGAACTTTGCTTCACATGGATGGGGAGCCTGTTCCATAGACGGGGTAGTCTCTGGGATACATAATTGTCTCTCCAGCAGGTTCTTTTTATATCACAGGCAAGGTTTAAGTCTTTAGAATGGGTAATTCTGGTGCACTTCTTTTGTGGATATTCAGGAGGTCCATCAGAGTGAGGTCTCACAATGCTCTGTATGCCAAGCATAGATCTCCTATCAAAAGCATGTAGGAGACAGAATACAAGGATAGGACCTTGAAGAGGTCTGCATCGGACATTTTACTCATGCTCTGTATTCTTTTAGTGAGGAACCACTGTGGCTATTCCAATTGTTGGATATTCCTGGCTAAGTACATACCAAAGGGGGATTTGTACTCAATGATAAGTTTGATAAATGCAGAATACAGTAGTACAATGACTTCCTTGGACTTAGATGCCATACTTTTGTTTATAAGTTGCACAACATCAAATGATTTCCTCACTACTGTAGACACGTGACAGTCAAAGGCTAGGTTACTATCTATGTGTGTCCCTAAGTCCCTGACTACTGGGTCAACTCTAAGGGGTGTGTTGTCAATATGATAATTACTAGGGGTTGATAAATTCCCAATGGAAACTGTTATGTATTTCTTGGCATTTAGTTTAAGCCCGTGGCTCTGAAACCAGTTGTTTGTGTGTGTCAGCCCCTCCTGGAGAACATTTGTGTCAGTGTGGAATTCAATGACAGCTCCTAATTTGCAATCATCTGCAAACTTAGTCAGACAGAGACCACTAACACTGGCCTTGACTTCAGAGAAATAAATGCCAAAAATGAGCTGTCCAAGGACTCACACCTGAGGGACTTCACTTCTGACTGGCCTCCCTGTAGAGGTGGACTCTACTTTTCTAAATTCCTGGGTCCTGTCTGTGAGCCAGTTAGCTATTCATCGGGTGACATACGAGTTTGTACCTAACCTCTTGAGTTTGTCACCAATGCCTGAGTGGGGTATTGTGTCAAATGCCTTGGCCAGGTCAAGGTAGACAGTGCAAACTATTTTTCCATCATCCATTGCTTTAGTTACCTTTGCAAAAAAGTCCACCAGGTTGAGTAGGCATGATCTGCCCTTGACAAAACCAAACTGGGCTGGTTCCAGTGTCTGGAGGTTTACTATGTCACTTTTGAACATTTCCATGATAATTCTTTCCATGGCTTTACATATAAGACTAGTGAGACTTATGGGTCTGTAGTTTCCAGGGTCTGTAGATGTTCCACCTCTGTGCAGTGGAATGACTGTTGCTGTTCTCCATTCATGAGGCACATGATGGTGAAAGTGCTCACCAATTTTCATTTACTCTGTGATTCCAATAAAGATGTTTTGTTTTCAAAAATTAAAATAGTGTTAGCTTTTTTTGCTCAGTTGTGGTAAGGTAAGCCAAAGTACAAACCCTGCTTGCCAGGTGCATGGTTTTCCACAGAAGTTTGGACGGTTGGCTATTGTACTATTATGAAATCATTAGAAAAGGTTAGGGGTGATAAGAAATGTAGACATAGGTTCATGTAAGTACTGCTTCTAGACCAGTAGTTCACAAGTTTGTTACTCATACTTACGAACCTTTACATCTGATCTGTTTTAGGTTAAGTACAAACAGATAGTAAAATCAAATACAATACATATGAGAATCAGAGAAGGCAAGAGTTAAAAAAGGGCTATGAATTTAATTTCCACTGATACCATAACATGTGGGTGTTGTCCTCCTGATTCACCTTGCTTGCATATTCACTTTTGATGCCTGGATGGCCTGAAGACTATGGGTTCTGTTCCAACACTAGTTACATGGATTCACGTTCTGAAAGTATAATTTCTGTGTAGCATTAAGTGGTTATTCAAATGAGTTGTTAGATTGGTGTAGCACAGTTGATGGCAGATTATGGTGAATTCGTTAGAAATTATAGGGAGCATTTTTACTGGTTTCTTGTCTGTGCCCTAATTCAGTTTATATCATAACTTACTTTCATTTTATAAATTTCTGCATGTCAAAAGCCCATTCTAAATTATAAAGCAATGTTGTACATCATCCAGCCATATTTTCTACATTACAAGACTCAGGTGCCTATCATATTCCTTGCAAATGCTTTACATTAGCCCCATAATACCCATATCCCGTTATGTTTGAATTTCTCTTTGAATAATTTACTTTAATCACTACTTTAATTTAATTTGCAGGAATTATGTAAATGCATTATTTTACAATACATAAACCCCATTTCTTTATCCACTCCTACCTCACATCCTTTTGGCAAATATAATTCTTTTTTCTCACACCACGTCTGACCTTCATCAGGAAATATATGAGTGTATGTTTTAAATAAGATCTCTAAACATTTCTAACATTTCCTTGGTGCATTGGCCAACAGGCATTGATTTAGATCTCCCCTGAGCATAAACCACTTCCTAGTATGGCAAACCTAGTCCAGAAAACGGATAAGTTAAAAAATCTATCTACTTATCTAGGCTCCCTGATGAAATGTCAGTACTTGTAACACCATGTACCAATATGCCAAAAGAAAGACCAAAACTGTAATAGAAGAGTGGATATTGAAAATTGCTCTTCTCCATTAAACTTCTTTTTTTGCGGGGGGGACAGGCTCACCACACTCACTGAACTTATATAGGACAGTGCACTGCAGAATAACAGTGATGGATTATAACTACTTCCTACCATCCTTCTCTTGTATAGTCAACTGTTCTGTTTAGTCTTGAATATCTCTATTTATATATTGTTATCCTTGTATGTACCACTACTGTATGACCTTATGTAATGCATAATTTCTTATTCGTAACAATCTTTATTCTGTTTGGGGCTTTCCTCCCCAGGTTTCTGCTACTTTCCCAGTCAACAAACATTAAATAAGTAAATAATAAACACATCTGAGAATAGGTTAAACAAACTTGCAACACACTTGCAAGTGTAAACACTGAAGGGCAGACATAATATTAAACGACTGGAGTAACTGAGTCAACATCATTCTGAAATCAAGATCACCCGTTGACAAAATTAATCACATACAAACGTGAACCTAATTATGTAATTTTCTTTGTTTATGTTACTCTTTGAGAGCAGTGCTGTCAAGCTAAATTGTGGGTGAGGTATTAGCACATGCACAAATCAGGTTTTGAAGTGTTGAATTTATAATGTAAATTAGTCATACCCGATGCTGCTGTATGCTGACTTTCATGCAACAATCAGTACAGAACAGGCCTTACAACAGGGATCAGGTACATTAATATAGCAGCAGGATAGTGATGTGTTAAGGAAAGGTGTAGCAAGCATTTATATCCACAGGACTCAGACAACATGCTTGATCCATCTAAATTCAAACCTTTAGAATACTGTAAGAAAAATCTTTACACCTGATTATTATCTAAGCACACCACATAACAGGTCAGACTTCTGATAGCTCACATTTGACAGCAGATTTCAGGAAACATGAATGAATGTATGCATTCATCTTCATTATCCTGTTGAACATTGTAATATGTACATCCAACCTTCAGCTTGTTCAAATGTACATTTAACTTAATATACATAGCTAAGCACAGTAGTGTATAGTGCAACAGAGTTCTACTGCTGAAGGCAATAAAATTACAGGATATCGGCATAAGCTGTGTACTTCCATTTAGCCTTAGTTGCATTTGTTGTGCAGTACCAGAGATGGTGCAAAAACAGAGGTGGATGAATGGGGATACAGAAGGGAGAAGATACACTGACAGGGTATGATGGAGGAAGGGACAGAGGAGCTTATGACAGAAGGATAATGATAGATCTTAACCATATTTTGCCAACAGGTAGACATCAAATAGTGTACAAAAACAGTCCATAACACTTAGGTAATTTCTGGATTAGAACCCTTGAAAGTAGTAAAAGAAATCTGTCTATAAATATGAGCATTATCACAACCTGCCACAAAGGGATTACTATTTCACATTTAAATAACACAACTGAAGCACAGTGACAGCTTAGCAGAAGGGGTGAAAAGAGACAGATGCAGACAAAAATAGCAACAATATGTTTTGGGGGACATGTAGGAATATCTGTATGTTGTGTTACTCTTTTTTATTAATTCATCATTAATCTGTCATGCTCTGTACAATAAAGTGTTTGCTATAGGGAGAAATAAGGGGTGGAAGAGAGAGTGCTGCAAACACAAAGACACAAGCCGAATAAGTCTGCCTGATTGACTTTCTCTGTTGTTGTTGCTGCACTGTTTTGGCAAAGATATCTTGCTGCACTCTTCATATTGTATGTTAATGAACTGTAAAATGGAGAGAAATACAGATGTTTGAAGTTAAATATATAAAAGTAATATGAAATGTTAAGAATTAAAACATTGACCTACAGCTGCTATCAAACCCCTGACACTCTCAGTCTGCAAAGAGGGTAATTATCTCAGCAAGCCACATAGGAAATCCTAATTCATTACATCCAGCAGCCTAACAACTGCTACATTAATTGTTTCACTGTACTTATTTTAGTCTACCTTTACTCTGCATTCTCACAATGCAGCAGGTTTAAGTAAATTTTGCATGAAAGTAACCTGACTACTGCAGATTAAATTGAATCATCAGCTTTGGCAATAAGAAGTTAAACAGTGCTGACTGTCACTCATCATTGTTGTACTATGCCAATGTCCACACAAATGTTGAGGATGTAAACTGAAGACTTTTGCCTGGCCATTTTTGGCCATATGGTTTGCATGTGAATCTATTTTTTGACCAGATTAAACATGTGAAAAAAGAGTGGAGAAGACAGTGGTGAAAGTGGGATTGGCAAGCAGAGGGTAAAACACAGGTTAAAGAATACAGGAATATGCAGGAGGGTGGTGGGAGTGCACTATAACTATCCACTTATTCACAACATAAATGTACAATTGTACACACAATTTCATGACTTTGGAGAGTCACAACACCAGTGACGGGTGACAACAGAATAATGTATAGCCAGAATCAAGTGTGTCAAGACAGCACATAGGTGAAGCAGAGAGCTATTATTATTTTTTGTGGGGTAGAGGAAAGGTGCTTAGGAATGAAACAGTCAGGTAGGTAGGGTAGGTAGGAAGCATGCACAGACAAACAGGATATACAAGACAGATTGGGATAGTGATAGAGACAAAAGGTTGAGGGTCACCATGATTGGGGATAGGTAGGTGTTACTTTTGTGTTGATATATGAATAAACACGTCTTTTTGGGTTTGTTTTAGCAGCGTTAGTCTATGCAAACACATCACTGTAGAGGCTTATTGACTATGACTTAACTAACCTATATACGAATTAACTACTGCGATCATACATGCTCACTCACTGGCTACTTCTACAAAATGGCACTAGGGATTGCACGTGTCTGGAATTTATACATGCACACACAGCCTTGCATGTAAGGCATAGCACACACACATTACACTCTGATATACATCCTCCCTCTTTGAGAAATAGATCATGAAATTTGTCATGAGATTATTTAGGATGCAGAAATCATAGATAATCTAAAGACATGCATTATACGATACTAAGTACACAGATATATACAATCAAGTCCATGTTGCTGTGTATTTCACACTAGGCTTAGAAACTCATCCATATCTTGTGACATAATCAGATTTAGCAACTGGGAAGTCTCTGCAAAATGGTTGACTTGTGAAATGTTCGAATTACTCTCTGGAACAGAATCAGCCTTTTGAACACATTTTGGTCTGGAAACAATGTCTGACTCATTCTTTGATTTAGAGTTTGCATCAACGATACAATGTTGAGTTTGCAATGATGATGATTCTGGTACAGGAAGAATATGTTTGCGATTCCTCCTATACTCCACCCCTTGGAGCTTACCAAATAGGTTCTTGGTTTGGCACATATGCCTGTAATCTGTCCTCTTCAATCAAAACCTTTCATTGTCTGGATTCATACTGCCTTTCTTTCCTTCAACAAACAAAGTAATCTGCTTGAATTGTCATAACTAGATTTCTGAATATTACACTTCCTAAACTACTGAGCCTTTATGGTTTTATTGTTCTTAGAATTAGGCTTCAACAAACTGGATGAAATAGGTAGCGTAGTTCAAGTTTGTCTGGAAAAGTAGACTTTGAGCAGGTGAGCCAAGAATATCATCATGAGGAATGTTTGAGATTAAGAAAATTCAAGAATACATTGGTATTGTCGCTCTTTGACCTTTCAAGTAATTGCTTTACACTCTGTACAGCTTGTTCAGCTAGACCATTAGACTGCGGATATTCAGGAGTATAAGTGACATTTACAAAGGTCCATTCTTTGCAAATTTCTGAAACAAGTGATTAGAAAATTGAGTACCATTGTCAGAATAAAGGTTGTGTGGACTACCATGAACTGAGAAAAGATGTTTTAACTTAGTGATAACAGCTGTTGAATTAAGTTTGGTAGCAGATCAATTTCAAACCAATTCAAGTAAGAGTCTACCAAAACCAAATAGTGTTGATTGTTCAACTCAAAGATATCAGTTGCTACAGTAGACCAAGTTATCTCCGGTATTGGATTTCGCTGAAGCGGTTCTCTTTGCAAATGCACTGTGGTACTATTATATACTGAACAAGAAGAAAGAACTCTATCAATGTCCCTTGATAATGTAGGCCAAAATACTAGTTCTCTTGCTCTTCTTAGTGGATAACAAACCTGGATGACCACAGTGCAAAATCTGAACATATTCTTGCTGTAGGGAAGCTGGAACAACAATTTTGGGACCTTTGAAAATAATACCATCTTCCATCAACAATTCATCTCTGCAAGAAAAATGTGATTGCACTTCAGGTGATACACTAGATTGCTTTGATGGCCATCTGACATTGATGTAGTGATTAAGCTTTTGAGAAACACGATCAGTCATAGTGGGATCTCTCAACTCATCAAGTCTAGTGGTAGAAAAATTACACACTGAAGTTTCAGCATCAAGCTGTTCTGTGGTATTTCTAGGTGATCTAGATAAGAAGGTATCAGACAGAGCAATTTACCTTTAGTGTAGACCATTTTGAAATTGTACTTTTGCAACTTGAGCATAATTCCGCAATCTCCCTGAAGCAGAATGCATAGGTTTTTTTAGAATGGCAACAAGAGGCTGATTAATCAGTTTCAATCTGGATAGTTCAACCATATATATAATCATGAAACTTGGAGAATACTATTGCCAAAAGCTCTCTCAATTTGAGCATAATGCAGCTTGGTTTGAGTTAATGTCCTAGATGCATAGGCTACTGGTCTGCCCTTTTGAAGAATAACTGCGCCTAGACCAAATTTTGAAGCGTCACAAGAAAGAACTAGTTTATTCACATCATATTACCTTAACATGGGTGGCTTGGCAATTTTCTGTGTAAGGTCATCAAATGTCTTCTGATGATGTTCTAACCATGACCATACAACATTTTTGCATGTTAGCTCTCTCAAAGGTGCTGTCAACTCACTGAAATCTGGGATAAATGTGCCTAAATAGTTGACCATGCCCAGAAATGCTGTAAACTTTGCACATTGTCTGGTGCTGACATCTCTAGAATTGCTGTTTGTTTGGTATGGTCAAGTCTTAAGCCTGTACTTGTGAACAAATGTCCTATGTAGGTTACTTCTGGAAGTCTGAATTTGCACTTCAGAGGATTGAGCTACAAATTTACTTCATGTGCTCTGTCTAGAACTTTCTTGAGGTTTCTGTCATGCTCTGCTTCACCATTGCCTCCAGTATGGCACAAGGATAACCTGAAAAAAATAGTTCCATTGCACACTAAAAAACTCCACTTGCAGAATTGTTCCAAATGGCATCCTTAGGAATCTGTATCTGCCAAATGGAGTAGTTACAAATGAGGATTTGTGATCAAGCATCACTTGCCAAAATGAACTCTTTACATCCAAAACATAAAATACAGTAGCATTTGGTATCAGTGCTGCAACTTCAACTGTACGCATTGGATGATATGGTCTTTTTAATGCTTTGTTCAAATCTCTAGGATCAATGTATATTCTGATTTCATCTTAGCCTTTTTTTTGTGAGTAGCTACCATGGATGACACCCATTCAGTTGGTTCTGTGACTTGACAAATCACACCTTGATGCACCATCTTGTCCAACTGAGCTTTGACTTTATTTTGCATTGCTATTGTAACTTTATGTGCTTGTCTAACTACTGGAGTAACCTCGGGATCCAACTTCATGGAATACACAGCTGGAAGTTTGCCCAACTTGTCATGGAAAACATCAGCATACTCTGAGAAAAATGGTTTCAGAAAAACTCGAACTTGGAACTGCACTCACATGATGATCTTTTTTGGCAAAAGCAAGCAGATTAATTCTCAAAGTATCTTTGAGGCCTAGCAAAGATTGCACTGGTCATCGGACTATGTAGAATAATAAGTTGTAACAGTTCTCAGCCAAATAATATGAAAGTATTACTGAATCTTCGGTTTGAATTTCTTCACCTCCATACACAAGTCTCACATTGCTGGTCACATTGAGTTGTTCATTGGTTCTCATTTTTGCAAATGTGTTTGCTAATATAACATTGCACTCTGCTCCAGTGTCTACTTTGAGCTCTATGGATTTTCCATTAATCTGGACCGTGCAAAACACTTCACTCTTTGTTAATAAGTTTACTACATCAACTCTTTCTCCAAGTACTGAGACACCATCCACATAAAAAGCTGACTGTTTTGGCTCTACTTGATCAACTTGCTTCTTTGTGCAACCTTTCTTTACAACATCTCTAGAATTGCTGTTTGTTTGGTATGGTCAAGTCTTAAGCCTTAAGTCTTTGCTTGATTTGCAAAACATTTGGAAATGGTTCCATTTTTTACACTTGTGGCATTGCTGACCAAATGCTAAACACTTCTCTCCTTTAGATTCATGATTTGCACCACAATTGCAACAGTTAACAATAAAGTTAGATTTGGGTTTTGCTGACTCATGTTGGTGTTGCACTGCAATGGTGGTGGAGCTTGTACTTTTTCTAGAACTTTCTGGAAAGCTTCAAACCTTCTTTGGAAACCCTTTGGCTACCCCTCTCTTAGGCCTGTTTCTGTTTTCCATGTGTTGCATAATATCTATGTTTGCTCTGGAGTTCTTCAAAACCATGCTTTTGTCAATTGAAAGCATACTAGTATGCCTTTCTGTCACCTCATGGATCTGACAAATCTCTGTTGCTTTACTTAATGTCAAATCACTGTCATGATGCAAAATCTTTCTCACTGCAGCACTATTAATGCCACATGCAAGTCTGTCCTTTATCAGCTCATCTTTCAAATCACCTAACCGACATGTTTTAGCTTTGTTCAAGTCAGTTATATAAGCTGCAAACATTTCCCCTGGTTTCTGATCTCTTGTGTAAGGCAAATGCCTTTCTAATGTAATGTTCATCTGGGGATTACACATTTCTCTGAACTTGCGCTTCAAACACTCGGGGTCTTCCCTTGATTCAGCCTTCACAACAATATGACGGTCTGCATCTTCACCTTCATACACCGCTGGTGCATATGCAATTGAATGTTCTCTTTCTATGGCCTCAGGTCCTGCTAAATGTAACAAAAATGAGTGCCCTAGTATTTGCATCTCTATCTGCATAAGCTGCTTGTACTTTTGTTCAAATATTCTCCAGCTCTCTGCAATATTCTGATTAAATACAAGTGGTTGAGGTTTTTGAAATCCATCTGCCATATTAACACATAACAGCGAAGGGACTTGCAAATATGTACAAACACACACACACATGTGCATAAGCAATTGGCATAAACACAATTTGTTCCATGCTTTAGTACTTTGTACTTGTTCTTTCTCTGTTTCAGCTTATCAGAATTGTGCAAATAAATAACCTCGTAGCACATTCAAATAACTGGACTTTGTGAAATAAACTTCTCAGGCTTCTCAATGCTTTATTGCACTTTGTGAAATAGCTTTTTAGATTTCTTGATGCTTTACAAAACTTTATGGAATAACTTTTCAAAGTTTGATACTTTACGAAGCTTTGCATAATAATTTCTTGGACTTTTGCAATGCTTTCTGAAATCTTCAGTTGATAAAAGTGGAAATACTGAATCATTTACTCTCTGAATTGATAAAGGCAAAAATGCTAAAGTAGTCACTTGGAACTTTATTGATAAAGGTAGGCATGCTACAGTCATGCGCCATCATTTGTAAAAATCACTTTAAGAAGCATTCAAGAACTTTACGATGCAACTGAGCAATTCATGAGCACTGTAATACTCTTTTAATCTTTTGTAAGAAATGCCTTTTAGCAATGCAAGAAACATATCAAGCAACTGTACAATGCAAATAAATTGACTTATGTTGCCTAAATTCAATTTATTTTGAAGCATTTACACCTTGCAACAACCTCATGCAATACATTGAAATGTCCCTAAAATGGTGATACCTTGCTAGGCAACTCCTTACAGTACAAGAAGCATTTTGTAATGGAAGCTGTGATGCCCATGCACTGGCCCAGCAATCAAGGAGCCTCAATCCTCACCACTAACACCAGTGAGGAGCATCCATATAGGGCAAGGATAATAAATATACACACAGTAAAGTACAGCTTTCCTTAAGAGCACACAGAGATCACAGTCAGTCTGGGGCTGTTTTTTCCTTTTCTCTCCAGGTCCCCAATAAGACTCCCCACTGGCACAGCTATAGGATGCAGATCTCAGCCTAGTGGGCAAGCGAAAACCACCAGCACCCTCTCTGTCCAACCAGTCCTTCGTGTTCTTGCCCAAGTAGCTGACACACACACACACACACACACACACACACACACACACACACACACACACACACACACACACACACACACACACACACATATTTTGAGATAAGAGTTATATACAACAACAGACACTCCTGGGGAAGGCTGACACAGGTTCTCCAGCTGTGCCTCTTTTACCCAGACTATACAGTAGTACCACTTGCCACCAACCACTAATATTTATCAGCTACCAAAAGGCCCTTATGAAAGGGTGTCCAATTATACTGTGCATTATTATCCAAATGGTAATCATAACTGAACAGTCAAGGTTTACTGGAGTGGCTTGGCCAGTACCACTATATACATGCAATGTACTCTAAAATAGCCACAGTTGAAAGGTTTAAAAATATTTAATAAATAAAAACACAAGACAATACTTCTTACTACACAGTGCTAGTCATTGCTAGGCATTTGGTCAGCAATGCCACAAGTGTAAAAAATGGAACCATTTCCAAAAGTTTTGCAAATCAAGCAAGCCTCACTCAGTTGTAAAGAAAGGTTGCACAAAGAAGCAAGTCAAAAGTTCAGAGATCATAGAGAAATACTTAAAATAGTACAGTAGAAAAGTTCTGACATCAATACAGAAAAAAACTAATCTAATCTTCCTAGTTCCTAGCTATATCTAAGAGAAAACACAGTTCTAAAATAAACTTACATATATAGCAAGACAGTGCTGGTGATGTTGGATGTTCTCAAGACAAATGCTCAAATGCCCTCATTCTTTCTGTCCTTACATTGATAACACAGTACCACTGATTCATTTCAGATTACATCATTTCTTTCTGGTTCCCAGGCTAATAGAAGCTCAGAGGTTAATAGCCCTTTTCATCTTGCAGCTGGTCAGGAAGCCACAGCAATAATAAAAATTATACACGTAAATTCTAGCCATTAACTCTGGCCTCAAAATAATAGGCAGAATGCCTCCTTCTAGACATCTCGGCTCCGAGTTTTAGATCAAAGAATTTCAGAATGCTTGATTTATCAGTTTTCTTACAGCAGAGTGCACTGTCACATTTTTTCAGTTCATCATTCAATACAGTATTTTCACATTTAAGAGAACAAGTCTATGGCTTACCTAATATTTACAAATGCCAGAATTATTTACAAAATTCTGTCTAGCTAGGCTGGCAGCCTTCACCTATCTTTACAACGGCACTTTGCAAATAGACACACCCAGCACAAGAAACTTTCTTCAAGTAACTCTGCTTTGACTAAATTTTATGAGACAGTTGCACTTTGCACACAGTGAATTCTCTGAAATACATGCACAGTAATAAGCACACACTTTAGGCACTTTTACACACTCTGAGGTACTTTGAATAATTTTAATTACGCCCTTGATACAACATGAAGTCGTAGTTATGCCCAAACACAACACTTTGCCCAAATACAAGCTGTCACCTTGCTTTATTCTTGCTTATTGTGCCCTTTTCTCATTTCTTATTATGTTCTTGTTGCTTGTTTAAGCCTTTTTGTTATATCCAATGTGCTTCTCATGTGTTTGTTTTACTCTAAACATGCCCAGTTCTGCCTTAAACACACTTGATTTGTCTTAAACATGCTTGTTTTGTACTCTAGAGCCACTCACCTTGTCAAATACTTTTATCTTAAACATTTTCTTTAGTTAACAAACTTTTCTGTACTTTCCGCTTGCCCAGTAATATGGTTTGTGCCCCTATAATGCCCTTTCTTGCCTCTTTTTGCATCAAGTAAATAATTCTTCTTATTTTTCATTCCCTTTCATTCTTTCTGGTTGTGTTTTTACTGCTTTCTCTCAGTTTTACCTTGTTATCATCTTTACATCTCATAGCTCCAAATGTTCTTCCCTTTTCCATCCCACTTTTGACACCATGTCACTTTCGTGTTGGTACATGAATAAACGAGTCTTTGTGGGTTCTGTTTTTGCAGCTTTATTCTGTACAAACACATCACTGTAAAGGCTTATTGACTATGACTTAATTAACATACAGAAAAAACTACTGCGATCATACATGCTCACTCAATGGCTGTTTCTACAAAATGGCATGAGGGATTGCACATGTCTGGAATTTTTACCTGCACACACAGCCTCACATACTTCTTAAAGACATAGCACACACACGTTACACTCTGATCTACAGTAGGGGGCATCAGATGCACACCCATATCCAGCATGAGAGCAGTGAGAATCTAGTCTTCACCCTCAGAACTGTCATTATTGTCTCCTGTAGCAGCTCCCTGGTTTAGATCAAGATGTGTCATCATCTTTGCAATCTGACACAGGACCTTTTCAAGCATGCTGATAAGTGCACTGAGGCCCCTCTCCATGATATCAATCACCAGCCCTGTCAGCTCCTGCCATGTGATAAAATCGCCACCTCCACTGGTACTGCTCCTGAAGGGTATCACTGTAAGAGCAACCTGATGTTATTGGAGCAGGTAGGGCAGGGGTTGTGGAGGCAACACTGACAGGTTGTGAACATGAAGTGCTGGGTGTCTATGCAGCCATCTGTGGAGATATGATGGGCCGAGTCACAGTAGTCAGTCTACCTCTTAGTGCTTTTGGCCATTTATTTTTCACCAGCAAGGTATTCAAACAGCAGATTGTTGATAAATTATAGCCCCCAATACTAAAAATAAAAGAGAGAAAAATAGGCTGGGGAGACAATAAAAAGAGATATTTAGATAAATGGCATGTTATACTACTATATTTTTTCAATAAACTTTGTTTGACAACACATAGACAATTATGATAGTTTACTATTGCACACCTTTGTCACATCCATATATGATGGAAAGTTATTAATGTGCCATAAAATAAACAAATCTCACTGCTGTGATATAACAAAGAGCAGCCTTTATTTCCCTATGATGAATAGGACATATGCTTTCATATGTAATACTTGCAATTATCATAAATGGATTCTTCCTAACATATTATTTCTGTTAATATTTTAAATATTTTATAAGTACATATCTAGTAATAAAAAGTAATTTTTGCTTGTGGGTATTGAACCCACAAACAGTTAAACTGCTGTTCTCATTGCCTATTGCAAGTGGCAAGAGTTATTGGGGAACGCACACATTTCAGATGAAGGTTGTGGAATGCCTGCTCAAGATGCTAGTGACTGGGAATAAAAAGAAACTTCTGGCTTGAATTTGGATCACAGTCATACTTAACCTGTGCCTCTCTGAGGTGAGTTAATATCTCCTGGTGCACCCCTGAGTAATGCCATACCAGGTTAAGGGTCAGTATATTTACACAACTGAAGGCTGTTTTTGGTTTTAAATTCAGCCTCCCTTCGGCTTAGGAGGTCCTGCTTGTGGTTCTTAAAGTCACTATACTGGTGACAATATTATTTCCCAGTGTATGGAATGCCAGTTGCACTGGAGACAGCCTTGGATAAGCTCTTTCAAGCCTCAACTTTATACTGGGACACAGTATAATTCCTCCACAGCAGCCTACAGCTGTAGCACTTCATGAAAAGTACCACAAATATCCTTGACTCCTTAGCACTCCACTTTTGTGCTCTAAATTTAGCACCATTCCCTCCCTCGTCAGTCATGTTTTCAAAAGTTCAGCTAACAAAATCTGTCTGAATTAGCACCCAGTTCAAATCTCGCAGGTAACTGGTTGTGTTCAAAGATGCAATATAATTTCAGTACTCTATCTTAGCAATGCCTCCTGTGGCTTATATCACACAGTTCACCTAATGTATACCCTGTGCCACAGAAGTGGACATCTGTCAGGTGCATTCTTTGCAGTAAGTACTATCTATCTTGTGGCAGGCCATGCACCATTGCCAGGCTTATTTGGTCTACATAAGGCAGCCTAGTCTAAAATTTTCCCTTTTTTCCTTAGGCAGTGAACTGTTTTTGCATGCTGCTGAGAAGAAAACAAATGGAAAAGGCATTAGAAAAAAGTATATGATAGAGAAAAAGCTGACAGTAACTTAAATGCAATCAATGTGTATATGTAACAATGACCAGAGCAGGAAATGCATTCAAGTGATACATTCATCCTTCTGCAACACCAGAAATGTATTTTGTGGAACAGATTATTGGACTTGCAGTTAATGACAAATAACGTGAAAGTTATCCCAAAGGGAAAGTTACCTGACAAGTGTATTTTATTGACCGAGCACTATCCAGAGTGCTGATGGCTGTGCAATGCCACCAGCCTGGTTTGAGCTACATACACAGCCTAAACTCATTTTTTCACTTTTTCCTTAAGCCTTGAAATTTATATTGCGCTGCCCAGTGGAGTGCAAATGCAGAAGATGACACTTATCAGAAACATTTACACCACTTTTTTTGATTAGCAACTTGAAGAAACACGACATGAATCATAGTCTATATCGAGCAAGGAGCAGAGTTACTACTGCATTATACTGATATATTCAGCCTTCTTACATCTCCTTGCCAGGTGTACTTTCCTACAAAGAAAATTAACTTTTTCGAAATGGGAAAGTACATCCCCACTTAAGCGAAAGTGCACTTTCGCATAAGCTCACTAGACCAAACCTACCGCACCACAATGGAGGACATTGAAAAACGGGCTATGTCCTCAACTGTGGTGTGATAGTCACGGACCTTAGGGTTAGGGCATGGGTCAAGGTAAGGGGATAGCCCTACTAACTATCCCCTTACCCTAATCCGTGCCCTAACCCTAAGGTCCGTGACTATCGCACCACAGTGGAGGACATAGTCCGATTTGGAATGTCTTCCACTGTTGTCTTGATGTCCTTAGGGTTAGGGCAAGGGTCAGGGTAAGGGGATAGCTAGTAGGGCTATCCTCTTACCATGACTCATGCCCTAACCCTAAGGTCCATGACTGCTAGCCCGTTCGGTCTAGTGGGTTTGCGAAAGTGCACTTTCGCGTTGGTGTGGGTGTACTTTTGAAGTTCGAAGTAGTGAACTTTCGTTCTTCAAAAGTACACCCCTCCTTGCCACATCAGTACTATCAAGTATGTCTCTCAATATCAGGACTTTAGCTAATTCCATGAGGATGGAGTAGGAATTTCCTTGTCACAGCACACAGAATTAATACTGACATAATTTCAAATTACTTACCTGTCTCTGTTAGTCAGTACTGACCTTACTTGTTTCTTTTCACATCAACGCATTCATACACCAAAATGAATGTGAAGATATAATATGACAACTGTCAGTAAAATGATCTGTGAAAAAGTTCTGACCCTGCATCACATGTACTGTTTTACTAAGCCCAATACATGTGCACCTCATACTACAGAGGAAGGAGTGTGACAACCTAAATTTCTTTACTCTTTACTGTCCTGACTGCTGAGGAAAGCACAACAGTGCCAGTCTTCACTGTGTTATTGATGACAGTCCAAATAAAATTTGTCAGATTTCACCTTGGACAGTGAAATGTTAATCACTGCTGCTGACCGCTGTCAAAACAGAGCACAATGCCAAATTGCATGCAAACAACAAAGGGAAAAAAAGAGGAAAAATTGTGAATCATATACTTTAAATGCACATTTGAGATGTTTAATCAACCTTGTAATCATGCAACAGGGAAATGTATGAATATGAGGACAGTAAGAGCAATAAAGAGCATTTCCTATATTTGCCACTGACAAAGACATAAATTTGTTTAGATGTACCGATAATGTGGCATTGTATCAAGTCATACTGAAAGTGCAAGATAAACAAGTTATAAAAGTTGTCCTTTCTCATTTGACAGTAAATGTATGGATAATTGTGATATTACCAACAGTTAGGATACTCGTGTATTAACACAATATTTAACAAAGTCAACAAATACTGCAGGTGTATTCCTCTCTTAATGTTTTTTTCTTTATCCTTTTACTTTGGCATAGTCATGTCTGTATTATAAAATGCTACATGACCTATTATTTAGGTTGTATTCAATTGTTTGCAGTTATTGCAGATGAGTGTATTATAACTTTTCAGGAAAGTCTGGCATTTTTACCTCTGTTAGCAGAAAAAAAAATGTACTACATCTGTTGATTTCTACCTGACTGCTCTACACAATAGTGGAGACGGCACTTGTAATTGCTGAATTAGATTTCTAATAATACATTTTTAATTTTTATTGTTAATGCTGCAATGTGTTACACAGTTAAACTTGTGTCATCTGCATTACAGAACTGTAGTAAATTGCTTATATTTGATTTAGAAATATTTTTGGGGAGGGGGTGTCCTAACTTGTGTGTAATTATAGAGAGCATTAACTTTTAAATTGTCGAGTTCATGATACAAGCATGCATTCACACATAAGAGAGTTCATATCCATCATGCCAGGGTATTATATATTTTATTATGTGTCTGTTTTCTGTTTCATTTTATACAGGGATATGACATCCAAGAAGAAATTTGTACCCTGCAAACCACCATACACTGATGCAGAAAATGAGATAATTATCCAGGCTGTACACTGCTGTGGAGCTTTTCTGTTAGGGAGAGGTAGAGTTGAACAATCTGCCCGAGGCAGGATATGGCAGCAGATGGTCAAAGATATCAGTGCTGTTGGAGGACATGGGAGAATTTACTCCTAGATACAACACTGGCAAGTGATATGATATCCTCTGCTCACAGTACGGTGGCTGCAATTGAGCCACCACTAACTGAAACAGAGGAATTCCTGTCCACTCTCAGAGAACTTGATAGTTTGGCAGAGGATTCCTAGGTGCAGATGTACATGACAGACCAAGAATGTCACAGGCAGACCTTCCAGGTATGCAAAATGCAAGTATCATTGTTATATCTTTATATACAGATATCTTAGATATCTGTTATATATATATATATATATATATATATATATATATATATATATATATATATATATATAGAGCCAGTGATAACTTTGAGTCTGACAACACAGTCATAAAGAAATAGAGGAGTTATGTTTGATGGTTCATTACATTTTTATATGAGAACATATTTAATCTTAACTTGTAAAGGGGATTGTTCCCTTTTTCTTGTTTTATTTGCATTGTGATACTTATCAGCCTTATTTCCTTACCCTTCCTCATATACAGGCACATCTGGATTGCAGGTTGCCAGCCCACCTGCACCCAATAAGCATGCATTTATTAATTATTATTACTATATATATAAGGTTGATTTAGGTTTATATGAGATTAAAATTTGTGTTGCTTTAGCATCTATATCTTTCGTATATAAGGAAAATATGTTCGTAGGTTCATAGGAGGTTACTAGGCTAATGGCCTTATGGCCCTTACAAGTCTAGCCTGAAGGGGCTAGAGATATGGTTTATGTTATAAGCAGATCTAAATCAGTACCGACTGCCCCTATCCAAGAGTGACACAAGTGAAACCCCTGGGGTGAATTTGCGGTTTCCCATCCAATCATCCAAGATGCACTTAAAAAGGGTTAACAAGGAGTTCTGTTTAACCTTTATTGGAAGTTTATTCCAGAGGAGGGGCAACCTCTGGGAAGCATATCTGTCTCTCCAGCAAGTCCTGTTGATGTCATATGCTAGGTTAATGTCCCTAGAACAAGTGAATTGTGTACCATTTGTCTTACGAATGTGCAGCATTTCCATTAAGACGGGATCACAGGTTGCTCTGTATGCAAGGTACAGGTTACCTCTGAGTAGTCTATATGATGCATAGTATAGTGACAGTGATTTCAGTCTGTCCATATAAGACATGTGCTGAAGACCCTTAGTTTTCTTTGTGAAGAACGTTTGAGGTAGTTTTCTTTGTGAAGAACGTTTGAGGTCTCTCCAGTTGCTGCAGGTGCCTGTTTAGGTGCACACCAAAGGCAGCATTGTACTCTATTATTGGCCTGATGAGGGAAGAGTACAGGTTACAACTCTTTTGTTCTGGATGCTATGCCCTTGCTTATGAAGTGAGCAATGCAGAAAGCCTTCCTTACCACCATGGAAACAAGGTTATCAAAAGAAAGGTTGTTGTCAAACTGTGTGCCCAAATATCTCAACACTGATTTAGAGCCTAGGGTGTTGTTATTAATATAGTAATCTGCAGGGATACCACCTTTGCCAAAGGGGACAATAATGCATTTTTTGCATTGAGTTTAAGACAGTGACTTTGGCACAACTGATTGGTTTGTTTAAGTGATCAGTTTTATTCTCCATTTTTCTGGTTGCTGTGTTTATTGCTTGTTATCACTGGTGAACCTGAGAGTGGCACTGTAGAACTCTTAACACCTGATGTCAGAGTATTGGTAGCCTCTGATGATGATGGCAATGAAAAGGCACAGTCTGGGGGTGCACAGTGTCAGTCTGACACTGAGATTGTGGTTCTCACATCCTCTGCCCATATTTCAGGCACAGTCAGTATGCCTACACAATCATGAGACAGAGACCTCTGATAAAGGACAGGCTGAGGGTGACACAGTTGATCAGGGTAGTGTGGTTACTCTAGTTGTACAGCTGGTTGCTTCTCCCGCAGCCATTGTAAGGGCATGGTGCCATACAGGAGGGTTGGTAGGGTTCTCAGAGGAAGGCTGATGTCTACCCTCCTCCTAATGCTGATGTGTCATTAGATGCTGCCAGATGTATGTATAGGGCCATAGTGTAGATGCAGACATGTTTCACCAGGGCCTTGGAACTGAAAATGCAACTACTAAACATTATGTATTCTGACATGCATGACTCCCAGAACTGTGTGGGCAACTCCTTGGACAGGATGAACAATACACAGATAGGGCAGTGACTGGGATAAAATGTCTGTTGGGGGAGGATGAACATTCACATGACCAGAGAGATGCTACATCTTCTGATGTTAGCAGGCATGGCCGTGCAAGATCCCACTCCTGTAGTGGCATAGCATCCACTGCTTCATCTGTGAATGCAGTGTCCATACAAAGACATGTTAGGCCATGGGGTCAGGGTCCTGGATGTAGTCATGAGGAGAGGTCAAGTAGACATGGCTTATGTTCAGGTAGCTTTTAACCAGAGCCATGGAAGTATCAGTACATCTCCAGCATTGATTGTGATGACAATGATCTTACTTCTCCATCACACATGGCTTGAACCTGTCCGAGGTGCCAGGACATAGTGCTAGCACAGTGCTTGATTTTGTTCATGCATTCACACACACACACACACACACACACACACACACACACACACACACACACACACACACACACACTGAAAAATCACTTGCCTATTCCACCTCACACACACATGCAAACTATGTAAATAGTACTGCTGAGTGCTATACATCTGTTACTGGCCTTGAACTCTGTATACTCTGATAGATACATTTGTTTCTTGCTTGTATACACTCACTTGCCCTCCGACCATCCTCCCACACTGAGCAAATTATGATGACCATGCCTTGCCCTTTGCACATATCTGGGCTGCACATGTGTCTGATGCACATAGTGGATAGCTAATGCGTACTTTTTCACACACTTGCACTTATCAGTATGCATTGCAGAAGAAACGTTGTCAATTTCTTGTTCCTACTCATGTATGAATGATTGCTTCTGTAATTGTTGAACCTCATTATATTTCATTTAATACTGTCATTAAAGCAGTGGAAGCATTAGGTACTTCAGTCTCCCTTCTTGGCAGGGCTGGTGCTAGCATTTTGTAGCCCCCCAGCAAGGTTCAAGTTGGGGGCCCTACTCAAGAGAATATCAAGTGTGACCACATTGCCATTGTATCCCCTTCCCTGTCAAGCTCATCCACCATTTAACCACTATAGTGTCACTACATTCAGATCATTAAGAACTGATGTGCCAAGGTACATACTGGCATTTAGTACCAATGTTACATTACAATAAACCCCTGTACCACAGCAAGGTAGCTACTCACAGGTACACACACCGACTGGCATTTAGTGCCAATGTTACATTATGACAAACCCCTGTACCAAAGCAATGCAGCGACTCACAGGTGCATGTACACACTGACTGGCATTTCGTACCAATGTTACATTATAACAAACCCATGTAACACAGTAAGGTAGCGACTCATAGCACACACCAAATGGCATTTAGTACCAATGTTGCATTATGACAAACCCATGTACCACAGCAAGGTAGCGACTCACAGGTGCACACACTGACTGGCATTTAGTACCAGTGTTACATTATGGGAAAATTGCTGTACCACACCAAGGTTGCCACTCAGCTGCACACACACCAAATGGTATTTAGTACCAATGTTACATTATGGACAAATCCCTGTACCACAGCAAGGTAGCCACTCACAGGTGCAGACACTGACTGCATACTCAACTGCCCAGATTTTCACAGAATGTCCAGATGTGACTCATGTTTGGTCTGTTCCTCAAAATTTTTAGTTTTCTGGATTTTTTGTAGCAAATCATTGATGACTGAATTCACTAACTGACAGGCATTTCAGTTTAACTTCATATCCTTCAGAACATGCATGGTAGCACCTTTTATTCTAGCAACTTTTTCAGTTTAAGAGCAATATTTAAAATTTCCCAGATCTTTGGGGCTGTAACCCCATTATCTGTGGCTTTGTGCAGATTTTGTGCCATGAGATTGAGAGCTATGACTGGCATTTAGTAGCAATGTTGTTACATTATGACAAGCCACTATACTGCATCAAGATAGCCAGTCCCACAGAGGTACACAAAGACACCCACACTGACTCCCCCACAAAGACACTCACACTGACTCCCCCACAAAGACACCCACACTGACTCCCCCACAAAGACACCCACACTGACTGACATTTAGGTAGCAATATTGTTACATTACGACAAGTCTCTGTACCACATCAAGGTAGCCAGTCCCACAGAGGTACACAAAGACAAAGTCACCCACACTGACTCCCCCACAAAGATACCCACACTGACTGGCATTTAGCTGCAATGTTGTTACATTACGACAAGCCTTTGTACTGCATTAAGGTAGCCAGTCCCATAGAGGTACACAAAGACAAAGACACCCACACTGACTCCCACACAAAGACACCCACACTGACTCCAACACAAAGACATCCACAAGAGAAAGACAGCAATACAGCAAGGCTGAACAGACACCCATACAGACTCCCTCACATAGGACAGAAGCACACCAAGACAGACTCTTGCACACAGGACAGACACCCACACATGATAAAGACAGCATTATAGCAAGACTGAACAGAGAGAAGACAGAGAGCTACACAGACTCTTGCACACAGGACAGATACCCACACATCATAAAGACTGCACTGCAGCAAGACTGAACATTAACACCAACACAGACACAGGACAGAGGCACCCACCCCCCCACAACAAAGAGACAAGAGCAGGACAAATCTACTGCAAGACTGAACATAAACCCACACAAGATTAAGTCAGCACTACCACAAAACAAAAGTGAGGCACCACTCCCGAACACAAGATGATGACAGCAATACAGTAAGACTGAAACAAGCAGCATTAGAAAAATTGACATCAATCAAGGCAATTACTGACATGCAGAGCAGTCACACTGTACACATACACAACACAGCTATGGGACACATAGAAAAGACTATAGACATACAAAACATACAAGGGAAAGCCATGGGGAATGCAGAGTCTGAGGCAGACTTAAACCCAAACAAACCCAAGAGAAAGCCATGGGGATTACTGAGACTGAGGCAGATGACTCAAACCCAAACACAGAGAGTGCAATAGGGATTACTGAGCTTGAGGCAGGCTGACTGAAGCCCAAAGAAACACACAAGAGAGCCATTAGGATTACTGAGCCTGAGGTAGACTCAAACTCATGCACAAGAGAGCAATAGGGATTACCGAGTCAGACACAGGCAGACTCAAACCCAGAGAGAAAAAGGTGAAGACCAGAGTGTCTTTCATCTTCCATGTGCATTACCTCTTCAGCTTCTGACTGCTCCCACTTGTCTGTTCTTCCTGTTCTTCTGTCCTAGCCTCTTGACAAGTCCTGCCACACCCAACTGTCCTAGCCTCATGACGAGTCCTGCTGCACCCAACTGTCCTACCCTCGCGACAAGTCCTGCCAGTCCCCATGAGTCCTGCGACTCCCCTGCTGCTCCCCATGAGTCCTGCCACTAACTGTCAGAGTAAGCAAAAAAATAAATAAAGTGAATACACAGCATACAAGCCACACTAAGGTGCTACCTGAAATTTACTGCCTGACAGCATCATCAAAGATTGCTGGAAATGAAATATGAGCACATACCTAGAGTTTTACTTGGATCTTACAAATTCTCTTCTGGACAAAGTCTTCAATGAGGCTGCCATGTGATATACTTTGTCCCACTTCATGCTCAGTTGAGAGCACAGCTAAGCCTGAAAGTCTCTCCTGACTCATTGATGAATGCAGGTATGTCTTTATGAGTTTCAGCTTAGAAAAGCTGCATTCTGCAGTAGCCACTGTAATAGGTGCAGTCAAATAAATGTGCAATGAAACATAAGTATATTTATATATTTATGTCTTGCAAATGGTTGCGAATGAGGACATTTAACACAGTCAGTGGTGATGATTCATTATCAATCATTCAAGAAAGGCTTTTTAGTTTGTGTCCAAGGTCAGAATCAATGTCACAGTGGACACTTATCCTGTCAGTCAATTCTTTCAGAGCCTTGTAGTCTTGGAGCAATGTGTCTTCTGCAACGTCACTCAAGGCTTTAATATTTGATAAAAATCCAAAGGCCTTATCAAACTCTGAAAGCTGCTCAAACCAGTCAGTAAATGATTGGATTGTTGTGTCCAGCAGCACACCGAAAAACTCTACATGTAGTTTTACCACTGGATCCTGCAGTCTCATCTTCTCCTTCATAGTCAAAGAACCGCTTTACTTTCCTCTGCCTCTTTTCTTGAAATGTGGTGCCAACATCCAGTTCTTCTGCTATCTTGGAGGCTTCAACTATGGCATGTTGAAATCTTGTCTCTCTGTAATTCAGCAGGTCAATAGTTGATGCCAGCACTTTTGATACATGAAGAAATATCAGCAGATGGACTCTGCAGAACTTTGCTCGCATGATTTACCTCTGTCAGTACATCATACCAAACCACTAAACATACAATGAACTGGTATGACATAAGTTCTGAGCACAGTTCCCTTGCTTGTTGATATGTTGCAGCATCATTTGTACACACTGCTTCACCTAGCTCCTGTAATGCTTCAGTGATTCCCTTCCGCTATAATATTACTGCCTTGACAGAGTCTATCCTGCATTCACAGTGAGTCTCCGACAGTGGCTTCACAGTGTGTGCTGTTTCAAGATCAGTTATCAGCTCATTGATGCTCATTGATGCTGAACAGAGTACATAAATGGTATGCAGACATCCAAAGAATGACGCTGCCTGTAGTGATGAATGTGCTCCATCACTAACTATAAGATTTAAATTATGCCAGGCACATGTACATAAAAAGCCCTTGAATGCATCTGTTTTACCCAGGCCTGCACTCCAGCTCATTTCCCCTTCATGTTGCTGCCATTGTCATATCCTTGTCCTTGACAGTTATTAATGTCCAGTTGATGATTTTGTAGAGTCTGAAGAAGTGCTTCTGTAAGTCCTGTCCTAGTATCATTCACAGGCACAAATCCCAGAAAGTGTTCCTTAACAGCACTGAAGTCCTTGAAATATCCACATATCTAACTACTACAGTCATTTGCTCTTGATTGCTGATGTCTGGCATGCAAAAGAATCATGGAAAAGTATCTAGCGTCCTTCACCTTCCCTACAATGGTCCTCAAAGTAGCATTTGCAATCAGTTAGATAATTTCATTCTGCATGTCCTTCCCAAGATAGTGATTCATTACATCTTTGTTCTGAATATGATGCAAATGTTAAGCCATAACAGACTCAAACTGTGACAAAAGTTGCACTTGGCCTAAGAAATTGCCATTGCCATAGGTGCCCAGGGCATCACTTGTACCATGGAATGCCATGTTCTGTTCGGCCAAGTATTGGACAATAGCAATAATGTGTTCTAACACACCACACCAGTGAGTTCTCCGTTTCAACCACTGCTTGTTTCTTATTGTCTATAGTCTGCCTACTCCTTATTCTGTTGTCCAGTTCCTTCCATTTCAGCATGCATGCCGTATGCTCTAGTGCTCAGTCATGGCTGTGTAAAGCTTTGGACATCTCTCTCCATGCCCTGTAACCACCTGACCTGAGAAGATGGTGAGAATGTCCAAACAATTTGCTTGCAAAGCAAAAGTGTGCATCCTTTGAGGCCAAATATGTCAGCCAAGTGCGTTTTGCTCTCTCTCTCTCTCTGTCTCTCTCTCTCTCCATTAGGCAGCACAAGGAAATAGCTCTCTGATGTAAATCTTTTCTGCTCATTGACTGGGAACTGTGGCAACACCACTTGCACAGGTCCATGCTGAATGGCAGCTACCTAAACTCATCCCTTATCAAATCTGGCCAAGTTCCTAGATCCTCAAAAGATATACCTGACACTCCCTGCAAGTCATAGGCAACATCTGTCAGTACGGAAGTATGGGTTCCTTCTGTATCAAAGTCTGGTGATCCAGGGAACAGCTCTACAGTTGAATCTGCATTTGCTGACATGATTTCACCCATGGTAATGGCTGTAGGTTCACAGGAGGTAGCATATGGGGTAGACACAGGTTCACAGGAGGTAGCCTATGGGGTAGGCACAATAGAGTGGTCAGTTTCGATCGGAAGGATGCTGGCCTCACAATGGGCAGACGGTAATGTAGAACCATTGTGTTGTCCTGAAGGCAGACTTTTTCCTGAATCTCCCTTCTCCGATGGCCCACAGAAAATGTTCATAATGGAACTCTGTCTCTTTGCATCCTCATTCCTCTGCTGCTGAAGCTCTCTTTTTGCTGCTCCTGACAAAGATGTATGCTTCATCTCTGACTGGGAATGGAAGTAAAGCAGAATTACTATACATGCAGACATCGGGTCCTTTTGTCATACTGTTAGTAAAAAGCACTAAACTTCAGGTACATGTTATGCAACTCTCTTTGACCTACCCGGACTGCATAATGACAAACATTAGCATTCTGAACACATTCTAAGGATAGTAGTACACTGTAGGCAGAACTGAAGAGAAACAAGGACCAGTAAGCAAAAAACTGCAGTGCAGCCATATAAACCAATGGATTAGGTTCCAAAAGTTACATTACTATGACTGCAGGCACAAAAAAATGAGCAACCTAATACTGAACGCTGTTCATAAACAAGCTATACAGTACACAGTATCATGCTGTAGGTTGAAGAACTGCTGAGTAACAGTAATCAGTAATGAAAACCAACATAGGCAAAAGGCACAACTGAAGTGGATTACAAAATACATATTGCATAATGACTTGCATTGACATCAGTCACTATTGCACTGCAGGCAGAAAGACTGAAAAATGACTAACCAGTAGGCACAAAAAAGTAATGGGAAAGGCCCAAGTTACAGTTTTATGTTAAATACCTAACACTGGAGGTGAACTTCAGCTTTTTCTATACAATTATTCCCCTTTCATCCCCCTATACATGTGAAGAGGCCCCAAATGATGTAAAATATTGATATTACAAGCTCTGGAACAGACTAAAGTCTGAAAGAACAAATGACTAGGAGAGGTACAAATTTGGAGGGGAACACACCAAACTATGAGGCAATAGAAATGTTACGGTGCAAAAAAGACTACACCGGCCCACTACCTTTCAATCTCTTGACACACTTGAAAAAACCAAAATCATTGGTTGAACAAAGGGGTAAATTCATGGATTTGCTAGAAAGCCTCATTTGTGAGGGATGTAGAAGTGGCACACACATTGGGATACATTCCCATAACTCTACCCCTTAGCACAGGATCTGTGGACAAAAGCATAAAGCCAGGGAATGTACCATGCATTACATGGAGGAAATGAAACATGAACTCCATTTTTGCTATTAGCTTCAGCCCTCCACATTGTGCTAAGCAATCATTTTGTGAGAGAACAGAACAAAAGCCAAAAACAACTGGACATTGTGCACATTCTCGTAGGCCCCATCAACCTCCTAACATCTCAACATAATTCAGACAGCCAAAAATAACTACAGAAGAAGACGTAACATCATGGATAGTTTAAAACATTACTCTCGTAGGCCCCATCAACCTCCTAACATCTCAACATAATTCAGACAGCCAAAAATAATTACAGAAGAAGGCATAACATCATAGATAGTTTAAAACATTACTATAAACTTAGATAGCAGAACAGTGTTTGCAGTAGCATGCATTAGGATATCAGTACATTCTGCAGAATTCCCCCCCCCCCAGTCTCTGCACAATAATTCTGTATGAAGTGAAAACAAAAAACATAGGTGTAGCATTAACAATGTGCTTATACAGTATGTGGCCCCAAATTCAGGCAAACAATGAACACTGTAACATTCTCACAGCCACTAACTACCCTCCCAACATTTTAAACAATGTACAGCTCCCATCAACCTTCAAATAGCATAATTCAAACAGCCAAAAATAATTGCAGAACAAGCTGCAACATCAGGGATAATTAAACAGTACTATAACTAGGATAAACAGGGAAAGTTAAACAGTACTCCAA
Source organism: Protopterus annectens (assembly GCF_019279795.1). Taxonomy (NCBI): domain Eukaryota; kingdom Metazoa; phylum Chordata; order Ceratodontiformes; family Protopteridae; genus Protopterus; species Protopterus annectens. The sequence continues at coordinate 213,514,790 of NC_056734.1, forward strand.
GGCAAGTACAAATAGGACTCAGTCATTGTCCATGCTGGTGTGAATGACCTGAGACGTACCTCCCTGGACTACATGAAAAGAGACAAAGAGGAGCTCTCTGAGCATGTAGCCCAGGTCGGTATGACCCTGACCTTGAGTAGCATCTTACCCTCACCAAGAATGATGCCACAATATGAAGACAAGATGATCAATTTCAACAATTGGCTTAAGTGTTGGTGTCATTCAAAGGGGATCCAATGCCTGTCAGCCTGGGATGACATGCTCGACAAGCCACGATGTTTCGCTAGGGATGGCTTGCACCTGTCACCCCTGGGCATTCAGATATTGGCAAAGGCTCTTGCTACCCCCATAGTGCCTTTTTTAGGCAAGGCTCAAAAGACAAACCCACCTCCATAAGTATCACAAGGGATAAGAAACTAAGAGTAATGCTACTCAACGCCAGAAATCTAAACCTCAAGATGCACGCACTCGAAACTCTCCTTAGGATGGAGAACATCGATATCTGTGCAGTAACAGAAACCTGGTTCAAGGCTCCCGAGAGCACCTCAGCACTACCAGGTTATACCTCATACCATGCTTTTTGGCCCCAAAACTTGAACCGAACCACAAAAGGAGGGGGGTATCAATATTCATCAAAGATACCCACAACTCCAGGTTGGTGGCACAGCACGAAGCATCAGAGACTATCCATGTGCAACTAACAGTGGGTAAAACTGCCTTCCAGTTTATAGCCTGCTACAGACAACCCTCCCAAACCCAGGAACCCCACTCAGCCTTCCTGAGAACACTGGAAAACATGAAGGTCTCTGCAAACACCATTATATTGGGAGACTTCAACTACCCAAACATAGACTGGGAGCATTACTCTAGCTCCAACACCCTAGCCCAAAGGTTCCTAAAATTTATAAACTCAAATGCTATGGAACAACTTGTTACCACTCCCACAAGAGGGGAAAACATACTGGACCTGATCATCACCAACATGGGGACTCTATGCTCCAGACCAGAAGTGTATCCCTCACTGGTAAGATCAGACCATAAACTGATCTCACTGGATATTCACATCACGACCCCAACCCCTGCCCAGAAAACCACAGTGAAAAACTTCTCTAAAGCAAATTTCACACTCCTCAAAACCGAGGTGGAATCCTTCAAAGCCCCTGGGCCTGTGGAAAATACGTCCCAGACCGCAGAATCCTTTATAAGCGCATTCTATGAACACCTTCAGGAATGCATGGATCACGCAATCCCAAATAAAACCAAAACCCAATCCTCCAAAGGCAGACGTCCTGTCTGGTGGACCCCAGCCATAAACAAACTATACAATAGAAGGAGGAAGCTACTACATGACAGAGCAAAATCCCAAAAAGGGAAGGCATCTCTGATCAGTATTAGCAAAAAACTACGGGCACTCATAAAATCGTCTAAGGCCAGCTTCGAGAGAAAAATTGCACAGGACACTAAGGATAATCACAAGGCTTTCTTTAGTTATGTTAGGAACCTGGGTGGGAATTCCCAGATATGCTCAGAATTAGTCCAAAATTACAAAAAATACACCAAACCCACAGACATTGCCAACATCCTAGCTGACAGGTTCAGCACAAACTTCTCCCCCTCCCACCAAAGGGCAAATATCTATCCCAGCAGAGTGCTGCCCCCCTGACATCTCAGATGCTCAGGTAAAAGCCACCCTCTCCAAAGCAAAAAACACAGCATCAATGGGACCAGATGGTGTCCCGGGCTGTGTCCTACATGAACTCCAAGAAGAGCTAAACCCAAACATAAAACTACTGTTCAATCTCAGCCTTACTACAGGATATGTACCCAAAGAGTGGCGTACAGCAACAGTGGTCCCTCTCCACAAAGGTGGTGCCTCAGTGGATCCTGGAAACTATCGCCCCATAAGCCTGACTAGCTTGGTCTGCAAAGCTATGGAAAGGATCATCATGGACCTCATAAATAAAGATATTGGGGACCTACAGACACTGGATCCTACCCAGTTTGGCTTTGTTAAGGGCAGATCCTGCCTCTTAAACCTGGTCAATGTCTTTGAAACAGTCACCAAGGCCATTGACAAGGGGAAGGTGTTCCACACAGCCTACCTGGACCTCGCAAAAGCCTTTGATACAATACCCCACTCGGGCATTATAGATAAGCTCACAAGCTTAAATATAAACCCCTATGTCACTAGATGGGTTGCAAACTGGCTCAAGGACAGAACCCACATGGTTAGAATTGCTGGAGCCATGTCAGACTCCAAACCAGTTACAAGTGGCATCCCACAAGGCTCAGTCCTGGGACCTCTCTTGTTCGGTATATATTTCTTGGAGGTACAGGCCAACACGGAAGGACTGTGGCTGACCAAGTTCGCAGATGACTGCAAACTGGGCGCCATAATCGACTCTCCAGCCGACACAAGCATCCTCCAAAAGGGCCTCATAGAAACAGACAACTGGTGCCAGAGCCATGGCCTCAAGCTAAACGCCAAAAGTGTATAGTCATCCCCTTTGGCAAAAACAAAGTGCCCACAAATTACCACATAGGTGGTAATCCATTAAGTACGGAAAAAGTAATTAGGGACCTGGGGACCCAAGTTGATAGCAATCTCTCATTTGACAACCATGTGGCCAAAGTGGTTAGAAAAACATTTTATATAGCCCACCTAATCATGAAGGGATTCACATCTAGATCAGTGGAGGTCATCGTGCCTCTTTACTCATCCCTCATCAGGCCCATAAATGAGTACAATGCCCCTTTTGGGATGTACCTTACCAGACACCTGCAGCAACTGGAAAGACCCCAAAAGTACCTCACCAAGAGGATCAAAGGGCTCAAACAGATGCCATATGCTGCCCGGTTAAAGAAACTCCAGCTCTACTCAGTGGCATACCGCCTGCTCAGAGGCGATCTGTGCCTAGCGTATAAAGCCATGTCCAACCTGGAATTAATGGACATACTGAACCTCAGAAAATCCAAATCCCATCGAGCTATGCACTCGAGTGACTTGAACCTCAGCACTGAAATAAATAGGACATGCTGGAGGGACAGATTCATAACCCAGAGGCTCCCTTCACTCTGGAATAAAATCCCAGTCCAGGTTAGGCAGAGTCCCTCATTGACTCTCTTCAAGAGGAATCTTGATGAGTGGATGGGAGATAGTAGGTTTACCCCGGGTATCACTTCTGTGTCACTGTTAGACAGAGGCACAGTATACTAACCTCAAAAAAGGGCATAGCAAAATTAATTTAAAATGGGTGGCGAAAGCCAAGCACTCTGGCTAGGCTTATAAATTCCCTAGGGCAGATAGCCTAGTATGAACCTATGAACCTATAAGTCTCTAAAGGAATTATGCACTTCAAATAATGTTTAGGTAGCCCAAAGAACTATTAGATATAGTTAAGCAGATGCAGGTAGAGGATGAGATGCCTTTAAGAGTGTTTTATGGGAATTACTCCAATTTACATGAGAATAAAGGGGGTAATGCCAATTGTTTGAATGCATATGGAGAGGGTGCAAGCTAGCAAACAGGATGTCTGAAATAGAAACTCCAGAAATAGGGAAGTTCTAGTAGGAGACCAGGTTCTAGTTCCAATCATTACATCTGAAAACAAGTTCTTAGCCGAGTGGCAGAGACCCTGTGAGATAACTGTATGTATAAATGAGGATGACTACAAGGTAAGATAAATAGGGAAGAGATGTATAGAACAACACTACCTCATAAATATCTTAAAACCATGGCAGAAGACACAAATAAATGCAGTAGGTACAGTATCTGAGGTTAGGGACAGCAAACAAGAAAAGTGGATCAGTAGTACAAACACTACACCCATCATGCATAATTCAAAACAGATATATAGACCCACATATACTGAGGCACTTAAATGTATCCTTCCTAAACCCCAAAGACTTCCTAAATGAAGTATATATAACAAATACCCTCAGCAGCCCTGAATGCACTCTTTCAAAACAACACCAACATCAACACATGCAGTTGCACTGCATGGAGCCTCTATGTCTAAGCCCATAAGGCAAGCCACCACACAATCCACCATTCTGGTCACTAGAGACTCCATCATGAGACACACTGATGTCCCTCTTACCAGGCTGAGTAAGGAGACAGTCATGGTCAGTTGCTTTTCAGGGGATAAGATCCACCACATTATACATGCACTCAGGTCACTGGACCACAAGTACTAGTGTTACTCAGTCATAGTGCATGTGGGTGTAAATGACCTGAGATGTACTTCCCTAGACCATCTAGCTTTGGTTGTATAACTTGAGCACTAATCCAGACCATCTTTTTTGGAGAAGGTTCCCCTACACCCTAGTGGTAGGTGTGTGCAGTTAGAATGTATCTGATTGAAGACTGCTGTAATGGGACTCAGTTTTTAACTTTTTATTGGTTAATTGGTTCATTTGTTTAAATCAGTTTGCTCATTTGCTACTCTCATATAAAAAAAATAAAAAAATACACTTTATGCATCGCCGCTTAGCTAGGGTTATACTATTCCTGGCGCCATAAAGTCTGCTCTTTAAAATTTCCCTTAAAACTAGCCAGTTTTTTAGTTTTAGCACTCATATCTGTTTCTTTGAGCTCAGCACTTGTTCAGAACTCGTTGTAAGCACTAAATAAGCTACAAATTACTACAGCACTCAACGTTCCTCACTTGTCTAGAGGGAGACAGTTTTTAGTACTTAATAAATAAGCACATATCCAGGCATGTCTAAGGGTTAGCTCCTGGTGTTTTCTCCTGTCTACCTGATAAATCTGGGAATCTTGGGGCAATGCAGCAATTGCCTCATGTACACAGACAACCCTCTCCTCCTACCACCCAACACTACAACCTGTGAGAGATGCACTTATATAACCAAACTGGAAGCAAAGCTCTATTCACCCAAGACTGGACATGACAGTCAAGAGGAGAAGGTAAACACTTGCATTACACCACACTCATCACATAGTCCCTCAAAACCTACACCACCAAAACTGACACATAGAAACACAAAACACACACCTACATTCATGGAGGCTCTCAATAAAAGTCTGCTCAAGCAACAGAGACCTCCAAAGCAGAAACGCAAGCAACCTCCACCCCCCAACACAACCCAAATGACACATAGCCCACAAACTCATTGTGCCACTCAACCACAGCCCACAAGGCATAACAACGTACCCAACACTCTAGTCATAGGTGGCTCTATAGTCAGGCACACTGATGTTCCACTCACCAGGCTAAACAAGGAGAAAGTTACTGTCAGCTGCCTGTTGGGTGCCAGGATCTGCCACATAATGTACACACTCAGGTCACTCCACAACAAGTACAAATATGACTCTGTCATTGTCCATGTTGGTGTGAATGACCTGAGATGTACCTTCCTGGACTACATGAAAAGAGACATGGAGGAGCTCTCTGATCTTGTAGCCCAGGCAGGTATGACCCTAACCCTGAGTAGCATCCTGCCATCACCCAGAATGATACCACAGTACAGGGACAAAATGATTGACTTCAACAATTGGCTAAGCTTCTGGTGTCATTCTAAGGTGATCCAGTATCTGTCTGCCTGGGATGACATGATCAACAGACCACGATGCTTTGTCAGAGATGTCATGCACCTGTCATCCTTGGGATTCTAGATACTGGCTAAGGCTCTTGCCACCCCTATAGTGCCTTTTTTAGGCAAGGTTCAAATGACAAATTCACCACCGTAACAGGTACAAGCAAGCAAAATCTGAGGGTAATGCTACTCAATGCTAGAAGGCTAAACCTCAAAATGCATTCACTCGAGACACTCCTTAAAATGGAGAACATCGACATCTGTGCAGTGACAGAGACCTGGTTCAAGGCTCCAGAGAGCACCCCTGCATTACCAGGCTATAATTCATACCACACCTTTTGGCCACCTAACCTGGACCAAAAAACTAAAGGAAGAGGTGTGTCCATATTCATTAAAGATATCCACACCTCCAGGGTAGTTGCTCAGCATAATGCATTAGAGATTATCTAAGTGCAACTAACTCTGGGCAAGACTGCAATCCAAATTGTAACTTGCTAAATATCCCCCACCATGCCCCAGGATTTCCACTCCTCATTTCTTGATACACTGGACAATATTAGGGTACAAGCAAACACCCTCATAATGGGCGATTTCAACTACACCACCATTAACTGGGAAAACTACTCATGTACCTATTCTTTTGCTCAAAGTTTTCTGGAATTCATAAATTCCAATGCCTTGGATCAACTTATCCACACCCTCACCAGGAGCAGCAATATCCTAGACCTAGTCATTACCAACATGGGTGACCAGTGTTCCACACCAGAGGTCAGTTCCTCGTTAGTCAGATCTGACCACCAGCTAATCACCCTAGACATCCACATCCTGTCCCCATCCCCATTAGGGAAACCATCGTAAAAAATTTCTCCAAAGCCAACTTCACGCTTCTTAAGACAGAAGTGGCAAACTTCACAACACCCATGCAGATGGACAATAGAGGTAAGACTGCTAAATACTACACAAATGCACTTTGTAAGCATTTACACAAGTGCATGGGTCATACTATCCCTAACAGAACCAAGATGCTATCCTCCAAAAAAAGGAAGCCTATCTGATGGTCCCCTGCCATAAACAAATTCTACGACAAAAGAAAGAAGCTGTTGCAAAAAAGAGCAAAATCCCATGATTGGAGGAACTCCCTGGTCAACCTCAATAAGAAGCTGAGCTCCCTCATAAAATCCTCCAAAACTAGTTATGTAAACAAAATTGCCACTGATTCTAAAGACAACCACAAAGCATTCTACAGCTATGTCAAGAATCTCAATAGCAACACTCAGATTTGCTCTGAGTTACAGCACAATGGCACTAAATACACAGAACCAACTGATATTGCCAACATCCTGGCAGATAGGTTCAGTGCTAACTTTATCCCTCTCTCACCCCCTAAAGGGCCCATCTCTATACTGAAAGAATGCAAAGTTCCTGTAATCATGGCTGTACAGGTAAAAACCACACTCTCCAAAGCCAAGAACACAGCATCCATGGGACCTGACAACATCCCAGGCTGCATTCTACATGAACTACAGAATGAACTGGCACCCCACCTAAGCACCATGTTCAATCATAGCCTCTCTTCAGGCTTTGTGCCCACTGAATGGCACACAGCGATGGTTATCCCACTCCACAAAGGGGGAGCTACCACGAACCCCAGGAACTATCGCCCCATTAGCCTAACAAGCCTGGTCTGCAAGGCCATGGAACGTATCATCATGGAACTTATAAACAAAAACATTGGTAATCTCCAAACTCTGGACCCCACCCAGTTCAGGTTTGTAAAAGGCAGATCATGTCTCCTAAACCTGATAAACTTCTTTGAAGCAGTCACCAAAGCCATAGACGAGGGTAAGGTGGTTCCCACAGCCTATCTAGATCTCGCCAAGGCTTTTGACACTATCTCCCACTCTGGAATTATAGATAAACTCACTAAACTAGGTATAAATCCCTATGTCACAAGATGGGTTGCCAACTGGCTCACTGACAGAAGCCACACTGTGAAAGTAGCAGACTCCGACTTCAGACCAGTGACAAGTGGAGTACCACAGGGTTCAGTCCTAGGTCCTCTCCTGTTTGGCATCTACTTTTCTGAAGGACAGGCTAACACAGAAGGTCTTTGACTAATGAAGTTCACAGATGACTGCAAACTAGGAGCCATAATTGAAACTCCTAATGATGTGGACATCCTACAAAAGGGCCTCACTGAGACAGATGCCTGGTTTCAAAGCCATAGCCTCAAGCTCAATGTCAAAAAGTGCATTGTCATCCCATTTGCTAAAATCTCTGTACCCATGAGCTACCACATAGGTGGCAGTCAACTTAACACCGAAAGTGTGATAAGAGACCTTGGGACACAGGTGGAGAGTAGTCTCTCCTTTGATAATCACATCACCACAGTGGTCAGGAAATCCTTCTACATGGCACATCTCATCACAAAAAGTTTCTCATCTAGGAAAAAAGTGGTCATTGTTCCCCTCTACTCATCACTCATTAGACCCATTATAGAGTACAATGCCCCATTTGGTATGTACCTCACAAGACATCTACAACAACTGGAAAGGCTGCAGAAATACCTCACAAAGAGGATTACCAGCCTCAAACAGATACCGTATGCAGACCGTCTCAAAAAACTCCAGCTTTGCTCTGTCGCACATCACCTACTCAGAGGAGATCTCTGCCTAACATGCAAAGCTATGTCAAACCCAGAACTGTTGGACATGCTCCACTTAAAGAAATCCCAATCCTTCCAAGCTACACACTCTAGGGACCTAAACCTTGTCACCACAATAAACAGAACATGCTGGAGGGATAGATTCCTGTCCCAGAGACTTCCCATACTCTGGAACAAACTACCTATCTATATCAAACAAAGCTCCTCACTAGCACTCTTCAAGAAAAATCTTGATGACTGGATGGGAAATAGGAAATTCACCCCGGGGATCACCTCTGGGGCTCTGCTCAACAGGGGCACAGGAAAATATTTTTCTTGGGTGGCGAAAGCCAGGGTACCTTTTTTTGGCTAGGCTTATATAGGCCCTAGGGTCAATAGCCCAGTACCTACCTATGAACCTATGGACCTATATTAAAAGAGACATCTTGGAGCTCTTGGAATATGTGTCCCAGGCTGGTATGAGCCTAGCCATAAGCTGCATTTTACCTTCACCAAGGATGACACCACAATACAAACAATAGATTAATTACTTTAATAACTGGCTTAGTTTCTGCTGTCATTCTGAGGGGGGTGCAATATTTGTCAGCATGGAAGGAGATGGTCAACAGACCATGCTGCTTTGCCAGGGATGGTCTGCACCTCTCCCCTGTAAGATTTTGAATATTAGCTAAAGCATTGTCTTCTCCCATAGTGCCTTTTAGGCAATGCCAAACTGAAAGTATTTCCAACATAGCAAATTCAAACCAAGAAAATCTAAAGGTATTACTGCTTAATGCTAGGAGTCTAAAATACTGTACTCTCTAGAAGCTCTCTTCATGCTAGTGAATGCAGACATTTGTGCGGCCAGTGAGACATGGCTCAAAGTCACAGATAGCAGACCGACAGTGAAAGGTTTTAATGACTTCTGCAAATTTAGACCAGCTGCTTTACAGACAGGGACTAAAGGTGGAGGTGTCTCAATTTACATCAAAATAAATATACCTCAAGGCTGTTCAAAGAGGACAATGTATTTGAACTATTCCATGTTCAAATTACCATAGGCAGAATACAATACCACTTCCTTTCAAGCTATAGTTTCCAATCTATGACCCAGGAAACCCATATTATGTATTTAAACTTATTGGAAACACTCACCATCCAACCCAATACCAGTGGCGACTGGTGACTTCAAATTAAAGGAGGGCTGCAGGAGACAGCTGAATGGGTGGGGCCAATGGAGAGGGGTGTGGCCAACTAGAAAGGGGTGGAGCTATGTTCAAAACCACAACAACTGGAACTTTAATTAAATACGCTGCCCTGGGTGCCAAACAGTCATTATAAGAGTTCAATCAAGACAAAATGAAGTGTAGAAGAAAAAAATATTTCAATGCATTGGTTACATGACAACTTACTTAATATCCAGATGGAAACAGGTTGTGAGGCATGAAAAAATGAATTACTTTTTAAATACATTACTGGAATTCCAGTCAAAATCAAGTATAAAAAAACAAGCAGCACTCAACTCAAACCACTACTCCTTGCACTGCAGTTCTAATTATAATTTATATTCAGCTTTATAAAATTACCAAGTAACATGCTGAAAGTAGCAATCTCTGTGATACCCCCACTTGTAAAAATCTTTCTTATCCAAAAAAGACCTGCTGCCTGACACAACTATCTACTTGTTTCATGGGGAAGACATGATCAAAGTAAAAAATTAACAGCAAACAAGAAACAAGCTCAAGGTAAATTGCTTAAAGGATTCCTGCACAAGTTATGGACCACACATGATAGATTGGCATTCTGTTTAGTTTACGGGTAAGCCTGCAAAGATGACTGCAAGTCTCCAACAAAAGATGATTGCAAGTCTCCAATAAATGTAATGAGCTTCTGAAAATACTGTAATCCTGTCCTTTTATTACAAATACTGTCATATGCATTTCAATACCTAAGGCTTATACATTATCTAGTTATGTAAATATTCTCTGCTGGCAACAATGAAAAGGCTTTCAATGCCGGTAATTCTTTAACAGTATGCTTATTAAAGCTTACTTGCATCTTACAATCTCCGACAAGCTTACCTGATGCTCATTAAATCATTGCTACTTAAACAGAGCAAAAGAGCACTGCGACAGCATGCATTTCCTGAATAATAAGAAGCATAAATCAACAGTATAAAAATTTGACAGAAAACCAGAACATTCTGCAAAATCAAGGACAGATGAAAAGCCATGGTTGTACTTGTGGTCTACCTTGGAAGGGGGAATACTCTGCACACTTACACTGCATAACTGTTCCTTGCCTTCCTTGGACACATCCAGAGCCACTACAATGGGGAGTGGGGTGCAACAAGTATGTCACAATTTGAAATGTCTCTGGCTGACAGTGATGGCTCTGACACTCATACCTCTCAACTTCAGAGCAAGAAATCTGGACAAAGCCATACATAGAACTAGAAGTGGGACACAGGCCTAGAAATAAGGACAGTTTTTAAATATTGCTCTTATTAACTTAGATAATAGAACAGCAGTAGGTCTTGCATTAGTACAAATTTTCTGAAGGTTATGAAATCTGAAACTCAAATGTCTGCCATTATTTTTTAACTTCAATCTTTAATGACTTGCCACTAATTTGCCAGAAAACCACAATTTTATGAAAAACAGACCAAAAATGTGATGCAAAAATATAAAGTTGCCACACAATACAGCTGGGAACCTGTCAAAAAAGGGACACCTTTTTAATATTAACACTGTTAACTTCAGCAGCTAACAAAATAAGAGCATCTACATGCATTTCTGAAATAAAAGTAATCTATAACTCTGATCATTACAGTTATATATAATTGTAAACCCTCCGTGTTTTCTTCCAAAATTGCCATTTTGAGGAGGGATTATTAGGGGACAGCAAAATTTTGAGCCAAAATTGGGGACAATTGAGAGGTTTGGATATTCCTAATTCTACAAAGCGATTTGCACGTACCTCTCAACCTCTTAATGCAGGAAATCTGGACAAGGCCAAATATATTGGGTGAACATACAAACACTACTAAAAATTGCTCTTGTATAAACTTAAGACAGTTGATAGAATAACAGGTCTTGCATTAGCATACATTTTTCTGAAGGTTATGACGTCTGAAACTCAATGTCTGTCATTTAGTGACTTCATTCCTAAATGATTTGCTAGAAAACCACAAATTTTATGAGGAACAAATCAAAAATAAGAAGCAAATATCTATTCATTCTGCAAAAATATGGACAACTGAGACATATAGTTCAACCGGGGCTGTCTGAGTTTGCTACCCCCCCCCCCTGCAGCCATTCCAACATCCCATTCCTTGGTTATTTTGCCCCATTTACCATAAACACTGTAATGTGCATACTGCCTTACTTCTGCGATGATTTAGATTTCATTTGAAAGTTTTATTTTGCATTTTACAGCACAAACCCTAATAGATATCTGTTAAACAAAGCAATGCAGTCTCACAATGAAAATAGGCTTAGCATTAAAACTTCTCTGCCCTTGAAACCCACATGCATTGAAACAGCACTGAAACCCACATTCAAAGAAAATACATTTTGCCAGTGGCAGATAAAGATTAACTCTGGGTTGTTTTCAAAATCATAGGCCCCTTGAACATGAAACACACACATGCTCTTTGATACACCTTCCTGACTGTATTACATTATATTCCTTGTACAATACAGTACAGTTGTTAGAGGACATTTTAAATTTATTGTTTTGAACATTTTTCCAGTAAACAATGAAACAAAATGCATGCACCAATGACAAAACTGCCCAATTCAGAACATTTCCTTCATAAAACGTCTACTCAACCTTCTATAGTCCACCAGTATCAGTAAATATGCACAATCTCTGAAGTAGTAAAATCCACATTACAGAAATATGTAACTAATAAAGAGGTTGCTGCTAGCAAACAACTTTATATGTCATTGTTTCATCTACAAATAAAGTGCCTTTTGGCCTTGAAGAATAAATTGCCTATGCTGCATGCATTAAAAAAATGATAAACTAGTAATACCGAAATAGGGAATTGATAGCAAACTGATAACAGGTTCATAGTTACTAGGTATCTTTGCCAAAAAAGACTGCAGCATCCACCCCCTTTACAACACAGTACAGTATCAGCAATGCATCTACCTACTGTGGGAGTACAACCCACAGCCTTCTGCATCAAAAGCAAGTACACTACCTGTTGTGCTATTAACAATGCAAGCAGACTTAGCATAAGCAGCACTAAACCTTTGTTCCCCCGCAGCTCTCAGCTCCTTGTAAAATCTACATGACACTCAGATGTATCTCTGAACCTTGCAGCACAAGAAATCTAGAAAAAGCCAAAATTTATTGGGGGAGGGACAAAAGGCCAAAAACCAGGGACACATTTTAAACATTGCTTGTATAATGTTGGAAAGTTGCTAGAATAAAATGCTGTGTTACCACCATACATTTCACTGCCACATCTTGAACCCAGGGGACCCGGTGCAAAACAGTCAGAGAAACATACCACTATGCCAAATCAGCTGAAACAGAGGAAGACAAACTTAAATGGCTACTACTTAGTGAATTCAGTTCTCACCATAGCTGTCAACCTCTTAGCAAAAAACATCTGAAAAAAGCCAGTAATGTGGAAATACAGCTACCAAACATATTCAGTGAATTAATTTCTCACCATAGCTCTCAACCTTAGCACAAAATACCTGGACGAGGCCAATAATGGGGGAATACAGTCCCAACAATATGGGCAAATTTCAAATATCCATGTTATAAACTTAGACAATTGCTAGAGTAAAATGTTTTGTTTTACCATGTACTTTCTGAAGAATAAGAAGTCTGAAATACAAATGCCTGTTATTTCTAAACATTTGTTAACCAGGAAACTAGTCTGACTTGGAACAAAACAAAGCCAATTTTCAGCAGAGCAGGGAGAAACACTCCAGACACATCTTTGTAATGGATGGGAGGACATGCAGACTCCACACAGAAGGCACCCGAGCCAAGAATCAAACCAGAGAACCTGTAGCTTGTCAGGCAACAATGCTACCAGTGCACCACTGCACTACAAACCTTTGCAAGGAAATATGAAGATACAGAAACCACAGATTTTATGAGGAACAGAACAAATATGAGGCAAAAATCTTCAATTTTTACAAATAGTGGTGGGTAGGGAATTCAGGTCCTTGCCACCTGCATCCAAGGTACAGGGTTCAAGCCTGAGTATTTCTACCCACCACTATGTGTTAACAAGGGCATTTCACACACACACACACACACACACACACACACACATGGGTCCAGAAGCAGTAAACCAGGTCCAGAAGCAGTAAACCATGTCCAACTCCATTGTCTCGAAGCAGCAAACCTGCGCTCGACTTAACGCTTCCCTGCAAGAGCTTAGAACTCAACTTACCTCACTCCTGATTGGTCCTGCGCTCGAATCCCTGCTCACCTCTCTCCTGATTGGTCCTGCCTGTGGATCAAGCAGTCCAGAGCTCCTCTGTTCTGTGCGGTTGTCTACTGCACAGATTTCTGGGCATCTGCAGGGCAGAAAATACCTTCTCTGCATCTGGACTGCTGACTCAAGCAGTCAGAATTTGCACAGATTCCTGGGCATCTGCGGGGCAGTCTGAGTGTGTCTGTGGATGCACAGCAGCTCCGGTACTCATTAAGAAAATGTGTTTTTTTAAAGTTTATGTTTCACATTATTTATTTATTTTATTTCTAGGTGGGAGGGCTGCAGTCCTGCAGTGCGATAGCACGAGCCACCCCTGCCCAATACCATATTCTTGGGCAACTTAAATTACCCCACTATTAACTGGGAATCCTATACAACATCAGACATGCAGGCTCAGAGATTCCCGGATTTTGTAAACTCAAACTCCTGGACCAGATTGTCAATACACCATCCAAGGGTGTAATCATACTGGATCTGGTCCTCACTAATATGTGAGAGTGCTGCACACCACATAGTGTAATGTCTTCTCTGGTAAGGTCAGACCACAAAATGGTCTCCTTTGAAGTAAAAATAAATCATGGGCCCCATCTAACCCATGAATATCCAGGAACTGCTCTAAGGCTAGCTTCCTACTATTAAGTGATAACCTGGCAAAATTGGAAGCCCCCATAAACCCTGAAAACACTGCTGCCTATGCAGAACTGTTCAGAGAAACCTTATGCAAGCATGTTAATAGCTGCATAGAGGCAGCTGTACCCACCAGGAAGAAGTATAGAACTAACTAAAAAAACAAGCCACCCCAGTGGAATCACAAAATCAATAGGTTGTAGAACAGAAGGAAGAAAATCATGACATAATTTAGGAAATGCAGCACCAACCAGGATAAAAGCACTCTCATCAAACTAAACAAATAGCACAGAGGACAAATAAAGTTTACCAATGCCAAATATGAGGTAAATTTGGTCTCCCAGGCCAAGTACAACCACAACGCATTCTTTACCTGTCTGCAACCTCAAAGGCAATACACAATTTTTTGCAGAGCTCATTGTAAATGGAGCCACCTATAATGAGCCAGAAGATATAGCAAACCAATTGGCTGACAAATTCAGCTCCAACTTTACTCTTCTCTCTCCCTCAACCTTCCCTCAGGAAATACAACCAAATATACCTCCCCTGCTATCACTAGGGAACAGGTCCTTAATGATCGATCTAAGGCCAAGAACACTGCATCAATGGGCCCAGAGAATATCCCAGGATGCCATCTGAACAGCATGAAACATGACCTATCAGGCCCGCTGGAATTGATATTTAACTGTAGCCTCCAAACAGGCTTCATGCCTCATGAATGGAGAATAGCAACAGTCATCTATCTTAACAAAGGTGGGCCATCTATAGACCCTGGAAACTACAGACCCATAAGTCTCACTAGTCTTACATGCAAAGCCATGGAAAGAATGATCACTGAAATTATCAATAATGATATAATAAGCTTCCAGACACTGAACCCAACCCAGTTTGGTTTCATCAAGGACAGGTCATGCCTACCCAACCTGGTGGACTTCACTGAGAATGTCATCAAAGCAATGGATGAGGGCAAAATGGTTCAAACTGCCTACTTTGAACTGACCAAGGCATTTGACACAATACACCACTCATCCATTGTTGATAAACACAAGAGGTTAGGTGTTTGTGCCACCTGGTGAATAGCCAATTGGCTACCAGACAGGACTCAGGAAGTTAAAATTGGGGAGTCCACCTATCCAGTCACAAGTGGAGTCCCTCAGGAGATCAGTCCTTGGACCACTCCTTTCTGGCATTTAATTCTCTGAAATCAAGGCAAATGTTAATAGTCTTTGGCTGACTAAATTTGCAGGTGATTGCAAATTAGGAGCTGTCATTGAATCCCACATTGACACAAATGTTCTCCAGGAAAGGCTGAGACAGACTAACAACTGGTGTCAGAGCCATGGACTAAATCTAAATGCACAGAAACACATAATAATATCCTTTGAGAAGTCATGCACCCTTGATAACTATCATATTGACAACACACATCCTAGTAGTCAGGGACTTGGGGATGCACATAGGTAATAATCTAGCCTCTGACCATCATATGTCTACAGTAGTGAGGAAATCATTCTATGTTGTGCAACTTATAAACAAAGGTATGTCATCTAGGTCCAAGGTAGTCATTGTTTCACTGTATTCTGCATTCATTAGACCTATCCTTGAGTACAATGCCCCCTTTGGTATGTAACCAACCAGGCATATCCAACAAATGGAATGTCCACAGAGGTTCCTCACTAAAAGAATACAGGGTGTAAATAAAATGCCCTAAGCAGACTGCCTCAGGGCCATATCCTAGTATTCTGTCTCCTACAGGCTATAGAGAGGTGATCTATGCTTGGTATATAGGGCATTGCTAGACCCCACGCTGATGGACCTCCTGCATATCAGCAAAACAAACAGCACCAGGATTACCCATTCTAAAGACTTAAACCTTGCCTATTATATAAATAGGACCTGCTGGAGAGACAGGCATGCATCCCAGAGACTACTCCGTCTCTGGAACAGGCTCCCCATCCATGTGAAGCAGAGTTCCTCCCTATCCCAATTCAAGTGTAACTTGGACAATTGGATGGGGAACAGGAAATTAATCCCTGGCTTGGCACCTATATTACTAATGGACACAGGCAACATTTAAATGGTTCGTCTCTCAGGCCCCTGCTTGTAAATGTTTCATCTCCCAAGCCCTGTCTTACATTTGTCAAGGGAAACAGAAGTTGTCAGAGATTTGGGATGCATGGCTAGGCTTAAAAAGGCCCGTGTGATCATTAGCCTAGTAAACACCTATGAATCTATGAAGCTATATTCACACCCATAGAGATAGTGGACAAGAACCTTTCAAAACTTTAGTAACAAGAAGTTCAACAGTTCCTTTTGAGGAACAAATATGTCTTTTCTAGTCTGCCCAGAAGGAGAGCTCTTATCAAACACTGCCTAGAAACAAACCCTGGGGAAAGAGTTAATCTAAGAACCTATCAAGAACCCAAAGCTCATAAATGAGTAGTGATACAAAAAATGTTGAAATTAGGAGTAGCTGAAGATTCATCTAGTTACTAGAAAAGTCCTGTTGTATTTGTCCAAAAATTTGATGGCACTATCCAATTTTATAATAACTTCAGAAGGCTCAACGATATCTCCAAATTTTGCAGGTACTGCATGCACAGTGTAGGTGAGTTGGTAGAGTGCATACTAGGTTTCTAACTATACCGGGTTTGACAAAAGGTGTCTGCTAACAGACTGTGGTTTCCACTGATCTTCTTTCAACATGTTTTAACCCATACCACTTGGCCCATTATCAGCAGTTGTTCTTTTTCCCTTTGCCTGAATTCAACCTTTATACTGACTTCTCTAAGCAACCCTTTTTCATGAGGCATGTTCAGTAGGTATTGTTGATGAGCTGCACAATTACCTATACTCTCCTTAAATTATCTATTTTCTTATATCTTTAATTTCATGTCTTCCTTATCTCCCAGGACCCTATTCTTTGTCTTTTCACAGCCTGACTTAGCCCTTTTTTCTGCCAAATAACTATTATTCAGTAATGTTTATATCTTTAAAACCTTGGAGCCTCTGCCTTCCCACCTTTCCCATTACATTTTATTTTCTTATTTTCCCCCTACTTTACCCTATTAAATGCTCATGGAGTCCACACATTTTCTGTTCCTTTTCTTCCATTTTTCCTTCTCCAATCTTCCATGTTTGTTATTCCTTATTTTCTTCCCTAATGCGGTTTCATCTTGTTTCTCTCTTTACCTTTCCATTCACTTATATTTCTATCTTTTTCCACAGTTTGTACTCTCTTCGCCTATTTTATTTTTGGAGAATCCTGCTTCTTCCATCTCTTTGTAACTGCCTTTTTCTAAATTATCATTATTTATCCTTCCAGTTCCTTCTTTTCCACTGGAATCCCTTCTCATACCCCAGCAAAATAGGTTTTGCATTATTTCCCCTGTCTCTGAAAACATGTCCTTCATTGCCTGATATAGCTGTGGTTTATATTCCCTCAGCTTCTCACATATCCAGAAATCATTTGACCAGGTGCCTCTTTCTTCTTGACATCTCCAACAGTCCCCTTCAGCCCCTGGAAACAGCATCTGTAATTTAGCTGGGGTATAAAAATATTTATGAAAGCATTTCTGTGCAAATGCTGTAAATCACCTTGTTTTGGTCACTTATCTTGGTAGCTTCCCACGCTTCTTCCTTTATTGTCACTTTCAGTTCCTTCTCCCAGCACCTCTTATCCCTTCCTCTTCAGTCCACTATCCATCTTTTCCTGAGATTTAACAGTGGTTTATTCATCTTCTCCTCTAGTCTTCTCCTATTTCCCCTTCTAACACCTGTTTCTTTGACTCCTCATCTGCTCTGTTTCATTTTTTTCCATCATAGCCTACTCCCTTGATAATTACCCCCCCCCAAGTCCTTGTCTAATTCAAATTCCTCTCGCAGTTTCTTCCCATGTCTACACTGTCTTTCTCTCTTTTTTCTTTTTTTTTTGGGGGGGACCACTGTTTCACTCTTCTTTATTTTCTACTCCATCCCCAAACTGCTAATCTATCCTGCCAATCTTGCTTTAACCCTTCAGTAGGAATTATCATCTCTTCCCAACCCTCTATCCCCATTTTTCTCAGTTGTATCTTAAACAATCTCTGCATCTGTCTCATCCAAGCAAGACATTTCTCTTTTCAGGACTTCTGATAAAATCTCTGCAAAGTCTGGTTCCTCTCTCCAGCTATATTCCTTTATCCTAATCATCTCTTTCCAATTTGCCATATAAGACGGCCTATTAATCTTCTTATATTTGCTGTAGTGCATGCTTGAAGTGTCTCTTTTAAGTCTGCCACCCCAAGACTACCTTATTCCACTGGTTTTGTTATTGTCTTCCAAGCTTCAATAGGTATTACCACATTCCACAGAAATTCTCTACAGAGCTGTTTTACTTTCTTCAACAGTCATACTTCTCACATTTCCCAAAAGGAAATATGAACTGCTGCATTATAAACAGATGCAGATACTCTGCTCTCTGACCTACATCCAGTTTAACTGATTTCTATTTCACCATCTGACTTTTAGCCTTCTTGTATATTTTTGTATGTGTTCTTTTCTCATTTCACCACTGCTTCATTAGTTGTATTCCCAAATGCCTTATGTCTTCCTTTCAAATCTGATCTTTCCTTTCTTTTGCCTCTCTCCCCTTCCTTCTGTTTACTGCCACTGGTTGAGTTTTCTCCTGATTTACTTTCTGTCCTGATTTCTTTCCAAAATTTCCTACATGTCATCAATGTCTTCATCATAATGTGTTAACGTCAGTGGTACATTGTCCATGTATAAGACTATTTTCTTGTCACATCTAGCACATCTATAGCCTCGTCATCCTGACTTCCTTAATGCCTCTGCTAAGGGTTCAATATATACAGCAAAAAAACACAGCCATGCTAGCAGGCACCCTTGCATGCCCATGTTCCTATCTTAATTTCATGTAAGAATCTAGTCTTTATCTTTACCCTTGCTGTTGAGACTTGATATATTATCCTTATTACTTCATTTCATTCCTAACGGAAACTCACCTTCCTGGTTGTTCAGAAAGATATCTCTGTATCCCGTGAAATTAGTGCCAATTCCTTCCCTGTTTTTTCAGCACTTTGTACTAACAATAACTAAATCATAGCTGTCCTTCCTCACACAAAACCTGTCTGGTCCCAGTGTATCACTTGTAGCATTATCTTTCCCAGCCTTCAAATTGTAACTGCATAAAGCATGTGTAGCATTTTAGGATGGACATTGGCGCATGTGTAGCATTTTAGGATGGACATTGGCCTGTAAGGAGCCAGGTGTATTAAGTATTTCCCTTCCTGGTGTATTAGATAGATAACCATCTCCTTCCAGGACTCTGGAGAGTGTCCTCCTATGATATTGTTAAACATCTGCAACCATCTTTCCATTATTACCTCCTTCTACACTACCCACAGTTCAGTTTGAACCTCAACACAGAAATAAATAGGACGTGCTGGAGGGACAGATTCATAACCCAGAGGCTCCCTACACTCTGGAACAGAATCCCAGTCCATGTTAGGCAGAGCCCCTCACTAACTCTCTTCAAGAGAAATCTTGACGAGTGGATGGGAGATCATAGGTTTACCCCGGGTGTCATCTCTGTGTCACTACTAGATAGAGGCACAGTAAACTAAACCCTAAATGGGCATAGTATTCTCATCCTAAGGGGTGGTGAAAGCCACACACACTCTGGCTAGGCTTATAAATGCCCTAGGGCAGATAGCCTAGTACGAACGTATGAACCTATGAACCTGTGAAGTAGAAAACCCATCGGTTGCTGGTGTTTTTCCTTTTGGTAGTCTCACCAAGCTTCCATCATTTCCTCCTTACTTATTGATCCAGTTAAAACTCTTATATCCTCCTCGTCCGGCTCCCTTTCTTCAAGGTACTCTCATTATTCCCTTTTCCATATGTGGTATTTTTTCTCTTTTCCTCTTCCTCCTCTTATGCATAAATATCTTTGTAAAACTCCTTAAATCCCTGCAGTATCTCGACCAGAGATGGCCCTACTTTACCATCTTCCCTCTCTTTAATTTGGCTGACTTCATTCTTACTGCCTGTACCTTCATTGCCTTGAGGTTTGCACTAAAAACATTGTCTGTCGACACTCACTCTTTTTTTCTATATTGTTTCATCTTCCAGTTCTTGAAGCACCCTTCTTCTCTCTCTCTCTCTCTTTCAATCCTGCTGTTGTCCCCTCTTTTTTCCACCAGTATGTACCTCAGTTCTCTCAATATTCCTCTCCTACATATGCTTCTGTTTTTTCTTTTTACATACCTCTGTATTCCCTGCTTTATCCGTATCTTCTTATCATACCATACTTCCACTCACATTATTCTGCCATCTTCCAGGATCCATTTTAAAAATGTTACGACCCATTCTTTATATCCAGTGCTTGTTATGAGGCAATTTGGGCTCCACCAATGTTTCTCTAACTATTTCCTTCTCCTTTGATACTATTACCATTGCACGATCCATTAGAGTTATTGGTTCTATACTAACTTGCATGACTTTGGTTATGTAACTGGGAACACGGCTGATCAAATCCTAAAAGGAAAAATTAGAGGCTGTAAAGAAATGGATAGTTTCACAAATGAAAAAGCAACTGTGAGCTTTTTAGGACAAGTGACGTATTATAAGAATTTTATCCCACAATTTCCTTCCACAACATCTCACCTTACAAACCTAATCAACTAGAAGCTGCCTGAATGGGTCATTTGAACAACCAAAGTTAAAGAAACTTTTCAGAGATTCAAACAACAATTTTACACTGAACCACTTGCTATGTTGCCTGACTTCTCCAATCCATTCATTGTTTACAAAAACATTCTAGATATTGTGGGTAGTGATCATTCAATAAATAAGAAATGAAGATCATTCACTATGCAATTTAAGCAGGAAATTGAGCATAGCTGAGACTAGCTATTCCATGTCAGAGAAAAAGAGGGAATGCCAGGCCCTGAAGTGAGCCTTATGTTTTTATTTGCAAGATAGGAAGTTCATACTAGCTTTATTTATTTATCCTTTGTTGATCAGGTTAGTCCCACTAAGCTTGAGGTCTCTTTTGGAGAGAGTTGAGGTGGTACTTTAGGCCAGATCATCTGAGAACTTCTACTCTTTTCAATATGTGCAATGAGGTCTTTTACATTCACCTGAGCTACTACCAACTTGGGCAGATTAAGCTTCAGTTTAACATCTTATCTGAAGAACATCACACTCAAGAGTGCACCATCTTCCCTTATACTGCATTGCAGTATCAGCTATCAGTCTATTTCATGCAGGAATAGAACCCACAGCCTTCTATACTAAAGGTAAGTGTGCTACCTATTGTGCCACCGACACTATAGTCACAGATAATCACCTCTGCTGTGTTTGGACTTGCAGAAGTAAGGTGATATTAAACTCTGCACGTAGGAGGAAAAATGAAGCTGTTGTGTGAGGGAATGCTCATTCAGCAAGAAAACAGGAACTGGTTCCTTTAACATGTTACATGCAAGCAAGGTAATTGATTTCAGTAGTACATCTGTGCCTTTTTAAGGCTGAGTTAGAGTCAGTATTTTAGAAGCTGTAGTGTGAATCCATAGCAGTCTGGAAAACGCCTATAAAAGGAAAGACAAACCATGTCCTGAGTACTTGGCTATGAGATGGAAGTCTGTTTAGAAAGCTGTACCCACCAGCAGAATTCCTGATAATAGAGACTTTGATTTGTCTAAACAGAGTTATATTGTTAAAGACTATTTCTAGAGTAATTCTAAATCCTAAAGTGATATGACACTGCCAGCACTGGAGTTTGCTTAACTGTGTCCCAGTGTTGCTGCCAGAGTAAATAAAAGACCAAACTGTTTGCTTTATTTACTGAAAATATTTACAGAGTGAACTGTTTATTCTACTTGCACTACAATATTTGATTTCCATTTTTTTTGTTTGGTTAATAAACCCTTGTATTTCCACAAAACCTTGGTGGCATGCTTCGAATCTTTCTGCTATTTACTAGAAAAAAACAATTTCAAATGTTAAATTATAGAATGGCATGAAACTCTGAATGGCCCTTTAAATGACAATTTCTTTAGACTTCACTTTGCACCTCACTGTCTCCAGCTATTGCATCATCAACCCACTGTGGCAACCATGACAGTATGAGAGTTGAGAGCATTACTTTTTTTCTACTTTGCATAGACTGTTTTAGCAAAATGAATGTACATGAGTAAGATGGCAATCAGCCTGCCAAAAGGGAAAGACTAACTGGATTTTTGCTTGACAAAATACAGTCTTGTTGAATGAAGCAACCTCACCATTGTGATGGGGTTTTAGAAGTTGCACAAATAAGTCAGACCCAGTCATAGCTTCATGAAAAAATGACATATCTCTTGAAGTACTGTTGCATAATATACTTAGATACTGATATTCATTGTGTAGCATACCTGAAGAAGTTCTCTCTCCCTGCCAAGTATTTTCACCCCAAAAAGAAAGCTACCAGTCTTGGAACTATCAAAGTCAAACAACATTAATGAACCACTGAAATACTTTATTAAAATTTTAATACTTTTATCTCTTAATTGCACAAGACATCATCAGAAACATTTTAATAAAGGGTTTGTTGAACCATTAATGTATTTTGGTTATATGTCACATAATATTACCGATTTCATCTAGTGGAGTTTTATGAAATAAGGCAAGTATGTTATATGATGCAGTTACACTTGACACAGTCCCCCGGATTTACTAATCTTCCATGCAGGACTAGCTTGGTCCTCCACAGAAGCGGCCATTTGGGAGCAGGACAGCAGTGAGCCATGCATATTAATGAAGGCGCGCTGCCTGAGCTCCTAATCTTACATAGAGCGTGTAAGAGTGCGGGGGGGGTCTGGGAGCACAGCTCTCAGAATATACACATCCCTGCAATGAAGAACAGCAGAAAGCCCTAAAAGAATGAGCAAGACCACTCATAGGTGTCCGCATACCCCCAGCAACATACCCCCATGTGTACAAAAGCAATAGTAAACACAAGCAATATAAAGAACCCTTTTTTTTTATGAAACAGATTAAATTCAACCATAGGTGTGCGGGTTTGCTCATCTCTTAACTATGGTTAATGCAGCTTAAACGGCAGAAGAGGATAAAAAGGAAGATATATGCGAATAAAGCAGTATAGCAATAGTGTAGTGGGCAGAGCATTTGCCTTATAAGCAGTCATTCCTGGTTCGAGTCCCACTGCAGCACATTCCATTTTCCATGTCAAATCACGTTATGACCAATATTATTAGTTGCATAATCTACTAAATAACATATATTTGTGAACTGGGCTACTGCATTAAATGCAAATGTGAGGTGTCAGTGTCATAATATTGCAAAGTCCACAGATAATTACATGTGCCCCATACAGTATATGTACACAGGATTCAAGGGTACAAATGGAAGGTAAAATGTGTAATGAACAATAACTCCATACAGCTTCCAAATCCCCCACCTTTCCAAGAACCATTAGACATTACTGTCTAAATTAGTGCAGTGGTAAGCGGGACTAAGCACTAGTAAGCAAGTGTAAGCACTATTAAGCAGTAGTAAGTGGGAGTAAGCATATGTAAGCACCAGTAAGCAGGTCTAAGTCCGCTTGCATGGGGGTAAGCAATGCGCACACAGGTTAAGCAATATGGAAGCTGACTCTTTGTATGCATATTTAACCAAAGCATAGCTTATCTTTGCACAAACCTGCACAAACCTGCTTACAAGTGCTTAGAGGTGCCTTAATCATTCTGTATCCAACAGCCGTTGTTCTGCCCAGCAACAAAATAAACAGCCTTGCAGGTCTTGAACCCAGAACCCTATCCACTATAGTCACAGTAGTTAACTACCAAGCCATCACAGCAGTACATAAGATTGAGGTATCACCAAATAAATCCTCACTATAGTAAAATCAAACTGAACATGTGAAAGGAATCAGTATACAGTCATATGTTCTATAACCTACTACATAACATAAATATGTGAACTGGAGTAGTGAAGTAAGCCCAGATGTGAGGTGTAATTGTAATACAGTATTGAAGTCCCCTATTAAACACAAGGATCCCCTACAGTGTACGTATACATGAATCATGGATACCAGACATATATATAACATGTAATGAATAATAAATCAATGCCAAAAAGCAAATATAATGCAAAGTAAATATTAAGCAATGCTAAGCATTGCACAGGCCAGCTTAGTAGGTGTAAGCAATGAGTAGGGCAGCTAACTCAATTTTCCCAGTGGTATACCCCTTTAAACAATGCCAACATTAGGTAAGCAGGTTTGCCCACAGCTTAGCCTTTTCAAAACTGTCCAATCACATCAAAGTGTGGGAATTCGGCCCAACTTAAACCCAACAGGTGGGAATACATCTCATAACTAGTTGTAGCTTCTATTTAAACCAACAGGTGGGAATACATCTCATAACTGGTTGTAGCTTCCCCTTGCAGGCACCGTGTCAGAAAGGGGAGAGGGGGTGCACTTTTGGGCATAGTGCTGG
The DNA here is from genome assembly GCF_019279795.1 of Protopterus annectens. Lineage (NCBI taxonomy): Eukaryota > Metazoa > Chordata > Ceratodontiformes > Protopteridae > Protopterus > Protopterus annectens. The sequence continues at coordinate 213,539,583 of NC_056734.1, forward strand.
GGCATCCAGGAGTCAAGAGTCATGGCAGGACTCCTTGTCAAAGACCATGAGCAGAGACTGCTGCAGGGCCAGTACCAGGGTTCCCAATACAAGGTGGAAGCCTGGGACCATCTCGCCTGTGACCTCATTAGTGCCACTGGCATACCCCGAACTGGTGAGCAGGTCAGGCATCACTATGTTGACCTGAAGCAGCAAAAGGCAGATTTCTTGGATCAATGGATCCAAGAGGCTAGGACGGCAGGGGTTGTCCCAGCTGTGTGTAAGTATCACTCCACTACCTGTTTAATAATTACCAGCTCATGCATATTATGGATAGGTATGGCTAAATATTCCTCTTATGTCCTTCACAGTGGCAAATGAATGGGCCACAATCCAGGAGGCCCATGGATGTTGCCTGGAGAGGTTGTGACGTGAGGCAGGTTAGTAATACTCTTGCCTGTACTGTCATAGGAAATAAATCTAAAAGTATTAGTAAGTTAATTGCCAGTATAAAACCTGTATTGTTTAAGGCAAGTACTGCATACACTGGAGAATATGGAAGGAAGAGTCTCATGTAGTTTGTATATAAATTAAAGCATAATAGCCTGACAATAAAGGTCTAACTGCTGGACTGCATGTGCATACTCAGGTATCATATGGTAATGTAGATTTGCAATCACTTAATAGTACTGTTGTATTAAGCACTGTTACTCACACTGTGCAACATAAATAGAATGTGTAGTAATGTCTGTATATGACTATTGTAATCCCCAGAGGTCATTTAGTACAACTGAGAGACACAAAGACAGAAAACAGTAAAAAGACAAGCAACACAACCCAAATAGCACACACAACTGAGACGTGAACCATTGTATTTTTAGCATACACAGCCATGGTTCGATTCCTGGAAGTGGTAGTAGTCTGCATACAAAATCATACCCCACAACTGTACAGATATGTCCATAATGTCCAGTAAATTGGCCCATATCTGCTGCCTGTCACTCTGTCCCCCTGGGAAATCAGTGGGATTATCCCAGACATATAGGCAGCAAACAAGAAATGCAACTGATTGTCACACATCTATACGAACAAACCTGTCACACTAGCAACTCCCCAAAATGTCATGAGAGTAATAAGCCAAGTATGTCTTATCTACACCCCCATGTTGTCAAGCTGTGACCAGAGTGTGTACAGTAGCAGAGTGAGATGTATGTGTATAATACTAATGTGAAATCTGGTACTTTGTGTGGTAACATTCAGTAGTGCTAACAAACATTGCATCCACAGGTACATCAGATACAAACACTGTGCCAAGAAATAAAAGCTTGATACCATGTACTGGTACTGTTTACTCTGGTATTGCATGGAATTGTGAGTGTTGCAGTTGCTCTGAATAATAAGGTATCAATGATCACTGTCACCCACACTGTGCTACATAATATAACTGTGTAGGAAATCCTGTATAAGAGTGTTGTAAGTCACTAAAGGTTGAAGAGGACAATAGTCTACATATGTCCCAGTTCACCTGCATGTGGTGAAGACATGGCCAGAGTCTGTGCAGAAAGAGATGGACAGGTATGTGTATAATATCAACTTGGAATCTAGGAGTATGTGTATAAACAGTTAGTTAGTGTTAATAAACAGTTCCTCCACAAGTATACCAGGTAAGAAGTGTATACTGCAGGTAAAACCAGTTCATGTATATAGATGTCAACAGCCATATCACTGTCCAAACTAAGGCAATAAGGTAGTGTAGTAATACTTGTAAGGTACAAATAACAGCACTGACTAGGAAAGTAATGCAAACTACAGGAATGCACTAGTTGTTAATTGACATCTTTCTCTCCCCCCACCATATCTCCAACAATACACTAAATACCCACCTCAACTGGTACGTGATGACTGCACTGTTATGTTGGGACATGTGTCCTATTGGTTAATAAGTATTTACATATTTTTCTATGCATGTGCTATGTTGAAATACTCCAACATTGGTGGATTGGTGTCATCAATGTACCTGCATGCTGCTGTTATTACCACTGTGGTCCCATATATGCATGTGTTCCATTTGCTATGCAACTGTTCCATATCTGGTGTCTGGTTTAACAGGAATATCTATGCATGCTGTTATAACTAATCCTGGAATGTGTTGACTATTACTAGCCCACATATGTTGATACTCCATAAACACCATAGCACGTATGAGAATGCGGGTCCCAGTGGACCCACCTGTCCCACCTCAGCTGGCCGTGGCACTGGGCACCAGCACATCTGGGGCCCAACCCAGGACATCCTCATCTGTTGGTCCTGCACCGCCTTCAGGTGGAACCGCCTCAGGGGATGGGGCTCGCCCCAGCCTCTGGGAGCGGGCGAGGACAGGAACCTGTCACCCATCACCAGGTCCAGGTCATGGTGCATAGAGAGCTCAATCAGCAGTTTGGAGATGTTCTACTCCTGCTCGAGGACCATGTGTCATGACTAGACGGTTGGCCTGGCTCTCCGACTCAGCCCCCAGCACAGCCACCTTCGGGGCTGTGAAGGTGCAGTGGTGACTGTCCATATGTGGGGATCTCAGTCCCACTGTTTCCACTAGGGGGCTCATGGGCTTCCGATTTCCCAACAATCCTCCCAGTGAAGGTGTTTACCCCCACATGTATCATATACCGCCCCTGTAGGCATCTTGTTTGTCTTTTCTGTTAACCTAACCAACCTACCTCCCCAAATATATTTACTATCCCTCCCCAACATCCCACTCTCACCTGAAAAAAAAAGGGCAATCTGTTCCCGCCAAAAAAAATCACCCCATACATAGCTATCCATTTCACATGTATCTACTGGACACATGTAATCTGGTCTAATTGGCATCACAACATGAAACACTAATCATGTAACCAGTCGTGTAATCAAAGGGCACAAAGGATGAATCCAGCCACAAATGTTTTAGCGCTTTCATTCACTAAAATTTATACGTGAACTTCTTCAGAAAACAAGCAAACTGTTACCCACACTCCCTTAAATAGCTTACCAATACAGAAATTACATCAAATAAAACTTTAAAAAATAATGTATGTATATGCATGTATAAATGTGAATACATATCTATATATCAAATAAATTAAAACTAATAATGCATATTGCACTTACAAAAATATTAAAAAGTAATCTATTTTATAACCATACATAAAAAATGTGTGTGTATATATATATATATATATATATATATATATATATATATATATATATATATATATATATATATATATATATATATATATATATCTATATAACATAAAAAATGTCCTATATTGAATATTCAAATGAATGATAATACAAATTGTAAATATGAATCATTACATAAATAAATAAATGATGATCCATAACTATCTACAACATAAAAAACACTTTAAACTAACAGACTCATTGAGCCCTGGTGATTTATCTGCAGCTAAAATTAATTGCCATAAAGTCTCCTTGCATTCCAAAATATTGTTTGCATCACCACCCAATTCTGTTTCATAAACCTTGTCTAATACTGAAAATTCAAACTTCTTAAATTGTGGACATACTATGGCATGTTTAGCCAAAGAATTTAGCTTGTCTTTGTTTTTGATAGCTAAATTGTGTTTGTAAATCCTCCGTTTCAAAAACCTTTTGGTTTTCCCTACACAAAAATGATTACAGGATACACAGCAAGCTATATACACTACAAAATCTGTGTTACAATTGTAATATCCCTTAGCCCAAACAGTTTGATTAGAGGACTTGACTGTTACAGAGGAACTATTACTAATAAATCTGCATTGTTTGCAATTCCTGCAAGCATACATGCCTCTCTTAGTGCTAACTGATCTTTTACTGCCATAGCAAATATTGTCACTATTGGTGGCTTCCAACATTGACTTGAGATTAATTGTTTTTTTATATGTCAATTTGGGTGAAACACCAATAATTGCAGACAATTCTTTGTTACCCAAAAGTACTTTCCAATTACTTTCTATGATATTTTTTATGTACCACATTTCATTAGTTATCGGTAATGAAAATGAAATATTATAGTTTTGGGTACAAACCGGTTTCTTAGAAACCATATTTATACAAATGTCTTTTGACAAAAGAATAGGTTTGGCTACTCCTGTCCTCAAAGTTGTTACCTCATGTTCTATGCTTCAAACCCATTTGTCACTATGTCCTCTATTAAGAAACAAAGATCTTAAAAAAGTGACTTCATTAGAAAAGACTTCATCATCAGCTGTCAGCCTACTCAAACGAATAATCTGGCTTTTCACTACTCCTTTTTTCATGTGTTGTACATGCAAACTATCTTTATGTAAATATTGGTTTGCAAATATCTCCTACCCGAATATTTTACTGTTGAATGAATTGTTTTCCTTACCTAAACTTAACTGTATGTCCAAATAGGAAATAACTTCACCAAACCCACTCACCTTAAATGCTAAAAACTTGGTGGTGTTGTTCAAATCTTCCACCAAATCAAAAAATTCATCACGTGAACCAGTCCATAAAAAAAACAAATTGTTAATAAATCTGAAATAAGTTTGTACCTTACCATGATGTGGGTGTTTCACCAAAAATTTCAACTCCCAATTTGCTATGACCAAATTAGCAAAAGCCGGTGCTACCCTCGCCCCCATTGCTACTCCTGACACCTGTTTGTAGATGTTCTTTCCAAATCTGAAAAACATATTGTCAAGAACAAATTCCATCAAATTACAAATGGTGTTAGCTTTTGTGTTACCAAAGTCTGTGTAACCTGTTAGGTACTCCCTCAGATATTATATCTCCACTTCCTGATCGATCAAAGTGTAAAGGGACTTAATGTCAAGTGTACCAAAAACTGTATGTTGTAAAGGTACTTGCAAGTCACGTAACTCTTTTAAAAGGTGCCAAGAATCCCTAATGTAAAATTTAGAATGTTGTACCACTGGATTTAACAAGTGGTCAAGCCATATCGAAATGTTTTTTGTCTTAGAACCCTTAGCTGAAATGATTGGCCTAAATGGTGGATTACTTTGATTGACATGTACTTTGGGAATGCCAAAAAAAGTGGCTAGTTTTGGATAAACCAGCAAAAGGTATTCATAAGTGTCATAATCCAATTTGCCTTGGCTGAACATGTCAAACAAGGCTACATCAATTCTTTGAAAACTTGTTTTGACATCCTTAATGTTTACCTTTTTGTAAGTAGTTTTATCCTCCGACATTTCTAACAAAGAATTATTATATTGATTTTGTATTCATAACCACAATCTTACCACCCTTGTTTGCCTTCATAGTTCTAATGTTAGGATTCCCACAAAGCTGATTTAAAGCTTCTTTTTCTCTAGGATTCAAATTCTCTAAGTAGTTATGTGACTTAATCTTTCTAAAGTCATTCTCACATAAACCTTGAAACACCTGGAGTGTAGTGTGTAAAGTGGGGTTGAAGGTGCTGGCTTTTCTGGGCATATTACTGGAAGTTGCCACGTGATTTGTCCCAACTACTTCTTCCATGATGTAACATAAATTGAGTTTTCTAAGGAACAACCTAAAGTCTATCAACAATCTACCCAAATTTACACTGTTTGTGGGTATAAAAGAAAAACCTTTTTTCAGTACATGGATAAAATCACTAGATAAAGACATATCAGACAAATTCATAACATTAATTTCAAAGTCCCCGACTGTGTTTACAGTCTCTAAATTGGTCACCATTTGTGCTTCTTGTACGTTTGATTCCAGTTTTTCCCTTTCCTCTTCCCCTTCCCTTTGTTCATGGTGGTGTTGTTCCACCTGCAAGTCTGTTGGTACTGTGTTTGACCCATGGGAAAAGTGCCAGAATTCTGTGTCTGGCAATACAACATGTATTGAAAAAAGTTTTTTCTTTTATACCCACAAACAGTGTAAATTTGGGTAGATTGTTGACAGACTTTAGGTTGTACCTTAGAAAACTCAATTTATGTTACATCATGGAAGAAGTAGTTGGGATAAATCACGTGGCAACTCCCAGTAATATGCCCAGAAAAGCCAGCACCTTCAACCCCACTTTACACACTACATTCCAGGTGTTTCAAGGTTTATGTGAGAATGCCTTTAGAAAGATTAAGTCACATAACCACTTAGAGAATTTGAATCCTAGAGAAAAAGAAGCTTTAAATCAGCTTTGTGGGAATCCTGACATTAGAACTATGAAGGCAGACAAGGGTGGTAAGATTGTGGTTATGAATACAAATCAATATAATAATTCTTTGTTAGAAATGTTGGAGGATAAAACTACTTACAAAAAGTCAAACATTAAGGATGTCAAAACAAGTTTTCAGAGAATTGATGTAGCCTTGTTTGACATCTTCAGTCAAGGCGAATTAGATTATGACACTTATGAATACCTTTTGGTAGTTTATCCAAAACTAGCCACTTTTTTTGGCATTCCCAAAGTACATGTCAATCAAAGTAATCCACCATTTAGGCCAATCATTTCAGCCAAGGGTTCTAAGACAGAAAACATTTTGATATGGCTTGACCACTTGTTAAATCCAGTGGTACAACATTCTAAATTTTACATTAGGGATTCTTGGCACCTTTTAGAAGAGTTACGTGACTTGCAAGTACCTTTACAACATACAGTTTTTGGTACACTTGACATTAAGTCCCTTTACACTTCGATCGATCAGGAAGTGGGGATAGAATATCTGAGGGAGTACCTAACAGATTACACAGACTTTGGTAACACAAAAGTTAACACCATTTGTAGTTTGATGGAATTTGTTCTTGACAATATTTTTTTCAGATTTGGAAAGAACATCTACAAACAGGTGTCAGGAGTAACAATGGGGGTGAGGGTAGCACCGGCTTTTGCTAATTTGGTCATAGCAAATTGGGAGTTGAAATTTTTGGTGAAACACCCACATTATGGTAAGGTACAAACTTATTTCAGATTTATTGATGATTTGTTTTTTTTATGGACTGGTTCACATGATGAATTTTTTGATTTGGTGGAAGATCTGAACAACACAACCAAGTTTTTAGAATTTAAGGTGAGTGGGTTTGGTGAAGGTATTTCCTATTTGGACATACAGTTAAGTTTAGATAAGGAAAACAATTCATTCAACGGTAAAATATTCAGGAAGGAGATATTTGCAAACCAATATTTGCATAAAGATAGTTTGCATCCACAACACATGAAAAAATGAGTAGTGAAAAGCCAGATTATCCATTTGAGTAGGCTGACAACTGATGATAAAGTCTTTTCTAATGAAGTCACTTTTTTTAAGATCTTTGTTTCTTAATAGAGGATATAGTGATGAATGGGTTCAATGGATAGAACATGAGGTAACTTTGAGGACAGGAATAGCCAAACCTATTCTTTTGTCAAAAGACATTTGTATAAATTTGGTTTCTAAGAAACTGGTTTGTACCCAAAACTATAATATTTCATTTTCATTACCGATAACTAATGAAATGTGGTACATAAAAAATATCATAGAAAGTAATTGGAAAGTACGTTTAGGTAACAAAGAATTGTCTGCAATTATTGGTGTTTCACCCAAATTTACATATAAAAAAACAGTTAATCTCAAGTCAATGTTGGAAGCCACCAATAGTGACAATATTTGCTATGGCAGTTGTTAGAAAAATATGTATTTGAACATATATAAAGTGCTAGTTAAAAAGCAAATAGTATATAATGCATTTTATTCTATTAATAATATGGCAATAAGAATGATTTTACATGTAATTGCTTGAAGCTTTGGAACTGCAGTGTATTTGAACTCTGACCCTGGCAGTAGCCAGCTCAGCAAGCTTATGTTTTTCACTAATGATTATCTGCTGGGTCAGGAAATTAAATGTATAAAGCATTGAAAATCTTCTTCTCCTTCCTCTGGGACAATTGGCCTGGTAAATGTTACCAAGATAAGACACAGCTGTTGAGAAAATGTTGCAAGAAGAACAAAGAAGTGTATTACAAGACTGAACCAACTATTGTATTCGAGCAGGCCTGAAACCTTGAAGGAGTAACATTTACAGAAAGACATTATAACTGACCAGGTGCTTTGCAAGGCTGTATTATTCCCAAGGGAAAGCTTTTTTAAAAAAAATATAACATCAGCAATCTTTATGAATAGAATACTGTTAGTAAAAGTGATGTAGATGCCCTGTGACTAACCACACCAGTAAGGTGGGAAAAACCTGAATGTAAACACTATAAAATATTCTGTACTTCCTGCATCATGTCAGACAAAATTCTGTACTTGTATGGTTTTTTGCCTCCTGGTGTACACTAGTAAACTTTTGCATCTGAGCCTCCTGTGTTGTTATCTTTGTTTTTATTTAACAGTTTGGTCCTTCTTGAATCGGAAACCCTCAGGCAGCTACAGATCAGAGTGTACCGGTGGTCGAACACTGCGCAGGAGAAGCTACCGAAACGGTTCTTCTTGAAATACAAAAGACCTCCGACTGAATTGTAATTTTGAGAGGCTGGCCACTTTCTGATCTGCGGCTGAAGAGCGGTCTCGAACTGGTCGACTCAGGAGGCTCAGGTAGGAAGATATTTGCCTTTTTTCTGTTTTAGATCAGGGACTAGGTTGCAGTAAATACTACTGTCAGAAGATTTGTTATACAGATCAGGGACAAAAGGAAATTACTGTATATTTTGTCAGAGATCAGGGAAACAGAATAAGGTAGGCAGTCATTCTAGATAAACTGTATAAGGAACTGAAATACCACGTGGTGAAAAGGGTTACGTAACATTTTCTTTTGATATGGGAAATCAGTGCACTAAAACATCGCGAGATCCGGCCCTAACTGAGGATGCAAAATATATGCAATTACAACGGGCTGATAATGTTAGGTATTATACAAAGTGGGTTAATAAATACGGATTTGATGGTAAATTGGATACAATTTCATTAGTTAAACTCTTAAAACAACTTAAATCTGACGCAGAAGGTCAGGCAAAAAAACAACAACGATTAGGCATTCCTCAGGCACATAGGTGGATTGAGGAAGTAAACCGAAGGGAACAAAAAACTAAAAATGCTAAGACGTTTTTTTTAGATAAAGAGGATAATAATATGGTAATAGCAACGGCTCCTCCTCCCCCGCCCCCTCCGATGCCTTTTTCAGGATATGAAGCAGGAGGACAAGCTGGTCCACCTCCACGTTATCCTGATGTCACAAGAACACTAAAACCATTTGTTAGAGATCCTATTGAAACTAGGTCCCGGACACGTAAAACACTTGGGGACACAGACTTGTATCAAATAGGGAGAAACACACTAGAGGAGAATGAGGAAGAAATCTGTCCACTAATTGAGGTACCAAATCCTCAGGCAGGACAGGAAGGGCAGGACCCAACTCTTCTAGTGTACAGACCATGGACACCGGAAGATATTCGGAAAGCTACAGAGGGAATCCCCCATCCAAAAGTTAATTACACAAAGTTTTTACAAGATTTACAAGGTATGAGACTAAGTTACCACTTGAATGGGGAAGAAGTAGAAAAGGTAGTTAGACAAATTGTGGGTCCAGACTGGCACATGATTTGTGGCACCTGGAATCCTCGTAATGCAGAGCTTAAACCACTCCCACATAGTGACGCAGAACTAGACAACAGAGTAAAAGGTCTTACAGACCGAATTTCCGAAAAATGGAAACCTAGAGCAGATTGGACTTGCATTAACCAATGCATACAACAAGAGAATGAAACTGTAGATGGGTATTATGATAGATTATTGGAATGTTTCAATAACCATAGTGGCATGGCTATTCCTGAAAATCAGACACATGATACCTCGTATGAACAGCAACTGAAAAATGCGTTTTTGAAAGGTTGCATTGCACCTATCAGTAGCTTTATTATGAAGCATATGATAGACCATCGAACAAGTAGGCTACAAGCCTTACTTGAATATGCTAGACATGCTGAAAGACACTTTAATAGTAAAAAGAAAAAGAAGACACAAGTCTTCACTGCTGAAGAAGGAGCTGAGGTTTTTGTAGTACAGTCCGGTAAGAAGGATAAGAAAAATGCCCAGGGAAATAGACAATCTGACAAACGGTCAGAAGATTTTGAAGAGAGAAAAAAGAAAGGTGAGTGTTTTAAGTGCGGAAAGAAAGGACATTTAGCAAGGGATTGCAGGCTAAATAAAAAGGTGACTACAGAAAGTAAGGGTGATGAGGACTGACTATATGATAGTGATGAAAGTCAGAAATCATCAGGAAAGGCTAACAAACAAAGGACAAATGTAAATGTAGTAGAAAGAATAGAGGAAGTGCAAGCAGATGTAGAGGATGAAGAAAGTGAAATTTTAGATTTGGCATTACTGAGCTTGGAGCTCTATCTGGCAGACACAAAACCGGAAGTCACACTTCTGGTGGAGGGGAGGGAAGTAAAATTCCTGTATGACTCAGGAGCATCACGGACTTTGATATACCCCTCCAAGTTATCAGAATATTCCGAATCACCTGATTATATATTAGTAAAAGCAGCAAACGGACAGCTATATAGGGAGCCACTCTCCCATGATATAGCAATAACTGACCCTGTTTCAGGTATGACTCAGAAAAGTAAAATTGTAGTTTCTGCAAAATGTCCAGTAAACCTACTGGGAAGAGATCTTATGCAGATATTTGGCATAGCGGTAGTTCCCACTATGCAGGGTATGGAGGCACAAAGACAAATGGATACTTTCGTGGTGCGACCGGAGGGTGAGACTTTTTACTGGTACAGCCAGGACCTAGTTACCAGGGGCAGTAACCGAGGAACTGATGAATGTAGCCATCAGTAAGGCCCCCTCCCTTGACACTGACCAACAGCATTTGTTACACTGTACTCTATACTACTGTAGCATGCCAGGACCTGATAAAGAATATGAGCAAGAATTGTTCAAAAATCCTGCTAACAGATTAGTATTACGAACCTTGTATTGGGATACTGAGGGAAACAGTGTGGTAAGCTGTTCATTACCTCAGGAATTCATGACACTGTACAAATCTAATCGACTACCACATGTTAGCTTGATGAAAAATAAGAATATGAAATGGGCAGACTTAGGAGAAAAAGTAACAAGATGGGAAAAACAAACTGATTTAGAATTATCAGAGCAGGGAATACAAAAACAGAAATTGAATTGGCTAACACAGACACATCCAGCTGTACACTTACAAACTGTGAAGACAGTTGATTAGCATTCTTATTAGAAGAAGAAGAAAAAGCCTTGGGTGACATACCAAATATTCTTTGGTCAACAGGCAAATCAGATGTAGGACTTATTCAAACAGCAGGACCAGTTACTATTACACCAAAATCAGCATTTAGACCACAAAAAAGACAATACCCCTTGAGGAAAGATGCAGAGCAAGGAATCAAGCCTATAATAGCAGCATTACTCAAGGAAGGAGTACTGGTAGAATCTCTTGATTCACCATGTAATACCCCTCTATTTCCTGTTAAAAAGCAAACAGGGAATGGCGGATGGTACAGGATTTACAAGCTGTAAACAATGCAATAATACCTAGAGCACCTACGGTGCCAGACCCACACACCTTGTTGAACGATTTAAAGCCACAACAAAAATATTTTACTGTAGTAGACATAAGTAATGCTTTCTTTTCAATACCTATACATCCTGATAGCCAGTATTGGTTTGCATTTACATTTCAGGGTAAAAGATATACCTATACTCGGCTACCACAGGGATATTGTGAAAGTCCAATGATATTTGCACAAGAAATGGCAAGCAACCTGGCAGGGTTTACCCCACCAGGAGGTAGTCAGATTCTACTTTATGTAGATGACATTTTGCTAGCAGCCCCCACCCAGCATCAATGCAGGGAGGATACGATAGCGTTATTGAAATTTTTGGCAGCACAGGGACATAAAGTAAACAAGAGTAAGTTACAACTTTGGAAAAAACAAGTCAGATACCTAGGATATGTAATATCCAATGAAGGTAGAATATTAGATGAAGACAGAAAAACAGCAATTTTACAAGCACCTAAACCAGCGACCAAGAAGGAAATGATGTCCTTCTTGGGAACAACTAATTTTTGTCGAAGCTGGATATCAAACTATGCTTTAGAGTCTGCTCCACTGGCTGATTTAATATATAAAACACCAATGGCAGCACAAGATATATTACAATGGACACCCGAAGCAGAAACAGCTTTCTGCAGACTAAAACAATTGATAGCTTCTTCATTAGTTTTAGGACTTCCGAATTACCACAAAAGATTCTTTCAGACCGTAGATTGTAAACAGGGATACATGATTGGGATAAGCAATGCCCCATAGCTTACTATTCATCACAGTTAGACCCAGTGGCACGATCGTTGCCTCACTGTGTGCAAGCAGTGGTTGCAGCTGCAATGGCAGTACAGGCTTCGGCCTCAGTGGTGTTATTCCACCCTCTCACATTGAGAGTGCCTCATGCAGTCGCGATAATTTTACTACAAGAAAAAATAGCATATCTATCTCCTGCTAGACATCTTTCATGTATGACCATACTGCTGAGCCAACCTCATATGGTAATTGAACATTGTACAACATTAAACCCGTCAACATTACTTCCAACCCCTGTGGATGGCACACCGCACAGCTGCCTGCAGGAAATTGAACAAACAACTTTGCCCAGACAAGATCTCACTGATATGCCCTTGGATGATGCCGAGGTGACATTTTACGTGGATGGCTCATGCAGATGGGGTCCTACAGGGAAAAATCTAGTAGGATATGCAGTAGTTACAGATACAGAGATCTTAGAAGCCCAACCTTTACAGCATAACCTATCTGCTCAAGCAGCAGAACTGATAGCCTTAACATGGGCTTGCACTCTAGCGAAAGATAAATGTGTGAACATATATACTGACAGTCAGTATGCTTTCTCTACAGTGCATGTTTTTGCGCAACAATGGAAAAATAGGGGAATGATAACATCTAATGGCAAACCGATTAATCATGCGCAACTTATTTTGAACTTATTAGATTCTATTCAGTTACCTACTAAAGTAGCTATTTGTAAATGTTTAGCTCATACAAAACAACAGGATAGAATTTCAAAAGGAAATGCAAAAGCTGATGCAGCTGCAAAGCAAGCAGCCTCAGACTCAGAAACTTTACTTTTAACTGAGGAATTACAACCCTCTGAGATTTTAGATCTAGAAATGTTAAAAACAATGCAGACACTAACTATGAAAGCAGAGAAACAAAAATGGGAGAAACGAGGTGCAATCCTCGAAAATGGACTGTATGTCTCCAAAGAGAAAAAAACAATATTACCATCTAATTTATTTAGATATGCAGCTTTGTTGAGCCATGGGCAGTGCCATGTCTCAACGGGGGGGATGGTACAGTTAGTAAATCAAATATTCCAAACATACAGATTCATAAATTATACAAAAAAATTTTGTGCAGCATGCCATATTTGTAACAAACATCATGCACAGGGGGCATTCAAACCCAAGCAAGGGAGTTTTCCTACACCACCATATCCGTTCCACACTATTTGTATGGATTTCATAGAATTGAATAAATGTGAAGGGAAAAAATACTGTTTATTAATTATAGATATGTTTTCCAAATGGGTAGAAGCTTTTCCAACTAAAACTCTGGATGCAGCAACCGTGGCAAAAGCCCTAGTAAAAGAAATAATTCCCAGATTTGGCATACCGGAAAGGATTTATAGTGACAATGGGACACATTTTGTTAATCAGACGATTCACCAGCTTGGGAGATTCTTTGGAATCTCCTTAAAGAATCATTGTGCTTACCACCCACAGTCTGCAGGACTGGTGGAAAGGTACAATGGAATTCTAAAAAACAAATTGAGGAAGCTAGTGAGTGAGACACAGAAAAACTTGATTTGCTGTTTGCCTTTGGCACTGCTGAGCATGAGAACAGTTCCAAATGTAAAGGGTTTGACTCCCTTTGAAATGATATTTGGAAGGGCATATTATGTGCCACAGTGGAAAGCTCTCATGCCTGCAGAACTAGAGGCTGACAGCTCATTAGCTAGCTACATGAGAAAACTGTTAACAAATAAAACTGTTTTGCAGTTGAACTCTTTTTCAGATAAAAGACAGACCAGACCGCTAGAAGCAGTGCTGACTCCGGGCACCTGGGTGTGGCTGAAGGTTACGAAGAGGAAGAATTGGGCGAGTCCAAAGTGGGAAGGACCATACCAGGTACTGCTGGCAATGCCTACTGCAGTCAAAGTTGCTGAGAAGACGTCCTGGGTCCATCTGACGCACTGTAAACCGGTAAAGAATTTTCAACTTGATAAACATTTTGGGACTGATACACAACAAAGGCAGGATGGCCAAGAGCAAAATGAGTAAAAATACAGATCAACCCCAAAGATGTTGTTTAATCATTTTGTTGACTATGAATTTATTGACAATGATTGTGATGACCTTCCTTTTGTTGTGGTTTTTCCTACATGTAACCACACAAGTGAAAGTGGAGAGACGTGATGAACTGTCTATAGACTGGCATCCAAACTTTAACACATGCCTAGCTATGAAGCGTGTATATGTAGAGACTATGAACATTTCAAATTGCTGGGTTTGTACTGCTATACCAACAGCATATGGAGGACTGTTAATGTCCGCTGTCCCCTTGGGGATAAATGAGACTTGGGAGAATTTACTTTTTGATACAGGATCTGTAAGATCACAAGACAAAATTGCATTGTATTTGCCTATTACACAGAAAGGAATTGTATGTTTTTATAAGAATGATACACTTCAAGTGGGTTGGAGTAACTGTAATATAACCATATCTTATAAATGCTACATTAAAGTTAAAGATAAAGGCACTGTTTGTAATACGAATTATGATTCATATTTGAGTTTAATGAAAACAACATTAAGTGATGTGCAGAGAAATCCTGTTTTACATAAACAACTGTCTATTATAGACAAGAAAATGTTTCATTCAGAATGAACCCTCATCAGTACTAAAGTAGAAAACTGTTATTTTGTTTGTGGGAAAAAGGCATACAAATGGCTACCTGAGAATTGGTCCGGCAGTTGTTTTTTGGGTTATCTGGTTCCGGTCATAAGACATACTGCAGAATTACCTCTAGGTAAGATACGAAATCTGAGAGATGTAGCCCGGAAACCTGAAGGTCCAATCGGAAAACCTGTAAATCCAGTGGGACAAATCGAAGCTGGTTGGAAAGAACATCATTCCATAAAAAACAAAGAAAAATTGACTCATATGGACTTGAGTGACAGTGTAATATCCTGGGCTGGAATACTTCCAGCATATGGAGCAGTCAAATCGATCTGGGAGTTGAGAAAGCTGTCGAAACTTCTCAAAGTAATAAGTAATGCAACTTTTTCTGCTCTCGAACTAGTGACTGATGAACTGAATGCAATGAGAACTGTTGTGCTGCAAAATCGAATGGCTCTTGACTTCACCCTAGTGGCGAGAGGTGGTACGTGCGAGCTTATCAAAGAAGAATGCTGTGCATTTATACCAGACAATCGACATGAAATTAATGACCACCTAGAGGTAATACAGCAGGTATCGGCCATGACTGAACCAGGCCCAAACCCACTGATGAACTTTTTCCAGAGTCTGTTTGGTGGGTGAGGTTCTATCCTAATGAACATCTTGATTGCTATTTGTGTGGGTCTGCTCCTGTTAGGAGCATGTGTCTGTTGTGGGATTCCCTGCATGAAAAGATTAATCAAAGATTTTATTGATGTATCAGTAACTGAAACTTTGTACCAAGACATTGAGTTAGAAAAATTAATTTCAGATGAAATTCTTTCCGAAGTATAAACTAAATGACTTGCCTGGTTGAAAGTCCTTAAAGGAGAAGGCCAGGGGACGAAATGACATTGTTTATATTTCAGAATAGAATAAAAGTATTAAAAGGGAGGAAAATGTTAGAAAAATATGTATTTGAACATATATAAAGTGCTAGTTAAAAAGCAAATAGTATATAATGCATTTTATTCTATTAATAATATGGCAATAAGAATGATTTTACATGTAATTGCTTGAAGCTTTGGAACTGCAGTGTATTTGAACTCTGACCCTGGCAGTAGCCAGCTCAGCAAGCTTATGTTTTTCACTAATGATTATCTTCTGGGTCAGGAAATTAAATGTATAAAGCATTGAAAATCTTCTTCTCCTTCCTCTGGGACAATTGGCCTTGTAAATGTTATCAAGATAAGACACAGCTGTTGAGAAAATGTTGCAAGAAGAACAAAGAAGTGTATTACAAGACTGAACCAACTATTGTATTTGAGCAGGCCTGAAACTTTGAAGGAGTAACATTTACAGAAAGACATTATAACTGACCAGGTGCTTTGCAAGGCTGTATTATTCCCAAGGGGCAAGCTTTTTTAAAAAAAATATAACATCAGCAATCTTTATGAATAGAATACTGTTAGTAAAAGTGATGTAGATGCCCTGTGACTAACCACGTCAGTAAGGTGGGCAAAACCTGAATGTAAACACTATAAAATATTCTGTACTTCCTGCATCATGTCAGACAAATTTCTGTACTTGTATGGTTTTTTGCCTCCTGGTGTACACTAGTAAACTTTTGCATCTGAGCCTCCTGTGTTGTTATCTTTGTTTTTATTTAACAGCAGTAAAAGAACAGTTAGCACTAAGAGAGGCACGTATGCTTGCAGGAATTGGAAACAATGCAGATTTATTAGTAATAGTTCCTCTGTAACAGTAAAGTCCCCTAATCAAACTGTTTGGGCTAAGGGATATTACAATTGTAAGACAGATTTTGTAGTGTATATAGCTTGCTGTGTATCCTGTAATCATTTTTATGTAGGGAAAACCAAAAGGTTTTTGAAACGGAGGATTTACGAACACAATTTAGCTATCAAAAACAAAGACAAGCTAAATTCTTTGGCTAAACATGCCATAGTATGTCCACAATTTAAGAAGTTTGAATTTTCAGTATTAGACAAGGTTTATGAAACAGAATTGGGTGGTGATGCAAACAATATTTTGGAATGCAAGGAGACTTTATGGCAATTAATTTTAGCTGCAGATAAATCACCAGGGCTCAACGAGTCTGTTAGTTTAAAGTGTTTTTTATGTCATAGATAGTTATGGATCATCATTTATTTATTTATGTAATGATTCATATTCACAATTTGTATTATCATTCATTTAATATTCAATATAGGACATTTTTTATGTCTTATATATATACATTTTTATATATGGTTATAAGATAGATTACTTTTTAATATTTTTGTAAGTGCAATATGCATTATTAGTTTTAATTTATTTGATATGTAGATATGTATTCACATTTATACATGCATATACATACATTATTTTTTAAAGTTTTATTTGATGTAATTTCCTGTATTGGTAAGCTATTTAAGGAAGTGTGGGTAACAGTTTGCTTGTTTTCTGAAGTTCACGTATTAAATTTTAGTGAATGAAAGCGCTAAAACATTTGTGGCTGGATTCATCCTTTGTGCCGTTTGGTTACACGACTGATTACACGATTGGTGTTTCATTGGTTTCAGTGTGATTTTGTGTTTTTGGCATCACAACATATTATTGTTGTCCTTACCCCTCTCTCAGGGGTTTGAGTGTATATATCTACATCCAAATGCAGTGCAAATGCACAGCTGTTGCTGTAGAAGAAATGGGCAGCTATGGACCTTACCTACACCCTCCTATACATCCTTAGCTATTTTCCCTACTGTCTTTCCCTCTTTGTGCCCCATTTTCACCACTTTCCTATCAACCCTTTTTTGTTTTCTTTTAAAGAAATGATTCAGGGGGTAAGTGGGAGTAAGCACTTTTAAACAGCAGTAAGTGGGTTTAAGCTTGTTTGCGCGGGGGTAAGCAATGCCTACACAGGTTAAGCAACTCAGAAGCTAACTGAGTATAAGAAACTGTAACCAGAAGTTAGCAGTGCTTTAATCACTCTGTATCCAATGGCCTTTGTTCTGCCCAGCAACAAAATAAACAGCCTTTCCATTGCTCGAACCCATGACCCTGCACACCATAGCCAAAGTAATTTACCACTAAGCCATGTCAGACACACAAAGCCCTCATGTTTTCACAAACATATCATCCAACCTAGTCTTTCAACAGTGCAGGAAATGTATTTCAACATGTAGCTGTATGTATGTGTGTGTGTGTGTGTGTGTGTGTGTGTGTGTGTGTGTGTGTGTGTGTGTGTGTGTGTGTGTATATGTAACTACACATGCACACACACAGATATGTATAGGAAGATACATATGTAGAAGGTACACACAATATGGAACAGCCACTATGCCTACAGTTGCCATCTTACCAACTGGACACTGTATGAGCCACCTATACAAATGACAATTGTTGCCTGCAGCATATACCCACAGAGAGGTCAAAGGATATAACACCACACATAGGTGTGCATACATGGGAAAGCTTTGTGTACTATTACAGTTGTATATGCCATGTCATATAGATGTTTAGACACTGGCATACATATAAACAGAGTAATGCAGCTGTAAAACAGTTATATTAATACAGTATCCTGGAAAGGTGTACATATGTTGCTGTCCAGGCAGAGGCCTTCAAGTAGTACAATAGTAAAGACAGACTTGGCCACAGGATACCAATCAATCAACAGTAAGTAATGCAGATGTATAGTCCAGAAGTCTCTATCTACACTCTGTACACAATTCAAGGGGGTAAAGACCTCAGTTGACACAATGGGATGTAACTGTTACACAGCAAGGCATGACAGACACCATCACAATCACAATGACAAATAGAACAGTCTGCATGGCAGGAAGCAGTAGGCCTGCATTTACCCAGGGTGAATTGTATGGTAATGTACATCCAGATACCTTAAGGCAGCTTACCCCTGATACCCCCACATGTTGTAACAGCCTAGGTTAGTTATGGTGCATCCCCCTAATAGACCATATACCACTGTTACATACACTGGCCTCTGGAGTGCATAAGGGGACACATGTATTGTGTAGATGTAGCCCACACATATATGGACCCAACCCCACAATATGTGTGGGAGCCAAAACAGCAGTGGATGGATGGCAGGAATGGCAGCATGACATACTCATAGCCCACTACATAACAACCCCTGACAGCATATCATACGTACAAAGCCTCGTATG